>NW_012267315.1:7628120-7659925 GCF_000151885.1 Dipodomys ordii
CCACAGCACCACTTTCCGGCTTTTTTCGTTTTTGTTTATGTGGTGCTGAGGAATCGATTTCTTTTTGCTTATGTGGTGCTGAGGAATTGAACCCAGGGCCTCAGGCATGCAAGGCAAGCGCTCTACCACTGAGCCAACTTCCCAGCCCCTAGTCAATGCTTTCTGAATACAATTTTTTTGGGGGGGATCAGTTGTGGGGCTTGAACTCTGGGCTTGGACTCTATCCCTCAGCTCTTCAGCTCAAGGCGAGCAATCTACCGCTAGAGCCACAGCGCCACTTCCGGTTTTCTAGTGGTTTATTGGAGATAAGAGTCTCACAGACTTTCCTGCCCTAGCTGGCTTTGAACCGTGATCCTCAGATCTCAGCTTCCTGAGTAGCTAGGATTACAGGCGTGAGCCACTGTGCCTTGCTCTGAATACAATTTATACGGAAACAAATCAACAGCAAAACATACTCTGTTTAGTAAAAATTGCTAACTTCATAAAATATTACACACAAGATCAAGCATCTTTTATGAATCACGTAAAAGAAAGGTTTTCTTAACTCTGCCTCACCTTGGATTGTAGAAATTTGAAACACTGTTGGTTAAGCACCTCTACAAATTCAGATTCAAAATCCTGGTCACTGTACCAGGCACCACCAGTAACAGACCGATCTGGCTGCAGGTTGTACAGCATATATACTTTCTTTTTGGAGGCCTAGGAAAAAAGGGGCACAGTTCATGTATTTTTAACGATTTTTAAAAATGACATACTTTTTAAAATAAATTCTTATTTTAGAAGAGTTTCACATGTACAGAATTATTAGAAAGACAACTTGGAAGACCATCTGGCATACCTAAATATTTTGGAGAACAGGAGGTGCGTATTTCCTTTGCCTTTCTTAGGCTACCTACATATTAAAAAAAAACCTACACAAGAATTATTACAGGGGCTGGGAAGGTGGCTCAGTGGTAGAGCGCTTGCCTTGCATGCATGAGGCCCTGGGTTCGATTCCTCAGCACTGCATAAGCAAAAAGAAAAAAGCCAGAAGTGGCACTGTGGCTCAAGTGGTAGAGCGCTAGCCTTGAGCTGAAGAGCTGAGGGACAGTGCCCAGGCCCAGAGTTCAGGCTCCACGACCGGACCCAAAAAAAAAAAAAAAATTATTACAAATATGTGGAGAAAGTTCCCAAACTTGTGTTTGTGTCAACAGTGAGGGCAGTCTTGAAAGGGGGTAAAACTGCCTTTAACTTGTGTCAGAATTACATTGCTGCCAGCATGCCACTTCACTTTCATAAAATGTTTTAAGTCTAATACACTGTATAGTTAGGATTGGAATGGTTAACAAGGATTCTGAAGGGAAAAAACTTCCTAACTCAGAAAAGTACTTATGTACATTCCTTTTTACAGGACAGCACCTTATTCCTCTACCTGCTTCACTCAGGTTGTTTTCTTACATTCTGTAATACATTTAGTTCCTTGTTTTATTGTACCCTGGGATCTGCCTAATTCCTAAATGACTTTATAAAATTCAATGCACATTAAGATTACTCTTTGTGCTATCAATTACTATAGTTTTGGGAGTTTTATTGTTAATGGTTTTGTTAGTAGTGTGTCTTGAATTTGGAGCCTGGGTGCTATACCTGAGCTCTTTTGTTCAAGGCTAGCTCTCTACCACCTTGAGCCACAGCACCACTTGTGGTTTTCTTGTGATAAACTGGAGATTTCGTGTGGTGAATTGGTAGTGTCTCCTGCCTGGGCTGGCTTTGAACCATGATACTTATATCTCAGCCTCCTGAGTAACTAGGATTACAGGCGTGAGCCACCAGTGCCCAGCTATTTTCTATAATTTTGATACATGTTTAATGCAAGCTTGTATCATATAGAACAGTTTTGCTGCCCCTAAAATATCTCCCATGTTTCTCTTATTCAACTTCTCCCTACTCCCATGCCCATACCTTGGTAACCACTTAGCTTATCACTGTGTCTGCAGTCCTGCTAGAATTCCACAAAGTTAGATAGCTGGAATATAGAGTATGTAGCCTTTTCAGAGTGGCTTCTTTCACTGAGCAATATGAAATAAAGATTTTCCATTTCTTTTTAGGATAGCAGCTCATTTCTTTACACCAGTAAACATTCCAGTTTGGTTAGAAAGATAAGAAACACCAATATAGTATAGGAGACACTATAGGTATCCAGGACAGACACTACCAAAAGATCCAGGGAAGGCATCTATCTCTGACTTGCTCACTAAGGATCCCAAGCACCCAGAGTATGTGCCTATAACACACCACTAGGTATATGCTGAATATATATGCTAACACATGTTAGAATAAAGTAAACTTGATCTCACAGTATAAAAACTAGGAAAAGTGTTCTTCAAAATGAGTTCACTGAAGAAGTTTTAGTTTGGAATGGGTAAGACATCAATTAGGCAGTGAAAAAATAGTATCTCCAACACAGGTTAATAGGTGTGTATGCACACGTGTGCTCAGCGCAGCGGACACTTAACACACTGGTTTGGGGCTTGAAATTCAGGTCCCTGGCCAGTGTGAACTAATTTTTAGGATTAGAATGGTTCCCTGATGGGGAAAAACCTTTTTTTTTGTTTTTTGTCAGTCATGGGGCTTGAACTCTGGGCCTAGGCACTGTCCCTTGGCTCTTCAGCTCAAGGCTAGTGTCCTTCCACTTGAGCCATAGCACCACTTCTGGTTTTCTGGTGGTTAATTGGAGATAAGAGTCTCATGGACTTTTCTGCCTAGGCTTTGAACCCTGATCCTCAGATCTCAGCCTCCCGAGCAGCTAGGATTATAGGCATAAACCACAAGGGCCCAGCTGGAAAAAACTTCTCAACTTCAGAAAAGTGCTTTTTTAAAAGTCCTTTTTTTGGGGCAGTTGCTTTAAATCATAGCATAGACTGAAGAATAAAACCCTGAAGTACACTTATAACAACATATATAAGGAAAATTACTCACTGCTACAGACTTAACAGCTTTGATAAGCTTTTTACTTTCCAAATTCTTTAGAATTTTGTTGATTTCTGTTAATGGCAAGTTGCTTTTGTATCGTATATCTCTGCTCCATATTCCTATGGGAAATTAAAACAAGTTGAAGTACAATGTGTGTTTCTATTCATTACCTATATCTCATTCTAAATTATCAAAATAAATTGACAGCAAACCCTTTAGAAAAAAAAACAAACTTTATGTAATAATGTTAGGAAATTTAAGTAACTTAGAGGAAAAAGAAACCTTTTTAAAAAACATTCATTGTTCTGTTAACAAAGATAGTAAATAAGCCATACACTTTATATTAGAACTAGAAATTTCTAGAAATCTCATTCAGGCACCTTTTTAAAAACATGAAAAGAAGCTGGGCACTGGTGGTGTGCGCCTATAATTCTAGCTACTCAGGAGGCTGAGATCTGAGGATCACGGTTCAAAGCCAGCCCAGGCAGGAAAGACTGTGAGACTCTTATGTCCAATAAACCACTCAGAAAATCATAAAGTGGCTTAGTGGCTCAAGTGGTAGTGTTCTTGCCTTGAGCTGAAGAGCTGAGGTGACAGCATTCAGGCCCAGAGATTGGCCCCATGACTGACAAAAAAAAACAAAACAAAACATGAAAAGGACATTTTTATACTGGGGGGAAAAATATGAATACTGTTGAATTTCAACGTATTTTCCATCCATTCCTTACACTAATCACTAGTTTCTTTTTCTTTTCTTTTTGCTGGTTGCGAGGCTTGAACTGTGGGCCTGGGCTCTGTCCCTCAGCATTTCAGCTCAAGGCTAGTGCTCTACCACTTGAGCTACAGCATCACTTCTGGTTTATTAGAGGTAAGAGTCTCATGGACTTTCCTACTTGGGCTGGCTTTGAACTGCAATCCTCAGATCTCAGCCTCCTGAGTAGGTAAGATTATAGGCATAAGCCACTGATACCCAGCTTCATTGCTAGTTTCTGATCATTTTCATTTTATTTTATTTTTTTGGAGTCCGGTCGTGGGGCCTGAACTCTGGGCCTGGGCGCTGTCCCTCAGCTCTTCAGCTCAAGGCCAGCGCTCTACCACTTGAGCCACAGCACCACTTCCAGCTTTTTTCTTTTTGTTTATGTGGTGCTAAGGAATCAAACCCAGGGCCTCAGGCATACAAGGCGAGCGCTCTACCACTGAGCCACCTTCCCAGCCCCTCATTTTCATTTTAATTTGGGTCAAGTCAACTGCCACCTCTCTGAAAAAAAATTTTTTTAAGCTGAATGTTTGAATATATATCCATTATTTATATCACATTACATTGTAAAGTTAAAAAAAATATTTCTGGCCTTTTTTTTTTTTTGTGGGTCGTGGAACCTGAACTCTGGGCCTGGGCACTTTCCCTCAGCTCTTCAGCTCAAGGCTAGCACTCTACCACTTGAGCAAAAACGCCACTTCCAGCTTTTTCTGCTTATGTGGTGCTGAGGAATTGAACCCAAGGCCTCATGCATACAAGGCAAGCACTCTACCAATGAGCCACCTTCCCAGCCTATTGTTCGTTTTTGTAGCTACTAAAAACTAATTGTGGGAAGACATGATTATTCTTTCAAAAAGAAAATAAATATTACATGTGGAAAAAAAGGTAAATAAAAATATTTTGCTTAGTTAAGCATGCTGGGGAACATCTATAATATAGATAACATAATCAGCACTTGAGAGATGGAGGCAGGTAGACCTAGTCAAGACCAGCCTAGGTTGGGAAGGTGGCTCAGTAGTAGAGTGCTTGACTTGCATGCATGAAGCCCTGGGTTCAATTCCTCAGCACCACATAAGCAGAAAAAGCTGGAAGTGGCATTTTGGCTCAAGTGGTAGAACACTAGCTTTGAGTGGAAGAGCTGAGAGACAGTGCCTATGCCGAGTTCAGGTCCCATGACTGACCAAAAGAAAAAAAGACCAGCCTAGGTTAGTGAGATCTTGTCTCAGAAAACAAATGACAATAACTAAAATTTTTGCTTTCTTTATTTTCCAGTCTAGTACTGTTTTTGTTGTTGTTGTTTGTCAGTCATGGGCTTGAACTCTGGGCCTAGGCCCTGTCTCTGAGCTCTTCAGCTCAAGGCGTGCACTCTACCATTTGAGCCTTGGCAACACTTCGTTTTCTGGTGGCTCAAAAGATAAAAGATTTTCCTGCCTAGGCTGGCTTTGAACTACAATTCTCAGATCTCAGCCTCTTAAGTAGCTAGGATTATGTGTGTGAGCCATGGGCACCTGGCTGTAGGACTGTTTTTGAAATGTTAATTTAGCCAGGTACCAGTGGCTCACACCTATAATTCTAGTTACTCAGGAGGCTGAGATCTGAGGATTGTGGTTCAAAGCCAGCTTGGGCAGGAAACCCCATGAGACTCTTATCTCCAATAAACTACAAAAAAAAAAAGCCAGAAGTGGCGCTGTGGCTTAAGTGGTAGAGTGCTTGCCTTGAAGAGCATGCTCAGGAACAGCATGCAGGGACAAAGTGCATGCCCAGAATTCAAGCCCTAGAACTGGTTAAAAAAAAAAAAACAAAAAAAACACTAATTCACTGTAAAATACACTTAATTATACAATTTCAAATAATATTTTTACAAGCCATTGTCAGTGACACAAATAGATCCTAAGGCATATTAACTACAATCTTTTTTTTTTTTTTGGTCGGTCGTGGGGCTTGAACTCTGCGCCTGGACATTGTCCCTCAGCTCTTCAGCTCAAGGCTAGCACTCTACCATTTGAGCCACAGTGCCACTTGGTTTTCTGAGTGGTTTATTGGAGATAAGAGTCTCATGGACTTTCCTGCCTGGGCTGGCTTTGAACCACGATCCTCAGATCCCAGCCTCCCAAGTAGCTAGGATTAAAGGTGTGAGCCACCAGGGCAGGCTTAACTACAATCTTGATAGCAGAGTGTGAGTGTGTGTGTGTGCACATGCACACACGTGTGTGCGCACCAATCAATACTAGAGCCAATCACAATACTCAGTGCCAATCACAAATTTCACTCACTTTTTCACTCAGGGCTGGTGCTCTACTACTTGAGCCACAGCTCTACTTCCAGCTTTTTGGTTATTAATTGGAGGCAAGAGTCTGATGGACATTCCTGCCCAGACTGTTTTTTTGTTTTTGTTTTAATATTTTTTTGTGTGTTGGTCCTGCAGTTGGAACTCAGGGCCTAGGCACTGACCTTGAGATTTTTTTCCTCAATGCTGGCACTCTAACACTTTAGACACAACTACTAGCTTTCTGGTGGCTAACTGCAAATAATAGTCTCATGGACTTCCCTGCCAGGACTGGCTTTGAACAGCGGTCCTCAGATCTCATCCTCCTGAGTAGCTAGGATTACCGGCATGAGTCACAGACACCTGGCTCCAGGCTGGCTTTGAACCTTTACCCTAGCATCCTGAGTAGCCAGTAACAGGGTGAGCCAGTGCCTAGCTTGTTTGGTTATTTTAGGTCTCACTGCATGGTGCAAGCTGTTCTCAATCTCGTGATCTTCTAGCTTCAGCCTTCCAAGTATTAGGATTATAGGCATGTACTATCACACTCAGCTTGATACGGTTCTTCAAGAGGGATAGGAAGGGAAGTGTAACTATTGAAGAACATATATCAAAACACTGTCATGCTGCAGTATGCATCCTCTGGTCTTTGCAAAACCAGAGATGTCATTAGCCACAATTTACAGGTAAGATGAAAAAACTAAGGCTTACAAAGCTTAAGTAACTTGTTCAAGATCATCACTTTGGTTTGAAAGTTTCCCCATATTTCATGGTTTGGAAATATAATCTTCAGTTATATATTAATGTTTTTTGAGAAGTAGAATAAATGCCTGTTAGAAAAAAATGAACTTTTTTTTCTGTCAGTCATGGGCCTTAAACTCAGAGCCTGGGCACTATCTCTGAGCTTTTTTGCTCAAGGATAGTGCTCTACCACTTTGAGTCACAGCTTTACTTGTTTTTTTGGTGGTTAAATGGAAATTAAGAGTCTCACAGACTTTCCTGCCCAGGCTGGCTCTGAACTCTGATTCTCAAATCTAACCCTCCTAAGTGACTAGGATTTTAGCCACCAGTGCCCAGTGAAAAATGATCTTTTGTACAATACATAGTGCATGCCCAGCATATGCAAGGTCCTACAATCTCTAGTACAGCAACAAACAAAAACTTCCAAAAGAAAAGTTTCTCTGCTGGCTTGCTTTGTCTCACTGTGATAACCTGTGCCATCTTGTGACTCTTCAAAGAATCCCTACTAGCAAGAAGGATTTAACAAGGTTCTTCTAATATTCTAAGAAGTACTTTCTTTTATAAAACCACCCAGTCTGTGATAGTTACAGCATCAGAAAACAGGCTAAGGTAGCTGTATAGCTAAAAAAAAAAAAAAAAAAAAAAACCTTTAAGTTTTAAATAAATCATAAATGTCGCTTAGATTTAATTCCCCCATCTTCCTCACAGAAACAATGACATTACTCCTATGTATCCTTCAAGCACATGTATTTTTTTTGGGGGGGGAGGGGTCTGGTCGTGGGGCCTGAACTCTGGGCCTGGGCGCTGTCCCTCAGCTCTTCAGCTCAAGGCTAGTGCTCTACCACTTGAGCCACAGCGCCACTTCCGGCTTTTTTCTTTTTGCTTATGTGGTGCTGGGGAATCGACCCCAGGGCCTCATGCATGCAAGGCAAGCTCTCTGCCACTGAGCCACCTTCCCAGCCCAAGCACATGTATTTTTATCAGTGTATGTTTTATTCCTTTCCTTCCTATTTTATACAAATGCTACAGCACTAAGTTTTACTCTGGATAGCTGGGATCTTGTTATATCTCGACCCCAAACCAATGTGTTTTCTGCTCCATTCTTCACAAGCTTACCTTTATTTCCTGCATCTTCTATGATTTGATATACTAGTTTTTCTTGGTTATCTGATCCCTTCATTTTCCTGCAGAGGAATAAAGCAGACTTTAAGAAGAAAGGGGGTATAAGATGTACAAAAATCTAAATGACTACTTAAAGAAATTATCAAAGCCAGCATATTAACTTATTTACCAAAAGAAGGGCTTACCTTAAAAAGAATGAGACAGAGCTGTGTGTACCAACATGAAAAGATGTCCAAGATATAGTAAGTGAAAAAAATAAGTTATAAGACAATATGGACAGCAGGATCCCATTTTTGTTTTTAAAAAAAGATTATATATGAATGTACAATATATAAATAATAAATATAGAATCATTTATGAGTTTAAATATACAAGAAAGGATATATATCTCATTTTTTAAAAGAGTGGTTACTCTGAGAAATGAAATATATGACAGAAAGCAAGATTGATATACAAGACAAATTTATACTCTCTCTCTCTCCCTTTCTCCCTTTTTCTCTTTCTCCCTTCCTTCTTTCCTTTTCCTTCTCCCCTCCCTCTCTCTTTTTCTCTCTTTTTTTAACTCAGAGCCTAGGCTCTGTCCCTTAGCTTTTTTACTCAAGGCTAGCACTACCACTGGAGCCAAAGTTCTACTTCCAGCTTTTTCTGGTTAGTTAGAGATAAGAGTCTCATGGTCTTTTCTGCTTGGGCTGGTTTTGAACCTCTATCTACAGATCTCATCCTCCTGAGTAGCTTGGATTATAAGGATAAGCCACTGGCACCTGGCTTTTTTGTTTGCTTTTTGTTTTTGAGACAAAGTTTCACTATATAGACAAGACTTCCCTCAAACTTTTGACCCTTTGGCTTCAACTATCTAAGTGCTTGAGTAAGAGGAATGCACCACCATACCTGGCTACACTGTGCAATTCTGTATTACCTTTTTTCCTAACACATACATTACAATTATGATAATTAAGGCTTTATTAAAATAAAAAAATAGTTGCTTACCCAGCATTCTGAGAGTCCTTTATTCTATATAAAAGACCAGTATTACTCCTTAAGAGATCCAATTGACCCTAAATTATTTTAAAAACAGAAAATAAGATGTCAATTATAAGGTACATCAATTCTAATAACAAATATTACTGGATTCTTTAATATTTTTACTATGCAGACTAAAATATTCTCCCTCATTTATTTGTCAGCTCTCCACTTGAGACTTAGCGTTCTGTCACATGAATTTTTGTGTTTTTTTTTTTTTTTGGCCAGATGTGAGGCTTGAACTATGGTCCTGGGCATTGTTTCTGAGCTCTTCAGCTCAAGGCTAGTGCTCTACCACTTCAGCCACAGTACCACTTCCAGTTTTCTGGTGGTTAATTGGAGATATGAGTCTCATTGACTTTCCTGCCCAGCCTGGCTTTGAATTGCGATCCTCCGATCTCAGCCTCCTGAGTAGCTAGGATTACAGGCGTAATCCATTAGTGCCCAGCTTGTCACATGTATTTTTAAAAACTTAACTATTTCAATATATTTAAAATACCAGTATTAATAATGTCCCAAGGGCTGGGAATGTTGTGTAGTGGTAGAGTACTTGTCTAGCATACAAGAAGCCTTGTGTTAGATTCCTCTTTACCACATAAACAGAAAAAGCCAGAAGTAGTGCTGTGGCTCAAATGGTAGGGTGCTAACCTTGAGTAAAAAGAACCTTAGGGACAATGCCAGGCCATGAGTTCAAGCCTCAGGACTGGCAAAAAACAAAACAAAACAAAACAAAAAACCCACAAAACAACAATGTCCCATATGCTGTACCCTAGGTTAGTTATAAGGCTAATACCTAAGGAATTTTCCAAAAGCAGATTTTGAACAATACATAAAAATCAATACTCAAATCTAAATCTGCATCATATAATACAAGTACAAAAATAAAACTTGTAAAATATAAAAGTTCGGATAAAGGGTAAACGTGTGGTCAGTACCACAATGACTAAATAAAATTATGAGGTTAACAATAATATTTAATGATGTACAATTGTATTTATTTATTTGGTGTTGATCTGAGCCTGAACTGAAGTCTTCAAGTTCTCACTGGGCTTTGTTTTCAAGGTTGGTGCTTAATTACTTGAGCCATAGCTCCACTTCCAGCTTTTTTTTTTGGGTCCAGTCATGGGGCCTGAACTCTGGGCCTGGGCACTGTCCCTCAGCTCTTCAGCTCAAGGCTAGCGCTTTACCACTGTGAGCCACAGCACCACTTTCCGGCTTTTTTCGTTTTCGCTTATGTGGTGCTGAGGAATCGAACCCAGGGCCTCAGGCATGCAAGGCAAGCGCTCTACCACTGAGCTACCTTCCCAGCCCGACTTCCAGCTTTTTGCTGGTTAACTGGAAATAAGAGTCTCATGGGCTTTCACACCCAGGCTGACTTCGAACCATGATCCTCATATATCAGCCTCCTTAGTGCCTAGGATTACAGGTGTGAGGCACCAGTACCTAGCTTTATGCATAATTTTATTGTGCTATATGAAATCAGGCAGAAATATCAAGAAATAAATAAATGCTTATGGTAGTATTCCCTTATATAATGAACCAAAAGTAAAATAAAGCATGTTCTGACATACTTCTGAATTGCCTTAGAACATCAGGAGAACCTGGATGCCTGTACCATTGGACTTCAGGTCATTCTGCGAAACTGTGAATGGGAGGGGCCCCATTCCTATATTTAACATTGGAAAATTAGTCTTAGGTATTTACTTGCATACCAGATGAACTATGACACCTTCCTTCCCTCCCCTCGGCCCCATAAGGTGGCAAGGTGGGACCAGAAAACTAAATTTAGAGGCTCCATCTCTCACTTAAATTGGTACAATGAAGTTAGCCATCACAACTACAAGGTAACAATATATTAGAAATGACAGGACTATAGTTGGAATTCATCTTACCATAGACAACAGTCTATTGATGGCCACTGCCCGTTGTTGGGCTTCTATATGAGGCATTTCATTCTGAATTACTTGATCTGTGATTCCATGTGGGAACTGGTGGCATAATTCTATAATTCTAGAAACAAAGATATTAATAACAATGTGTTTGCTTGTTACAAAGAGTAGAGTTAAATGTTAAAGCTGCGACTTCAATTTTCTCTGCTGGAATAAGAACAACGTTAGGCCACTAGTCGGTCAGCAGGAAACAAGGGCAAACATTTCCGGTGGGAAGCCAAAACTTAATGATAATTCCCTATAACTGGGGGCCGTTTGGGGAAGGAATTACCTTTATCAAGTAAATCCAAGTCTTCTTAAAAATCAACAAATGTATTAGCCATAATAGCTTGGCAAAGTTGAGGTCATTTAAAATATTGTGATACTTTATAAACAGCAGTGTAGTAGTAATAGCATACATAATATTAAAGAAGCTACAGGATAATTAGTGAAATGATTTGGCTTAAAGTTGCTTTGTAATCACAAACTGAGTCCTGATCCGTCCAGCGTCCAGTCGTGAGTTCCTTTAATGAGTGATAGAGTAACCCTGGATTACAAATAGTAACCTACTACTTATGGATATTACTTGTTTCTCCCTTAGAAAGGAATGGTATCACTTACTTCCTGAACGTTATTACGACAAAGCCAATTACAGAAGTTGCAAGCTTTCAAATGGGGTATGCATACAGAACCCGGCTCCCTCGTGCTCCCCCCACTAGTTCCAGCCTCTCCCTTAGGAAAGGAGTTCCGTAGGGTCAGCAGGGTCCTGCAGGAGGCCGCCTGCAGGGAACAGCGGTGGAGGCCATCTGGAGTCAAAAAACTGAGCCTCAATGATTCACCTGTTTTCAATTTCGACTGGATCGGCGTCAGGAGGCTGCACCTTCACCTTCACCTCAGCCATAGTGCTCAGTTCCCGGATCTGAAGGAAGAAACTAACCCCAGAACCACGGGAGGCCACAAACTACAAGCTGGGAAGCGGGTCCTTCTCCTTCGCGTCGCAGACGGTCCTTCCTCGTCTGTCGGCGTGGGACGTCCAATCCTTGCCTGCTGCATCCCACTCACTACAGCTCCAAAATGCTGTGATTCAGAAATTTCAGCATATGATGAACGAACAAACCTGTGTTCCTCATTCTCATTAGGTAGGCGCTCCACCTTCTAGTGTTTTTCAAATTCTGTGAAGGCATATTCTTGGATGCCTATAATAAAGCCACGGGAAAGGTTAGCCTAGCTGGTCCCAGAGACAGGGGCGGGGCTAGTTGCTAGGAATCTGATTTTCCCGCCAATCATCTGCTCAGCTCCCAGTAGGCGGGGCAAATCTTGCGGCGTCTGTGGTAACCGGGCTGTGAAGAAGGGAAGAGGCCTGAAGCGGTCAGAGGTGGGTGACTGGGTGGCGAGCTGCGGTGACCTTGCTGGGGGTGGGTTAAGGGGCTGGGGACGCTGTTGGTTTCTTGTTGCATTTGGGGGAGAGAGAGGAGGGCCTCTTTCGCTCCAGCCGTAAGGAAGCAGGCCTGACAGTCCAGCGGGGGTGAGAGCTAGACGGGCTCTGGTCCCAGGAGCGTGGCGGTGGTCCGGGAGGAGGGCGTTGGGTCGTGGGTGATGGGTTTCCACTAATTGCGCGCGGCTCTTTGCGTTTAGATAAGCCTTTTCCTCCAACCCCTTTGTGTGAGGTCACACCAGCATCCCAAGGGCAGTCACTAGTCCCTGCGCTGAGAATTCGTCTCTCTCCCACTATATTTATTTAGAATTGTCAGCTATTTTTATTTGAATTGCCAAGTTATTTGAATGGCCAAGTTTCCCCCACGTTCAGCCTCACTTCTGTAGGATCCAATGTTGCCCTGTCAGTATCTGCAGTTTATGTTATTGGCCCTCGATCAAGAATTATCCAACAAGGTATTGAGTTCACCTCTTTGATTTAGTTCTTTCAATTTCCAGACTACAGTCTGGCCAAACTCAAACCACAAACATGCTCAGAGCAACACGAGAACTGCAAGAACTAAAATAAAAATGTCTATAAATAGCCTAGCTGCCCAATCACAAATTGACAGATAAGTTTATATAAATTATAGAAAATTATTAAATGTAAAATGAGAATGAAAATACCACACTATTAAAGTATCCATACTTGTTGGCGTTTGACAAGGCAATACAGCAATATAAATGGCTGCTGTACTAAGGTGGAGTTAGGGTTGTTCCCCGCCCCCAACCTGAGACCTATGCATTAAAAATTATGATACCTTTCCAAAATGAAAGACCAGAAAGGTCTCCCTAGTGGTGATTATTTACGAATACAGTAGGTAGAATCGGAAGCTTGTTTGTTGCTCACTATATCTGTGCCAACTACCTTTCCACTGAAAATTAAGACTCCAATTCTTCTAAAGTGTCTGCAATTTTTCAGCACCAAACTCACTGTGTTGGAAAAGGCAGGGTATGGACCCAAAGCTTTCCCAAAGGAGTTGGCTGTAAATGAACATTTCTTGCTGTATACATAGCCTTATTATCTCTTGTGTGATGCCTTTACCTGAGGGGATAAGTTCCTACCTGAGGTGACTTGCCAAGATAGAACTGTAGCTGGAGGCAGGGAAGGGTAATACGGATCCAAGGAAACTGAGATCAGAGCATTCATGGTAGTCTCTGTCTGCCTATTTCTTTTATTACCCATTCAAAGTAACTCCATTTCCCCCATTTCATTTATTCTTTCTTTCTTAGGAAAGAAAGAGACTAGGGAAACCCCCATATAAGACCTCAAAATATAATAGTTATATATAATAATTGATATAATAGTTATATCAATTAAAATGGAATAATTGTAGGTAGATATTGTATTAACAATATCCTTTTTACATTTTATTAGATTTTCTGCATTTAAATAGGTGCTGTGGCTCTATAGTTTTTGTGTTGGGATATAGGTGCATGAAGGGATTTATTTTTATCTGTTTTTCTATGAAAGGGGAGAATATGACTGCTGGTTCAGTGTGTGTCCCTCAGATCATACCACTGCGAGTTCCTCAGCCTGGAAAAGCTAACCATGAAATTGATAACAATACTCTTTTGGAAATGAAATCAGGTAGGAATAACATATATTGGAACATAGTTGAAACAGTCTTAATTTACCTTAGCCTAGGTAAGATGTCCAGAAGCCCACATTTTCCCAAGATGCTCAATATTTTGCTGGGATAATAAATTTGATGGACTAATAGAGACTTTCCAGTGTGACAGGTTAGAGATTGAATCACTATTTGGTTAATTTCTAGTGAACTCAAGCATCTTTCTGAGTCTTCGTGTCCTCATGCTAAGATAGGGCTAATTATATCTACCACTTAGAGCCACTGAGGATTGAATGAGCTGGTATATATTGGTATATGTGAGTTGATAAACTAAGTGAATTGGGCATATGTGAGGTTCATAGTGGCAGGTGCATAGTAAAAAAAAATCTTAATGTCTTATTACAAAAGTAAAGCAATGAATGTGTTTCCTGATAATATTTATTCTGCAAAATCTTTTTCTTTTTTTCTTTTTTCTTTTTTTTGTCAGTCGTGGGGCTTGAACTCGGGTTGGGCGTTGTCCCTGTGCTCTTCAGCTCAAGGCGAACACTTGAGCTACAGTGCCACTTCCTATTCTTCAAAATCTTGGGCTGGGAAGGTGGCTCAGTGGGTAGAGTGCTAGCCTTGCATGCCTGAGGCTCTGGGTTCGATTCCTCAGCACCACATAATCAGGAAAAAAAAGATAGAAGTGGCACTGTGGCTCAAGTGGTAGAGCGCTAGCCTTGAGTTGAAGAGCTGAGGGACAGCACCCAGGCCCAGAGTTCAAGCCTCAGGACCAGACCCAAAAAACAAAATCTTAAATATACTTACCTACGTATAACACACATGATCAATACTGAAAAGCTTTATAGATAAAACATGAACAAATATTTCTATAAAATGACTGAGATTTCAATTCTATATCCAATGTCTATTTTTTATTTGAATATATGTAATACTTTATGGATTTGCATGCTAATCATCTCTATAATAATTCCAATTGTAGTTTGTGTGCTGGTGGAGCACAATATTTTATCTGAATTGAATGTAAATAAACTACTTAACTACATTTGTAGTTAACCCCTTCACTTCCTACACCATGAATTCCAACTCAGAATATGCATCATTATGGTATGTCCTCCTAATATGATTTTTTTTTGTCGGTTGTGGGGCTTGAACTCTGGGCCTGGGTGCTGTCCCTCAGCTCTTCAGCTCAAGGCAAGTGCTCTACCACTTGAGCCACAGCACCACCTTCGGTGGTTATAACCACAATTTTCTGGCCATTTTTTGGAGATAAGAGTCTCATAGCCTTTCCTGCGGGCTGGCTTTGAACTGTGATCCTCAGGTCTCAGTCTCCTGGGTAGCTAGGATTACAGGCATGAGACACCAAACACAGCTTCCTAATATGATTTTTAAAAAGAAAAATTTTAATGTATGTGTTTATAATTCAGGGAAAGTTGGATGATTGTTGACAAATAATGATTTGAAGGACAGGGGATACAAATTCTTCAACATCTAAATATCAGATGCACAGAGATCCCACGATTCAATACTAAAAAAATAACCTGATGGAAGACTGGGCAAAGGATATGAAAAGACAGTTCATAGGAAACAAACTATAAATGTCTCTTACATGAATAAAACAGGGCTGGAGGAGTGACTCAAACTCTAGAGTGTCTGCATAACAATTGTAAAGGCCTGAGTTCAAACCCCAGAACTGCCAATGAATAAAGAAGTAAATGAAAGTATGTTTCTATCCATCCCTTTACCTGCTTTGTAGGTGTACCGTATCTCCTCCTTTCACACCATAATACTTATCACTTGCAAGAGGAACTTACTTATTTATTTACTGTTTGTGTATTCTTCAAATGTAAACTCTATGAGAGCAGGGAATGTGGTCATGTGTGTGTCCTCAGTGTAATAAATGTAATAATCAAGTAGAAACTATCATTTATACTCAGATACCTGACCTATAGCTATTATTTCAGGGACTTGCAACTTTAGTGTTAATTACAGTTATCCTGTTGTGGATTTTTCAGATACCCCAGATGTCAATATATATTATACCCTGGATGGCAGCAAACCTGAGTTTCTGAAGAGAATTGGTTATGGTGAAAATAATACATTTAAGTATACAAAACCCATTACTTTGCCTGATGGGAAAATACAGGTTAAAGCTATTGCAGTCTCTAAGTAAGTTGATCAAACTGATTTGTAATACCTTGCTTTAACTTTATTTAGTTCATCCTATGATATCAGTGCTGCATTAGAAGGGCACATGAATTTTTCTTTAATTTTAGCATATGTATTCACTTTTCTGTTTTATGTGCTTTTTGCTGAAGTATACTGTAAGGTGCACAAATTATAAGCCACAGTTCAAAAGATATAATGTATATTGATAATATTTTTATTTTATATTTCACACTGGTGATCTGGGATGGAAAAACCTTTCTAGGGTTGGAGACCTCTAAGGATCTTTATGTGGCTCTGAAGTAGGAAATCACTGTGTTTAGAGATAGTTCTTTTATGACCTACAACTACCTCCGTCATTTTCTTATTGATTTTGTTTGATTTAACTGGCCTTTAAAACTACTCTTGTTTCAACTTGGTGGGCATGAGCCACTTCATTTTTCCTTTATTCTCTTTGTGCTACTTGGGGACTTTCCCCCATTTTCAAATATAGAAATCACTTAATTTAAAAACATTTATCATATATTATAGATTTTTGAAAAGTCTCAAATATCTAGGAAATGATAGAGGGAAAAGGTGAGTTTGGCCACATTCTGGGAATATCTTTAAGTTGCAAATCAAATGTCTCACTGACCCAGGTACTTTGAAAAGATTCTCTAGGCTCTCTCTCCTAGCTGAACTATTTATTGCATGTATTTTGGGGTGGATCTACGACTTTTACACTGATAACTGCTTTGACATCTTTACACAAATTAAACTAACAACCCATTTATACATGACATATTCTTTATTAAACAGAAAATTCTATATAGTTTATTTAATAGAAAAGTATTTTCTCGCTTGCCAAGACACTTGTATCAAACAAACCTTTTTTTTTTTTTTTTTGTCGGTCATGGGGCTTGAACTCTGGGCTTGGGCGCTGTCCTTGTGCTCTTCAGCTCAAGATGAGTGCTCTACCGCTTGAGCGATAGCACCACTTCCGGTTTTCTAGCAGTTTATTGGAGATAAAAGTCTCACGAACTTTCCTGCCCGAGCTGGCTTTGAACCACGATCCTCAGATATCAGCCTCCTTAGTAGCTAGGATTACAAGCATGAGCCACCGGTGCCTAGCAAAACAAACCATTTTAATTATTAAGAATTAAGAAGCTAGCCAGGTGTCAGTGGCTCATGCCTATAATCCTAGCTACTCAGGAAACTGAGATCTTAGGATGATGGTTCAACGCCCTGGCAGGAAGTCCATGAGACTATCTCCAGTTAACCACCAAAGATCTGCAAGTGGAGCTATAGTTTACGTGGTAGAGTACCACTTGTGAGCAACAAAGGCTCAGGAACAGCACCCAGGCCCTGAGTTCAAGCCCAGGACCAGCACACACACACAAATTATAGAATAGAAATAGTTAAAACATAATGAATTAAGTAGTTATGTTAAGGGACTTTAGGGTCTTTTAAATTGATAATCACTATTTCTTTGAATCTTTTTTAACAGCCTTTCTGTCTGTCTGCTCTCTCTCTTTCTCTTTATCTCTCATGATATCCAGAGATTGCAGACAGAGTGGAATTGTAACAAAAGTGTTTCAAGTGGGTTATGAACCACCAAAGATAGTTTCTTCTGAAGATAACATTGAAAATGTTCTCAAAGATTCTTCAAAGCAGGCAAGTAATGAAACTATACACACACACACACACACACACACACACACACACACACACACACACACACACACACACACACACACACACACACACGTCAGTCACTGTGTACTTGTTTCCTTCATTCTGAGTGACCCATGTTTGCTTTCATTACATTACCTCTGCTCACAATAAATCAGGTCCGTATAGTTGAAGTCCGTTTCAAACCTTGCAAAGTAATTTGCTGGTTTTTGGTCAAGTTTTCCTCCATCCCAAGATTTCAATTCTAACCCAGCATCACTACCCATATACCAGCATCTTTACTGACTTTTATCTACTGAAGAAAGCAGAAACATTTAGCTTTCTAGCTAGGTGAACAGTTTTTGTCTTTGGTCAGTTGAGTCTGTGACTCCACACATATACATAAGCTCCAGCTAAACTGGGTACTGTGCTCTCTTGCTGCACTGGGGCTTCTCCTTTACAAAAATGCTTCGAGCATTTGGTTTCGTATCAGCTTTCCCCATCAATTGTAAGGCCTAGAGCAGAGGGCATGCTGTAATAATACTCATTTAATTTTGCACAGGGGAAAGTGGGAGAGGTGGTAAGTATATGTTTGGAGAATAGAATCATAAGACTCATATAAGTCCCCAGTGGTCATAGACTCCTAAATGTAATCCCCAAATATATACAAAACTTCCCCTTTGCAGAGTCAATCTGACCTAATAATGATATTTGAAACAATCCCTGGGTTCTCAGCATCAGTGAGATAGATCCAAAAAGCAGGATGAGAAGATAGGCTAGCCTATTGGAAAGCATCCAATCAAGAGGGTGAGACATGAGGATCTTGGGGGTGATCCCTGAAGAAGTTTTGTGGGAATGTCTCTGAAACCCACTGGTGGCCAGAAAAATCAGAGATGAGGGTATAAAACTAAGTCATTGGGCATAGACATGAGATCTGGCTTTAGTGTGATTGTGACAAGACAGCCAGCAGAGATGTACATCTACTGGTGCTCAGGTTGGAATCAGATATAAAGGATAAAGTCCATGGGGAAGAAAGTCCAGAAAGAATAATGTTTCAGAACTGTGTGGGGGCAAATAGCATATGTGAGTCCTATTTTGGTCTGACTCCACACTATCTATGGATCTGGTAACTCCCTGATATTACTGCCTCCAGTGATTATGATATCCTCCTATATGTGCTACAATCTGCCTCCTGCCTTTACCACTTGATATGCCCAGATATGCTGCTAATCAAGTAACATAAAGCCAAGTTAGGTGTTACTCTATATTTCTATGAGAAAATGAAATACAGGTCACTGTAAAAATTTCTGTAAACTCTTTCAAGTAAGAAATGTACACCATGGTTGGGTGTAGTGGCTCATGCCTGTAATCCTAGCTACTCAGGAGGCTAAGATCTGACGATTGAGGTTCAAAGCCAGCGCTGGCAGGAAAGGCCGTGAGACTCTTATGTCTAATAAACCACTCAGAAAACCAGAAGTGGTGCTGTGGCTCAAATGGTAGAGCACTACTGGCCTCGAGCTGAAGAGCTGAGGGACAGCACACAGGCCTAGAGTTCAAACCCCATGACCAGGGAAAAAAGAAAAAGAAAAGGTAAAGAAATATACACCATGACATTGTCTCTATCCTGTGACTTGGAATTTTTACATTCTAAATGGGTACAAGTCAACTGATACTCAGTGTATTCTTTCCTAGGAATTGAAAAATGGATTTGATGGATCAAAACTAAGGAAGAAATACAAGAATGCTGAGAATAAATCTAGTTGGAATGTTAACCTTAGAAAGTTTCCAGGTATGATCTGATAGAATGAAGGTAAGATTTCATGTTCTAAACTCACTCAACAGGCTCATGCACGTTTACTGCATATTTTCTTATCTGCAGACGTTGGACTAAGAAAGCACTGCAAAGTAGGCTGTGATATGAGATTTTGTGCTGTTCTTGCTAACAGCTTAAGACCATGATGTACAACAAAGTTGGGTCTTATTGATTAATTGTATTGAGTGAGACCATATTTCAGGAAATCATGGTATGCCTCCCCTAAAAAATAAAAACAGTAAAGGGTTTGAGAGAAGGGTGAAGTTTGGTGAAATTTAAATGAAAGTAGAGTTTTGATGATCTCAAAGCAAAGTTAGGGTATATATGAAAGAGTTATATCAGATATGGACTGAGGTTCATTTACACAGTAACTATAAAATACACATGAAGTGCTGGGAATGTGGCTTAGTGGTAGAGTGCTTTCCTATCATGCATGAGGTCCTGAGTCGATTCCTCGGTATGACATAAGGAAGGTGGCTCAGTGGTAGAGCACTTGCCTTGCATGCTCGAGGCCCTGGGTTCGATTCCTCAGCACCACATAAGCCACACTGTGGCTCAAGTGGTAGAGTGTTAGCCTTGAGCTGAAGAGCTGAGGGACAGAGTTCAGGCCCCACGACCGGACCCCCCAAAAAAACCCACAAAAACCAAAAACAGCCAGAAGTTGTGCCGTGGCCCAAATGGTAGAGTGATAGCCTTGAGCAAAAGAAGCTCAGGGACAGTGTCCAGGCCCTGAATTCAAGTCCCAGGACTGGCAAAAAAAAAAATCCACATGGAACATTGCGATCAGAAAACCTTATACATAGCTTAGCACCAAGGTTGGCTATTGAAGCTGCTTTTTTATACCAAAGTGACTTAGATTCTTCAGACAAGAATCAAGTTCTGACAAATGGGATTTTTTTTTCTTCTTGTCGGGCATGGGCTTTAACTCTGGGCCTGGGTGCTGTCGCTCAGCTCTTCAGCTCAAGGCTATAGCTCTACCACTTGAGCTACAATGTCACTTCTGTTTTTTTTGGTGGTTTATTGGAGATAAGAGTTTCAGGGACTTTCCTGCCCGGGCTGGCTTTGAACCTCCATCCTCAGAGCTCAGCTTCCTGAGTAGCTAAGATTACAGGCGTGAGCCACTAGCACCTGGCAACAAATAGGATTTTTAAAAGCAGTTTCTGATAATCTATGAGGTTAGAGAACAGAATTTCTCAGTTGTAAGCAATAGTCACTCAAAAAAAAGTATTGGTTAGGTACAGTGTCTTATATGTATAATCTGAGCTACTTGGGAAGGAGGCAGAGATTGAGAGGAACACAGTTCCTGGGCAAAAATTAGTTTCCCACCTCAGACTGTATACAAATATGTACTGGGCACCAGCGGCTCCTGCCTATAATCCTAGCTACTCAGGAAGGTTCATGAAACTCTTTTGTTTTTTTTGTTTTGTTTTGTTTTGTTTTTGTTTTGTTTTTGGGTCCGGTCGTGGGGCCTGAACTCTGGGCCTGGGTGCTGTCCCTCAGCTCTTCAGCTCAAGGCTAGTGCTCTACCACTTGAGCCACAGCACCACTTCCAGCTTTTTTCTTTTTTCTTATGTGGTGCTGAGGAATCGAACCCAGGGCCTCAGGCATGCAAGGCAAGCGTTGTACCACTGAGCCACCTTCCTAGCCCCAGGTGAAATACTTCTTAAAAATAATGTTTAAATAGTTATACAAATGGGTTTCAATTCAGTATATTAGTTTATGAGTACAATACATCTTGATCAATATCATCTTTTCCATTCATGTGAAAATATTTTACATTAGTGATTCCCAGGATTTTGACTGTGGTTCATCACTGGAAATGCTATGTTGGACCAGAAACATTTATATTCATAGAGTAGACATGTTGATGTTTTGAGAAAACAGATAATTACCAAGTGAGCCCAGTAATTAGCAGTCTACTTATCTCTCCTTCTGATGAATACTGAAGTCTGAGAGTTCCTGAGAGAGAGAGAGAGAGAGAGAGAGAGAGAGAGAGAGAAAGGAAAGAGAGAGAGAGAAAGAGAGAGAGAGACAGAGAGACAGAGAGAAAGGGAGAGAGAGAGAAAGAGAGAGAGAGAGTGCATCCCTGAAGAGGTTAATATCCAAATTGAACCATGAAAGGGCTTTACCATTCCTGCATATGTCTTGGGGAAAACACTCAGCAATAGTCATAACAAGGACAGCAAAGGGAGAGGACAGGGAGCTGCTGTGGTTGAAACATGATGAACAAATTATGAGACATAGTGATCTAGGTCCAGAACATCTAGGTTCTCAGATTAAAAATCACCTGAGGAGCTTCTAACCAATCCCAGGGACCTAATATGAGAAATTCAAATTCACTTAGACTGAGGTGTTGTGGAGACATTGTTTGTTTTTACTCATAGTCATGATTGAGAATTACAGGGGCTTAGGAAGCTAGTTTTATTGTAAGAAGTTTAGGTTTTATTCATTTTGTAAAGCAATCTATTTGGATTTTTTTTTCCTGTCATGGGGTTTGAATTCTGGGCCTGGGCGTTGTCCCTCAGCTCTTTAGCTCAAGGCTAGCACTCTACCATTTGAGCCACAGCACCACTTCCTGTTTTCTAAGTGATTTGTTGGAGATAAGAATCTCATGGACTTTCCTGCCTAGGCTGGCTTTGAACCGTGATCCTCAGATCTCAGCCTCCTGAGTAGGATTACAGGTGTGAGCCACTAATGCCCGGCTTCTATTTGGATTTTATACTAAACTATAACCAGACTTGTAGTAAATTGATAATACTACTTCCATTCAAAAGTTTTCTCTTTGGCTACAGGATAAGAGGTGAGTATCATTTTAGAATCATTTTAGAGGTGTTTCCTCTAGGTTGATTGTAGATACAGAGATGCTTGTAACTGGGTCAAGGTTGTAGAGGTGTTGAGGACAAGTGGCAGACATATTTGGCGGAGGGATCAATAGATGAGATAAGGTAAAGGGAGTAGACAAGGATGAACTGTGGGGTTTTGGCTTCTAAGGGCAACACAGGAGGCCTTGCTCTCTTCCCATTGAACCTCAAGTAGCATATACTTGGAATTTAATTTCCTAACAGTTGCTCCTTATGTGCCCATTGTTCTAGATTGTTTGCATCTACTATCAACTATAAAGAAGGCAAAAGGCATGGTTCCCAAACCTGATTGTCTTATCAGAATCACCCAGAAGGAACCTTAAATGTATGTGTAGATTTCTAGCTGGCTTCTTCTACAATATGCTGAGCTATAAGCCTAAAATGAAATTCACAGATGACTTTTATGGTCAGCCCAGTCTGAGAATCACTGGCCAAGAAGACTCTCCTCATCCTAAGGCCAAATAATTGCCTTCATAAGCAGTCTCTAATGTCAAGGTAGAACTCAGCACAATCTCCTGGGTTCTTTCATGTGCCTATATACTATATTTTTTGAGGACCACAAAGTCCAAACCAGGGAATCACAAATCTGGGAAAGTCTGCTTGCAAACTCCACTAAACAAAGGGATAACATCTCTATAATTGAAAATTGCCTTTCCAAATATTCTGGGAAAAATGTCTACCTAGTTACCAGATGACCAATGACTACATTCAGCTCCTGGGGACAGTACACTGTAGTGTGACCCAAATAAAAACACTGCTTTTAAGATAAAATGTCATGTTTTGATAAATGAATGGTTGAAGAACAAAACACAATAATTGTTTTCAGCACAACAATCTCATATAGTTGCTTCTTGAAATGTGTCTAGAAGTATTGTTTTCTTTTTTCTTTTCTTTCTTTTTTTTTTCTGTTGGTCATGGGGCTTGAACTCAGGACCTCATACTTGCTAGGCAAGTGTTCTACCACTTGAACCACACCCCTAGCCCGGCTTTAAGTTTTTTAATCCCAAAGTGCTTGTAATATAGAGTCAAGGACAGAGTTTTATGAATTTGAATAGCATTTAGAAAGCTAGGAAAGCCAGAAAATAAATATAAAAAGGCTCTCTCCTACTCTTGTTCTTCATATTGGTAAGAGATTTTTCTAGTATTTCAGCTCTATCCATCTGAATGAGCTTCAGAAACTATTAGAATTAATGATACTAATAATCATATTATGCTTGATATCATTGATAATCATATTTTAATATCATTAATGATATAATATCACAGAATTAATGTCATTATTCTATGTGCAATATGTTAGTAACTTCCAGGGAAATGAGACATCTCTGAGCTAAGCATCTGGCTTGGGGTGCCTTTGGGGCCAAACAGGGATAAATGACAACTGATACTTGACTTTAGTGAGATCATAAAAGTAGGAAGCCAGTGCCAGTGGCTTATCCCTATAATCCTAGCCACTCAGGAGGCTGAGATCTTAGGATCACGGTTCAAAGCCAGCCCAGGTAGGAAAGTCCATGAGACTCTTTATTTCCAGTTAACCCCTAGAAAACTGGAAGTGGCTCTGTGACTCAAAGTGGAAGAGTGTTAGCCTTGAGCAAAAAAGCTCAGGGTCAGTGCCCAGACCCTGAGTTCTTGTGGAAGACCTCAGCCAGCTAAATGGTTCACTTAACCCAAAACAACCACTGAAAGGAAGAACTATAGGTTCAGTGTTACCACATCTGATGAAATTATGTCATTAAGTGCAATTTGAACTTAATAATTCAAACTCTTAATTGGCATAGGAACCAATATACCTGATATTTGGGCCATATATCATATTTTCCCAATGACTGCCAGTTTGTGATTTCTGATATGAGTCATGTTAGATTTAACAAAAATGCAATAAAAAGTCTTATTGCCTGCAAATTAAGTGGAAGTCCTGAACTTACCACACAAGCATTTTTTTTTTTTTGGTCAGTCGTGGGGCTTGAACTCTGGGCCTGGGTGCTGTCCCTCAGCTCTTCAGTTCAAGGCGAGTGCTCTACCACTTGAGCTACAGCGCCACTTCCAGTTTTCTGGTGATTTATTGGAGATAGGAGTCTCATGGTCTCTCCTGCCTGGGCTGGCTTTGAACCGCGATCCTCAGATCTCAGCCTCCTGAGTAGCTAGGATTACAGGCGTGAGCCACCAGCACCTGGCTCACACAAGCATTTAAGAGGAGTTATTTAAAGAGACAGGTAGGACTGAGAGTAGTACCCATAGTCTTAACATGAATTCAAGGAAGTGACTTCATTTTTCTGAGCCTCAGCCTCCTCCCCTCAAACATGAGTTTTACATATGTGTCTCTTCATATGGTATGCTGAGATGGCCTCAATACCCTATCTTTGGAATTTGTGACAAAATACATGATTGAATCCAATCACAAAGAAATGTCAAACAAAACTAAATTGGAGGATATCTAGCTTGTTACTCTTTAAAAAATGTCAAAATCAGCTTGGTGCCAGTGGCTCATGCCTGTAATCCTAGCTACTCAGAGGCTGAGATCTGAGGATCATGGTTCAAAGCCAGCCTCGGCAGGAAAGTCTGTGAGACACTTAACTCCAATAAACCACTAGAAAACTGGAAGTGGTGCTATGGCTCAAGCAGTAGAGCACTTGTCTTGAGCTGAAGAGTTCAGGGGCAGTGCCCAAACCCAGAGTTCATGTCCCATGACTGACCAAAAAAAAAGTCAAAATCATGGAAGATCAAACAGACTGAAGAACTATTCTAAATTAGGGATGGTTAAAGGAACATGACAAATACAAAATGTGGCTCTAGAGTAGATCCTGGACCAGGAAAATATTTAGCTAAAGACATCATTGGCACAACTCATGAGGTCTAAGTATAAATCTGTGGGTTAGATTATAGTATTGTGTCCCTGTTAAGTTTTCTAACTTTGTTACATGGTTGTGTAAGAGGACAGTCTTGTTCTTTACCAAGAACACAAGTACTTTACCAAGTAACACGTTCAGTTACTTAGGGACAAAGGCACACCATGACTCAAGCTTATTCTCATATAATTCAGAAATTGAGAATTAAGGAATATTTAAAACAGTGTTAATGTAAACAATTGATCAAGCTAAGTAGACAGGAGGTGTTATTTATGATCTCCTTATAACTCCTTTCTGCAAATTTGAAATTATATTAAAGTAGATATTGGGCTAGGAATGTGGCTTATTGGAAGCGTGCTTGCCTAGCATGCATGAAGCCCTGGGTTTGATTTCTCAGTACCACATAAACAGAAAAAGCCAGAAGTGGCATTGTGGCTCAAGCGATAGAGTGCTAGCCTTGAGCTGAAGAGCTGAGGGATAGCGCCCAGGCCCAGAGTTCAAGCCCCATGACCAACAAAAACAGAAAAACCAGTGTATATTCAGATAGGTGAATCTTTTAGCATTTTCTTCAAGTATCATAATCCTTGAGCAAAACTTAGATTTTTCAGTTTATTAAATCTGGTAAATTCAGCGAGGCACCAGTGGCTCACACCTGTAATTCTAGCTACTCAGGAGGTTGATATCTGAGGATTATGGTTCAAAGCCAGCCCGGGCAGGAAAATCTAAGAGACCATCTCCAGTTAACCACCAGAAAACCAGAAATGGTGCTGTGGTTCAAGTGGTAGAGCGCTTGCCTTGAGCCGAAAAGCTCAGGGAGAGCACCTAAGCCCAGAGTTCAAGCCCCACGATGGAAAAAAATCTGGTAAATTCAGATGGCAAAATCAGATATCTTCTATTGTAAACTTTCCTCTTCAATGAAATTTACATATCAATTATGAACAACACGATGTAATTTTTAATGTTAGATACTAGAGTATAAATGCTTAGTCATAATTGCTTATGACTAGCTCCATCATAGGTTTTATTTATTTATTTTGTCAGTTGTGGGGCTTGAACTCTGGGTCTGGGCACTGTCCCTCAGCTCTTCAGCTCAAGGCTAGCACTCTACCACTTGAGCCACCATCATAGGTTTTAAAAGATGAAAGCTAGGTATTATGAACTGAACATTAAAGTTAAATTTGAATAGAAGTTTGCTGTCTTATAGCATTTACCAAGTTAAATTAACTCTTTGTTCTCTTAATTTTAGCCCCCTGGATTTGCCCACATAAATGGCCGTAAGAGTCTGACAAGCACGGAGGTCATGAGGATTCAAAGGGAGACAGACTTTCTCAAGTATGTATCTCTTTACTCTGTTCTAAATTCTGCAAAGATGCATCATTGTCAGAGAGTTTAAAAATGGAAAAGCAATAATAATCTTGCCCACTCCTTGCTTTCAAAATAAAAAAGTTTAGAGCTTGTAAAAGGTATAATTGACCTGTAAGTTGTATATACTTAAAGTTTTATATGTATGTACATACATATACATATATATATATATATATGTACTATCACCACAGTCAGAAAATGAGTAAATTCATCTCCTCTTAAAATTGTCTACCTTATACCCTTTCCCTACTTCTATCCTATTATTAATCCACCTGTTGTCATTAGTTTAGTTTGCATCTTACTCTGCATACAAATGTAGTATCTTTTTGGAGAAAAGAGGCAGGCTTTTTGGCTCAGTATAATTATTGTAGGATTCACATGTGTTGTGCCTAGTTCTCTGTACTGCTGGGTTTCTGTTATGTGGAAAGACCACAGTTTGCTTATCTTGAGAGGACATGTGTGTGTTCCAGGTTTTGACTGTTACAGGTAAAGTTCATAGGAACATTTAAGACATAGGCTTTCATTCCCCTTGGAGTAAATACCTTGAAAAAGAAAACATGGGTTATATGATAGGTATATGTTATTTTTTTTTTGGCCAGTCCTGGGGCTTGAACTTCAGGCTTGAGCACTGTCCCTGAGCTTCTTTGGCTCAAGGCTAGCACTCTACCAGTTGAGCCACAATGCCACTTCCACCTTTTTCTGTTTATGTGGTACTGAGGAATCAAACCCAGGGGCTTCATTCATGCTAGGCAAGCACTCTAAGCCACATTCCCAGCCCTATGTTACACTTTTTAAGATACTATGTGTTTTCCAAACTAGTTGTGCCATTTTTGCATTCTCATAAACAGTATTGGAGAATTACAATTTCTGTACATCCTCATCAACACCTTGATTTTGATTTTTGGTAACTAGTGGGATTGTAGTAGAAGCTTATTATGATTGTAACGTACGCTTCCCTAAGCATGTGTGTCTCTGGCTTGGGTCATGCCTCCCAGCTCTAAGGAATTTCTTTTCTAGCTGTTGTCTTTGTTTTGTTTTGGTGTCAGGATAAGTTTGGCTTTATAGAATGACCTGGGGCCGGGCCAGTTCATGCCTATAATCCTAACTACTCAGGAGGTTGAGATCTGAGGATCTCCGTTCAAAGCCAACTTGGGCAGGAAAGTCTGTGAAATTCTATCTCCAATAAACTACCAGAAAACCAGAAGGGGCACTGGAGCTCAAGTGGTAGAGCACTAGCCTTGAGCTGAAGAACTGAGAGACAGCACTCAGGCCCAGAGTGTAAGCCCCACGACTGACCCCCCCACCAAAAAAAAATGACCTGGGAAAAAGTTTCTCTCTCCTTTAATTTTCTGAGTTTGTATAAATTAGTGTTACATATTCCATGAATATATGGTAGAATTTGCCAGTGATATCACTAGAGCACTAGAGTTTGGAATTTTTCTTTCAAGAAGCCTTTATCTATATATGCAATTTAATAATAGGTTCATTCATGTTTATCTCCTTTTCTGAGTGAATTTTGGACTTTACTTGCCTTTTTAGTTTTTAGTTTCTTGCTTATTAAAGATGAAGTCTCTGGCTTGAAGTCTTTTCTTCTTTCCTAATATTGAATTACTGTCAGTTACATCATTGACCTTACATTTCCTTGTGTACTGCTTTACTCATGTCCCTCACATTCTTATGTGTTGTGTTTTAATTTTCATTCAGGTCAGTTTCTGACCTTTTTATTTTTTAATTTATTATTATTATTTTTTTTGTCGGTCGTAGGTCTTGAACTCTGGGCCTGGGCACTGTTCCTCAGCTTTTTAGCTCAAGGCTAGCACTCTACAACTTGAGCCACAGTACCACTTCCAGTTTTCTGAGTGGTTTATTGGAGATAAGAGTCTCACTGTCTTTCCTGCCCAGGCTGGCTTTGAACTATGATCCTCAGATCTCAGCCTCCTAAGTAGCTAGGATTACAGGTGTGAGCCACCAGCACCCGGCCTGACCTTTTTATTTTTGACAGATGGGTTAATTAGAAGTCTTTTGTTAAATTTCCAAATATTGAAGGATTTTCCTTACACATTTCTGGTTTCTATTTCATGTTAAACTTCATTTGGTCAGATGACATGTATAATTTACTGTTAAATATTCTGTGTGCATTTTAAACTAATGTGTGTTCTGCTGGTATAAGTGTATTATAAATATCAATTAGGTTAAGTTAATAAAATTGTTTTAAGCCTGGAGATGGCGCTGTGGCTCAAGTGGTAGAGCACTAGCCTTGAGCCGAAGAGATGAGGGACAGCGCCCAGACCCAGAGTTCAAGCTCTACGACTGACAAAGAAAAAAAAAAAAAACTAGTAAAATTGTTTAAGCCTTTTCTATTTTTAAGGATATTCTACTTTTTGTAGAATAGTCATATATTGAGATAGTGATGTTGAAATCTGTGGCTATATTTATGTGTCTATTTCTATAAATGTTTTCTTCATGTACTTTGAGGTTCTAATATTAAGTTCATCAACCCTATGAATTTGTATATCTTGTTGCAGAGATGACTCCTATGTCATTATAAAATAATTTAATTTTGATAATACCTTTTACTCAGAAATCTTCTTTTAGACTATGTCTGTATGGCATACACACACATACACACACACACACACACACATTCTATCCCTCTTAACATACTTTTGTCCCATTACTTAAGGTTAGTTGGTCTTGGGTTAAAAAAAATTACATCTGGCAATCTGCATTCTGTTTAGAGTGTATGCAAAGCATTCTAACTGGTGCCTCATTACATATGAATTTTTTTTCATGTTAGCAGCAATAAGCATGAATTTCCCAACAATGCCTGAGCCCTAAGGATTGTTTCTTGAAACCCTCTTTAGTGTTTTTTTCCTGGCTTTACGTAGTTTCTTATGTCAGGGCAGTAGTACCCTTTTGAAGACTTGAGAGTGACCTTCTGACAAGTTCTGAAACTCTCTGTGCAGCTCTTCTTTGGTATTCTTTGCTTTAAAAAAATGCAATTGCGGGCTGGGAAGGTGGCTCAGTGGTAGAGTGCTGGCCTTGCATGCCTGAGGCCCTGGGTTTGATTCCTCAGCACCATATAAGCAGAAAAAGCCAGAAGTGGCGCTGTGTCTCAAGTGCTAGAGCACTAGCCTTGAGCTGAAGAGCTGAGGGATAGTGTCCAGGCCCAGAGTTCAGGCCCCACAACTGGCAAAAAAAAAAAGTAATTGCTCTGGGCGCCAGTGGCTCACACCTATAATCCTAGCTACTCAGGAGGCTGAGTTCTGAGGATCATGGTTCAAAGCCAGCTGGGGCAGGAAAAGTCCATGAGACTCTTATCTCCAATAAACCACTCAGAAAACTAGAAGTGGTGCTGTGACTCAAGTGGACTTGAGGACTACCCTTAAGCTGAAGAGCTGAGGGAAAGCACCCAGGCCCAGGTTCAAGCCCCATGACCGACAAAGAAAAGAGTCTGACTCTTGTCAGATTCCCAGCTTTATGCTCTCAATTCAATGAAGAAACAATGACATAGTCAAGTCATGAGCTTTGGCATAAGTAGGAGGGAACCTGTTGATCTGGTAGTGAACCCAGTCAGGAGACATGGTTAAACCTTGGTGACCATTGCCTTGTTAGAAAGGATGGAATAGAATAAAGAATACGGGAGTTAAATCAACTATAATGGCTAGTAATCATTAGGAGGCCATGGTGGAGTTGAGCGCAGACAACCAGACAGTCCAGTGTCCAGTATCCATGAATTCTTTTTATAGTTGTTAAGAAGAAACTATAAGGGAATAAGAAGGGAACCAAGCTTCAAGGAAGGGCATGGAAACAGCAGTGTGTTCACAGGGTAGTCTAATCCCAAGAATCCTTTTAGTTGTATAGATATATACACAGAAAGATTATGGGGGCTAGCCCATGAGATCTACATGCTCAGGAAATGGGGTCAGGGCCTTGGAAATCTAGCTAGGTGAATGAAAAGAAAGGCAGGGCTTGACTCACACTCACATTATAGAATGCCATCAAGAAAATCTGATACTCAGACTAGATTTTGTGAGAAAGTGAGAAAAATACACTGTAAACATGACTGGAATTCCCCAGGTTTACCATCACGCAAGCCAAATTCAATGTAATACGACAAGCCACAGCCCAATTAAACATTGGGATTAGGGCTGCTGATAAATTTCCTGTCACAGCCAGGAAGTGGCATAGGTCTAACCTACAAGGAATAAGCACCATAAGTTTCAGCTATGCAGCTATTTTGTGGTGAAATGACCTAGACAAGAATCATGTACCACATAAGGAATTCTATATGGATCTGCTGGTTGAATGGTTTGGTCGTACTGTGAATTGATATAGGATGGAATATATATCCCCAGAATGCTGTAATGAAGAAATCCTTTTTATAACCATTTAAAAGAACAAATCTCAGGCCTTGATCCTATTCTATAGCTGCTAAGGTGTGTGTGTGTATGTGTGTGTTTAGACTTTGACCAGCCTTCTTAATGTAGACCCACTTGGCCCACTGGGAACCTGTTTTGTTGTAGGTGTGCCCACTGCTTGGCCCCCTACCCAACAGATCCCTATGCTCGCTTCTGTCAAGAATGTGGAGCTCCTGTCCCACCCATCTTTGGCTGTCGGCTTCCACCCCCAGAAGGAGCTCAGGTGAGCTGCAGAATTCTTAAAAACATCTTATTGATTCACACCTGTAATCCTAACTGCTCAGGAGGCTGAGGTCTAAGGATTGCAGTTCAAAGCCAACCTGAGCAAGAAAGTCCATGAGCCTCTTATCTATAGTTAACCACCAAAAAGTCAGAAGTGGAGCTGTGGATCAAGTGGTAGAGTGCTAGCCTTGAGCAAAAAAGCTTGGGAACAGTGTTCAGGCTCTGAGTCAAGCCCCAGAACTGGCATACACACACACAAGTCTTACGTTGGTATATGAGCTCTTTATCTGCAGCAGTCACACAGTGCCTGGCACACATATCAAAAACATAGACAATTGTTGAAAGAATAATGAGCAGAGGAAGTGACACTATGGTTCAAGTGGTAGAGTGCTTACCTTGAGCTGAAGAGCTCAGGGACAGCACCGAGGCCCAGAGTTCAAGCCCTATGACCACCACCACCACCAACAACAACAACAAAAGAACACATGGGTCTGGGAAGGTGACCCAGTGGTAGAGCGCTTGCCTTGCATGCCTGAGGCCCTGGGTTCGATTCCTCAGCACCACAAAGCAAAAAAGAAAAAAGCCGGAAGTGGCGCTGTGGCTCAAGTGGTAGAGCACTAGCCTTGAGCTGAAGAGC
>NW_012267315.1:7663120-7670681 GCF_000151885.1 Dipodomys ordii
CGGCTTTTTTCTTTTTGCTTTTATGGTGCTGAGGAATCGAACCCAGGGCCTCGAGCATGCAAGGCAAGCGCTCTACCACTGAGCCACCTTCCCAGCCAATTAGCCCCTCTTTTAAAACTATGTTCTTATGATACCATAGTTCATGTGAACTATGTTCATATGACACTATTTATGTGTGGTTATTCCAAAACTGGGTCAGCATTCAGGGCCTTGGTGTTACACTGAGGTCTGTAATTGGCTGATTGACTGGAAGACCACGTAGTAGTTTCTGTGTACTGTGTCTTGTTAGTTCTGTCATTATTTTGTTCCCTATTGACAAGGAGAAGGTGATTTGCCGTGCCTGTGGTACAGGGAATCCTGCTCACTTGAGATACTGTGTCACCTGTGAGGGGGCCCTGCCTTCATCACAAGAGGTAGGTTGACTGCATGAGGCAGACTTGTATTTTAGTGGCTACTAAATATTCAGTGTTAATGTTAATAGAGAAGCATAATCTGCGGTGTAAAAGGAGGGGCAAAACAAAAATAAAAAGCAAATTGAAAGCTCATAGAACTCATAAATGTTATAGACTATGATAGACAATTTGCCCCATGAAAGTTAGAATGTGTTTGTGACTTTAACTAAGCATCACTATCTCACAATACTGTGAAATTTGGGAAATTATATAATCACTTAATCACAATAAAGAATTTGAAAAAAAGCAAATTGAAGCAATGTTTCAATAGGTGGAGATCAGTTATAGACTCATCAACACCAATTTATCCTGAGAGTCGTAGCTTCAAGAAGGTTTAGTAGAATCATTGATTCCTTACAGTTTGTTAAGACCTTCGCATGAGAAGCTGGCGGTAGTCAGTGGAGATGTTCAAGTGCAGACAGAGAGTATCCTTGGTCCATTTTGTCTTTCTACTATAAAACAATTAATGCTAAGCTTGTTGTTTACTTCTGGTACTCCCATAGTGCCACACTGGTAATGGCTGTCTATATGCTAGTATTAGACTGTTTTGATTATTATGGCCTGTTGGCTGTCTCAGTGTGTGATGCTTCAGCTTTGTTCTTTTTTGTTGAAGATTGCTTTGGCTGTTCAGTCTTTTGTAGTTTCACATGAATTTCAGGATTGTTTTTCTCTCTCTGAAAAATACCATTTGAATTTTGATAGGAGTTTGTGGATTGCTTTGGATAATATAGACATTTTGCCAACATTAATTTTTCCAATCCATGAATAGTCTCTTCAAATAGTGTTAGAGAAAGTGAATATTCACATGCAGAAGAATGGAATTAGACACTTACTTTATACCATATACAACCATCAGCTCAAAGTGGATTAAAGACTTAAACATAAGACTTGAAACTGAAAACTGACTAAAAATAAACTCCAGGATATTGGTTTGGGCAATGATTTTTTTTATATGACCCCAAATAGAAACAACAAAACTGAAAATAGACAAGTAGGATTACATAAAACTAATAAGCTTCTTCACACAAAAGAATCAATCAGGGGCTGGGAAGGTAGCTCAGCGGTAGAGTGCATGCCTTGCAAGCATGAGGCCCTGGGTTCGATTCCTCAGCACCACATAAACAGAAAAAGCCGGAAGTGGCGCTGTGGCTCCAGTGGTAGAGCACTAGCCTTGAGCTGAAGAGCTGAGGGACAGCGCCCAGACCCAGAGTTCAGGCCCCATGACCGGCAAAAAACAAAACAAAACAAAAAAGAATCAATCATCAGGGTGACATTGTCCAAAAAAGTACTCATTACCTGACATATAACTGTAACCCCTCTGTATGCCACCTTTATAATAACAATAAAATAATAAAATTTTTAAAAAGAATCTGAGTGAAAAGATAGCATATAGAATGAGAGGAAATAGGGCTGGGAAGGTGGCTCAGTGGTAGAATGCTTGCCTGAGGCCCTGGGTTCGATTCCTCAGCACCACATAAACAGAAAAAGCCACAAGTGGCACTGTGGCTCAAATGGTAGAGCACTAGCCTTGAGCTGAAGAGCTGAACTTAGGGACAGCGCTTAGGCCCAGAGTTCAAGCCCCATGACCAGGAAAAAAAAAGAATGAGAGGAAATATTAGTAAACCATCTCTTTGAGTTAATATCTAAAACATGTAACAAAGTAAAATAACTCAGTCATAAGGGGAAAAAATGGTCAAAGATCTAGCAGGCTACTTCTCAAGAGAATAAATACAAATGGCCAATAGGCACAGTCATAAAACTAATTATCAGGGAAATGTAAGCACAGGGAGGTCTTACCTTATTCTAGTCATAATGACTATTATAAAGACAAAAAATAACAAATGCTTTCTAGGATGTAGAGAAAGAGAAACTCATATTGTTAGTACAAACAATGAAAAACAGTATGGGCCGGGAGCCGGTGGCTCACGCCTGTAATCCTAGCTACTCAGGAGGCTGAGATCTGAGGATCGTAGTTCAAAGCCAGCCCATGCAGGAAAGTCCGTGAGACTCTTATCTCCAATAAACCACTAGAAAACTGGAAGTGGCACTGTAGCTCAAGCGGTAGAGCACTCACCTTGAGCTGAAGAGTGCAGGGACAGCGCCCAAGCCCAGAGTTCAAGCCCCAGGATCGACCAAAAAAAACAAAAGTATGGAAGAATTAAAATTAGATTACTTTATGATCAGTAATCCCACTACTAGATATATATAAAAGGAATTGAAATCAGGGCTGGGAAGGTGGCTCAGTGGTAGAGCGCTTGCCTTGCATGCATGAGGCTCTGGGTTCGATTCCTCCGCACCACATAAGCAAAAAAGAAAAAACCGGAAGTGGCGCTGTGGCTCAAGGGGTAGAGCGCTAGCCTTGAGCTGAAGAGCTGAGGGACAGCGCCCAGACCCTGAGTTCAGGCCCCAAGACCAGACCAAAAAAAAAAAAAAGGAATTAAAATCAGTATGATGAAGACATAAGTACACTTGTACATTCATTGCAGCATTATTCACAGTAGCCAAGACATGGAATCCAATTTCTATCTATCACTAGATAAACTGATAAAATATGATATGTATACAGAATTGAATGCTAGTAAGCCTGTAAGAAGAAAATATTGTGACAACAGATGAATCTGGAGCACATTATGTTGGTAGAAGTAAGTGTGGCACAAAGAGTCTTATATTGAATAATATCACTTATATGCAGAGTGTAAAAACATCAAACCCATAGCAAGTAAAATGATAATCAGAGTCTGGGAGATAGTGTGGTTGGTCACATGTTGGTGAAAGGACTAATTTCAATCAGAAGGAATAACAAGAGATCTATTATACAGCATGATGACTATAGTTAATGACAATATATTGCACATCTGAAACTTGCTAGATCAAATTTAAGCATTCTTAATTTTAAAAAAACCAAGTAAGTTAGCATTTATGTTTAGTGGCTTGATTGGAGAATTCCATAATGTATCAATGCATTAGCTCATGTGCCCAAATATATACATATATATCTATATATTAGACATTGTACTTGCCAATGAAAACAAAAGTTGGAAAATGATACCATGGGTGAAATACCTTCAACTGTGAATCTGGTCCAATTTTTGTATGATATATTTCATTAGACACTGAATTATAGTTGTGCGATTTCTATACCAGGTAAGTTAATGTCTCTCCCCATCATCTTTTATGTTGTAGGTATGCATAACCTATCCCTATGTAGCAGCTATAAACCTTCCCCATGATAACATTTTAATTCCTGCTTTAAACAAGTGTATGGGAGGAAGCCGGGCGCTGGTGGCTCATGCCTGTAATCCTAGCTACTCAGGAGGCTGAGATCTGAGGATCGCGGTTCAAAGCCAGCCCGGGCAGGAGAGACTGTGAGACTCCTATCTCCAATAAACCACCAGAAATCCAGAAGTGGCGCTGTAGCTCAAGTGGTAGAGCGCTCGCCTTGAACTGAAGAGCTGAGGAACAGCACCCAGGCCCAGAGTTCAAGCCCCACAACCGACCAAAAAAAAAAAAAAGTGTATGGGAGGTGAGGGGAAAATTACAGCACTTAAGGACAGCTTCAGTACTTTTTGTTCCCAACGTCTTATGCACCATCTGAAGCGCATAAGATTCACCCCATGTCTAGAAGTTCCCTCCTTCCCAGGCATATGTACTAGATTGACCTGCTTCCATCAATTCTCCAAAACTTCTTTATATTATGAGAAGATTTTATTACAGTCTTACTCCATCATTACCAGAAAGAAAATTTGTGTTGTTTTCTAAAGGATTAGTTCTGTTACACAACATTTGTTTTGAGAGCTAATTAGCTAGTGAATTTACTCATATATATTCCCAAATCAAATTTGATATAATGTTAGGTAAACTTTTGTTTATGGCGGTTTGTCTGTCTGGTAATGTGGTTTCAGACTTTACTTTCATTCTTCCATCATGAAATTATACCATACAACTTTCCAAAGCACCAGAGTGAATACTAGTGGGAGTAGGAAAGCATAAAATAGAGGACAGTGGCACTTGAAATGATTTTGTTGATATATTTAAGTAAATTGCTAAGCAAAAAGCTTATTTTTTAAGTTAGATGTGGTGGCACATGCCTATAATCCTAGCTCTTGGGAGCTTGAGGCAGGCAGACTATGAGTTTGAAGACAGCCTGAGCTAGAAGAGCAAAACTCTCTTTCAGGCCTCCGCTACCTTCCCACCCCCCAATCCCCACCCAATCTCTTTTCTCATCCCTTCCTCGGGCCTTCTGGAAATTTTTTTTCTTTGCATTGTTGAGGCTTGAACCCAAATCTCACACATGGTGGACAAAAGTTCTTCCACAGAGCTACAACCCCAGCCCTCTTTAGGCTTTCTGAACTTCTTATATAAACAGTAAAATCGTTTGAATTGACTTAATTTTAATAACTATCAATAATACAATTGTTTCTGGGTTTCATCTTTCAATGAACTATACCAAAATTGAACTTGTTTTAAAAGTTGTACTTGTATCTGAATTTATCAGAATTTAGATGTTAGCATGACACAGCACTATAGAAGTAAAAATGGATATTCAATCTGATAGTTTTATGTCTTTTCTTTGTTTAGCAGCATTAATATGATGGGGTAAGATAAATTTTCTTTCTTTAAACAATGGCATATTTTTAAAAATTCACTTGAACAGTAAGATACATTTCTAGGAAAGACGTGAAGGCTTTGTGTTTAGGGATGTAGCTTGGCAGAATTTCTATCAAAACTTTAACATGAGGATAATTGAAATGCAAAGTGAGAAGCCAAAAGTTTGCAAAGATTTTCTCTTTTGAATTGCCCCAAATAGTCTCTTAGTTACACAGAAGTGGTGTAAATGTCTCTTCCTCAGTCTCTAGGGGTTAGAAACTTCTGTCTAGAAAAGTTTGTTTTAGAATTGCAAGTCCCTGAAGCAAAACAGGATAGAGTAGAGCAAATTCAGTAACTAAAATGGGCACCTCTGAGGGAAAATTGTCCTTAGAATACGTTCTTTTTTTGCCAGTCTGGGGCTTGACCTCAGGGCCTGGGCATTATCCCTGAGTTTCTTTTGCTCAAGGCTAGCACTCTACCACTTGAGCCACAATGCCACTTCCACTTTTTTCTGTTTATGTGGTACTGAGGAATCAAACTCAGGGCTTCATACTTGCTAGGCAAGCACTCTACCACTAAGCCACATTCCCAGTCCAGAACACATTCTTAATAGGACAAAAGAATATACAGCAATACACACATTCAAATATCAATTGAATCAGTCATTGACTCAATCCTATCTTAATGACTGACACCTATGTGCCAAGGAACCTGATATTATATTTGAGAAGAGAATGTGAAGTCACAATCCTTTCTTTTAGAAGAATCAAAATCTACTGGAGAGAAAGATGGGAAGGGAAGGAAGCTGACAAGTAGAACTTGATCCTATGCCAAGCATTCCTACGTGCTTGTGAGGATGCTTTCATATTAATAGATCTAAATTGAGTCCTGGAGAAAAGCAGGCTATGGAGTTGGATGGCTTTTCAAATCCTGGGACCTCCCCTGTAAAATGGGCAGACTACCAGGCAGCTATCACTGCATCACCATTTAGGAATTGAGACCTCTTGCCAGGCAACAGTGAATAAGAAGCAGCAGCAAAGATTCCAGTCTTTCTTATATATTAATCCAGTTGAGTCCACCTTTTTCTCCAAAATAAAATAACTCTTTTCATGTGTCAAGAATAGAAAGTAGCTGGGCGCTGGTGGCTCACACCTGTAATCCTAGCTACCCAGGAGGCTAAGATCTGAGGATCTCGGTTCAAAGCCAGCCTGGGCAGGAAAGTCCGTGAGACTCTTATCTCCAATAAACCACTAGAAAACCGGAAGTGACGCTGTGGCTGAAGTGGTAGGGCGCTCGTCTTGTGCTGAAGAGCGCAGGAACAGTGCCCAGGCCCAGAGTTCAAGCCCCACAACAGACAAAAAAAGAAAAGAAAAAGAATAGAAAGTAAACCCACATTTCCCTGTGGAAACCAGAACCCCAAAGGATAGAGGTTAAACCTATCGTGTCACCTTAGGTATCTAAGAGGTACTCATTAATATTGTCCTAGTAAATCCACAGTACATTTGCTGATATTATGGATACTGAGGACTATTGAAAACTGGTTCAAGGCATCAGTTTTATTGGCTTTCTGTGATCTCCACGAAGGCAAAGATTCTTTTTTTTTTTTTTTTTTTTTTGTTAGTCGTAGGGCTTGAACTCAGCCTGGGCGCTGTCCCTCAGCTCTTCAGCTCAAAGCTAGTGCTCTACCATTTGAGCCACAGTGCCACTTCCGGCTTTTTCTGCTTATGTGGTGCTGAGGAATTGAACCCAGGGCCTCATGCATGTGAGGCAAGCATTCTACCACTGAGCCACCTTCCCAGCCCCATGGTTGACTTTTTTGATAGCTTTATCCAACTTTATAATTACATTTTGAGGAAGAGATTTATTGACTTACTAACTCCATTGTGTGGTAAGTTAATTTCTGTGATTATTTTTAACACTTTAAAAAATAATACGCATCTATTTACTCCTAATAGGAATAAAATGATAATAAAGGTAATTAGATTAAATTTGTTTCTGAGAAAAAAAGTAGAGATTAATTTGAAGATATTCTCAATACTTACAGTCCAAGAGAAACCTGAACTTTTCCTTTTGCAGATGGGCTTGTGTGTAGAATGCGGGAGCATGGTACCCATGAACATCCCCATCTGCGTGGTGTGTGAGGCCCCTCTTGCCCCACAGCTGCGGCCACAGGCTAGTCTCCACCTGAAGGTAATAAAATATGATTCTATAGAAATGTGAATAAATTATGTAAAAAGTAACACTTGAAAAAGTCAGCTGGTAGAATGTGCTAGTAACTGATTGGCTAATATATGAATGAAATCTATCCAGATTTTTGGAAAGGTATATTGGCCCACGTATATAACTTGCCTATAGGACCTATAATATTAGAAAAGATATTTAGGCATAAATGGGAACAAATTACGACATAATTTTTTTACCTATGTATTTAAATTTCAACATTCCAATTCAAATTGAGTTATAATCTTGTCTTTAAAATAACTTCATGAAATGCAATTAGCCCCTCTTTTTTTTTTTTTAAT
>NW_012267315.1:7670731-7672905 GCF_000151885.1 Dipodomys ordii
CCAGGCCCAGAGTTCAGGCCCCACGACCAGACCCAAAAAAAAAAAAAAAAAAAGAGCAGATTAATCTCTTACTATCCAGATTCCAACTTAGAAATGAAAAATTTTGTTTACAATACCATTTCTTTTAAGTAGCCTTGCAGAAACACAGACTGAAAGATTGAAACCTTATTGTTTTATACATGGATAAGTAAATACTTCCTACTAATTAGACATTACTGTTCAGAACCTGGATGCATTCTTATGTTTGTCATGTCTCAATTTTTTTCTTAAATAATGGACATTTAAATAACAAATCTAGAGTCTGACTTTTGCCCCTTTCACTTAAAATTTTTTAAATTAGTGGGGCCCTAGTGGCTCACGCCTATAATCCTAGCTACTCAGGAGGCTGAGATCTGAGGATCATGGTTCAAAGCCAGCCCAGGTAGGAAAGTCTCTGAGACTCTTATCTCCAATTAACCACTCAGAAAACTGGAAGTGGTGCTGTGGCTCAAGTGGTAGAGTGCTAGCCTTGAGCTGAAGAGCTGAGGACAGCGCCCAAGCCCAGAGTTCAAGTTCAAGCCCCATGGCTGACTAAATAAATACATAAATAAAATTTAAATTAAATCTGTAATGTCTTGTCTCTTGAACATGTACCCACTCAGCTTAGATTACTTTTCCTTTCACCCACACATGCTTAATTTTTTCTTTTAACCTGGAGCTGCCCTTGTGTCTCTATATCTTTTCATGTTCAATTGGAGATTGGCCAAACATTGTACGCAAACACTGGAGTCGCTTCTATATCTTTCATGTTCAATTGGAGATTGGCCAAACATTGTATTCAAACACTGGAGTCGCAAAGACTTCCACTGTCTGAAGATGGATCTGATCTATGTGTGGGCTGGGAAGCACATTAAACTTCAGAGTTTTCCCAAACGTCTACCTATGCTGGACTCCCTTGCATCTTCACAAAATTCCCATCAGCTAAGAATACGTGGGTATCCTGAACCCTCTTTCCTTCATGAAGAATATTTTCATAGACTCAAGTCACCTAAGGGTAAATGAAAAATTTATCAAGTCTCTATAATTGGCTTACCTCCTTGGTCCCATTACTAGTCTGTTGACCAAGAACAAGACCATAATCTCGGGCTGGGAAGGTGGCTCAGTGGTAGAGCGCTTGCTTTAAATGCATGAGGTCCTGAGTTTGATTCCTCAGCCACCATTTAAGCAGAAAAAAAAAGCCGGAAGTAGCGCTGTGGCTCAAGTGATAGAGTGCTAGCCTTGAGCTGAAGAGCTGAGGGACAGCGCCCAAGCCCAGAGTTCAGGCCCCCACGACCGGACCCCCCCCCCAAAAAAAAGACCATAATCTCAGATTGTAGGAACTCCTACTGATTCTCCCTGCTTGCCACTGAGATTGTCACCTTAAGATGCTCCAAACTAAGTCATTCTTGTCTGGCAGCAGGCAGGTTTTGTTTTTTATTTTTTTGCCAGTCCTGGGGCTTGAACTCAGGGCACTGTCCGTGAGCTTCTTGAGCCACAGTGCCACTTTCAGCTTTTTCTGCTTATGTAGTACTGAGGAATCGAACCCAGGGCCTCACGCATGCAAGACAAACTCTACCACTGAGCCACCTTCCCAGCCCTGTAGGCAGGTTTTTTGTAGCCTGCCCTGCCCTCAGGGTACACTGCCTAGACTCAGAGGAGAGGAGTGCAGCCTCATGCAAGAACCACAAGTAACTGTAGTGTTCTTATCGGAGTTCAGTCCTTTTCAGGAATATTCCAGCTGTTTTTATTTACCTTTGGTCCACTGTCAGAGTGCTAGTGGTTGACTTTTTTTTTTCTTGGTCCTGGGGCTTGAACCCTGGGCCTGGGCACTGTCTCTTAAGTTTCTTTGTGCTAAAGGCTAACACTCTATTATTTGATCCACAGTGCCACTTCTGGCTTTTTTCTGAGTAGTTTGTTGAAGATAAGAGTCTCACAGACTTTTCTGCCCAGGCTGGCTTTGAACAGCAATCTTCAGACGTCAGGCTTCTGAACAGCAGTGGTTGGCTTTTCTTTTCTTTTTTTTTTTTCTGGTCGTGGGGCTTGAACTCTGGACCTGGGCGTTGTCCCTCAGCTCTTCAGCTCAAAGCTAGTGCTCTACCATTTGAGCCACAGTGCCACTTCCGGCTTTTTCTGCTTATGTGGTGCTGAGGAATTGA
>NW_012267315.1:7685455-7702558 GCF_000151885.1 Dipodomys ordii
AGAGTCTCACAGACTTTCCTGCCTGGGCTGGCTTTGAACCATGATCCTCAGATCTCAGCCTCCTGAGTAGCTAGGATTACAGGTGTAGGTGTTATTTAAATTGCTTTTTATAAATTGGCTAAATGCATCATAGTTTTAGTCCCTACATTGTTTCATGGATTTAATCCTTTTTTGTTTGGGTGGAGCCTAGAGAATCCAGATATTGATCCTGCCTATAAATGCCATCTGTCCCTTGTCAATGTACAGTGGAGATAAAGCCCTTCTCACACCTTCTTAGAAAGGAGAGATCATTTCCTGTTCTCAGTAAGGTTGCTGGAACCTCTGGGATGCATCCTTTCTGGCACCGGTGTGGAGCTCCAGTGATACTTAAAAACCAAACCTTTAGCCAGGTGCCAGTGGCTCACACCTGTCATCCTAGCTACTCAGGAGGATGAGATCTGAGGCTTGCAGTTTGAAGCCAGCCTGGGCAGCAAAAGTCCTTGAGACTCTTATCTCCAGTAAACCACCAGAAAACTGTGGTGCTGTGGCTTAAGTGGTAGTGTGCTTGCCTTGAGCTGAAGAGGTCAAAGACAGCTCTCAGGCCCAGAATTCAAGCTCGATGACCAAAGAAACAAAAGCTGGAAGTGGCACCGTGACTCAAGTGGTAGAGCAGTAGCTTTGAGCAAAAGAAACTCAGGAACAGTGTGTAGGCTCAGAGTTCAAGCCTCAGGACTGGCAAAAACAAACCAACCACAAAACAAAACAAAAACAAACAAACAAAACTCTGTACTACTACATCACCATCAGCCTAGGGAAGACACTGGCTCTTCTTCCATAGCCCTGTAAGATTCTGTATCTAAGAATTTAAATAATTGGGAATGTCTCTCTGTGACATTTTGATTGTCATTCCTTCAATATTAAACCTATTTGCTTACTTACTGGCCGCTGGCATTTTTTTTAGTGACTACTTTGCTGACCTTTTAAGCAGAAGGCTCAGATTTATTGGTTAATAATTTGTCTGAGTTACTATTGCAGTGCAAATACTAAAAAGGCTTAGAGTGAAGTGTTATCTCCCTTCTCATCTCAGTCCCCACAGTTCCTCTCCCTATCTCAGTCACCCCCAGTTTCTGAGATGTTTTTCTCAGGTGTTCAGTGCCCTTATGCATGAACTGGTGCTTAGGATGAACCCTGTTCCAGTTCCTTCCGCCTAGCAACCTACCTCATTAGTAAAGCTTTCATTCTTCCCAATCCCTTCATAACATTCCATTGTCTGTATGTTCATACTATGGTATATTTAGACTATCCCCTATTGCTGGACACTTAGGTTGTTTCCAGTTATTTCCTCTAAAACACAGTACTGCAAGAAATGTCATAGTATATACTCCATAAGAGCTTGTCCCTCCATCAGAAAAATTTTAAAAGATGGGTTGCTGGGTCAGAAGTAGGAGCATGTTATTTTGTTGGCTATGAATTTAGGTGGGTAAATTAGAACTCTTAATAGTATTCTAAAACATTTTTCTGTCCTCTAGCTTAATCTTCCTGCTAGCCACTCTGTTTGCCCTAAATGTGGGGCCAGCAATCACCTGTCTGCCCAGTTCTGTGGCTCCTGTGGCATTTATGTGAAGTCTAGGATAAGACTCAGCTTGGACAGTGGCCTGGCATTAGTTGCTGGAGAACCTGGCCCTTTCCCTGAGGTGAGCCCTGCACTGTGGTAAGAATTGGTTTCTGGGTTGGAGGGCGGGGCCTCCGCCAAGCCTAGTGGGCAAGCTTGAAGAGCATCAAGCCGCTGAGTGGGCTGCTGAGCAGCCTGGCTCAGGATGCCCTCCACGGGCACCTGGGCATCACTGAGGAGCTGCTGCAGAGCCAGTTCTATCCGGATGTGCCACCTGAGGAGTTCCACCCCTTTCTGGCCAAGGTGAAGGGGATTTTTAAGTCTATTGCATCTGCAGAGAAGGATTTCAACCAGCTTGAGGCATTTTTTTACTGCTCAAACCAAAAAGCAGGGTGGGATCACATCTGACCAAGCTGCTGTCATTTCTAAGTTTTAGAAGAGCCACAAGATGAAAATCCAAGAGAACCTTAAGAACCAGAGCTGTTGGGACAATGGACTTAGAGGCCTGGGCTGGAAAGTTGATGGCAAGTCTCAGACGAGGCACTCAGCACAAATACATACCCCTGTTGCCATAATAAAGCTGGAATTTGGGAAAGGTGGACAGGAATATGAATTTCTTTGTTTGGAATTCAATGAGGTCAAGGTCAACCAAATCCTGAAGAAAGTCTCAGCACACTGATGCAGCCAGCCTAACTGAAGATAGTTGTAGGAAGGAGCTGGAATTGTGGAAATACAGTTATTCATGATCCCTTTCCACTGGCCTTTTAAAAATCTTGTTTGCACAATGGTATTAAATCCTTAAATTGCAAAAAGAAAGAATTGGTTTCTGGGAATAGGATATAATAAGAATCTATGCTCACTACCCTGGGGGCCCATCCAGGGAACAGAGCCAACAGACTTCTACCTTTCACATGGACTTTCAACCAGATAAGTAAACACAATCAATTTAGGTTTTAAACACTTGGATGATTTCTTCAGAATAATCCAACACCTTAAAATAGGCTCCTGTCCAATGTTGCCTAAGTTATAGCAAGCATTGGCAAGGTAATGGACATAGTGCCACTAGGGAGAAATAAACTTCTAATATGTAGGTAAAATGGTCTTCTCTTGATTTTTTTTTTTGGGGGTCCGGTCATGGGGCCTGAACTCTGGGCCTGGGTGCTGTCCCTCAGCTCTTCAGCTCATGGCTAGCACTCTACCATTTGAGCCACAGCGCCACTTCCGGCTTTTTTCGTTTTGCTTATGTGGTGCTGAGGAATTGAACCCAGGGCCTCAGGCATGCAAGGCAAGCGCTCTACCACTGAGCCACCTTCCCAGCCCCTCTCTTGATTTTTTTTTCCTGTAGCTTCCTGGGAACTTTATTCCCTACTCTGTTCTATTTAGACAATTTGCACTAAGTATGTCAGATTGTTTTTGCCATTGACAATATCTGAGCTGTGCCAGGTTCCGATGGCTTGTGCCTGTAATCCTCGCTACTCAGGAGGCTGAGATCTGAGGATCACAGTTCAAAGCCAGCCCGGCAGCAAAGTCCATGAGACTTATCTCCAATAAACCACTAGAAAACCAGAAGTGGCACTGTGGCTCAAGGGGTAGAGCTCTCACCTCGAGCTGAAGAGCTGAGGGACAGCACTCAGGCCCAGAGTTCAAGCCCCATGATGGACAGAAAAAAAAAATCTGAGCTGTGTGTGAGAGAAATCTCACGTGGTCATTTTCACCAGCATTTATAGTCAACCAGTTTCCTGTTAGCTTTGTGAGTTTATCTAAGTCAGAGGTTTCTTCTTATCCCACTATTACAAGATATTGAAGAGTGGTAATTACTCGAGAAAATGCAAGTACTCAGCACTTGGCATACAGTTGTAGAGTCTATGGCTTTCTTTTTTGTTGTTGTTGTTGGTCGTGGGGCTTGAACTCTGGGCCTGGGTGCTGTCCCTCAGCTCTTCAGCTCAAGGCGAGCGCTCTACCACTTGAGCTACAGCGCCACTTCTGGTTTTCTGGTGGTTTATTGGAGATAGGAGTTTCACGGTCTCTCCTGCCCCGGCTAGCTTTGAACCGCGATCCTCAGATCTCAGCCTCCTGAGTAGCTAGGATTACAGGCGTGAGCCACCAGCGCCCAGCGAGTCCATGGCTTTCTTAACCAAGATGAGAATACTTGTGGGACTGCCACCAGCCTTTATGTAAGGCTGTGTCAATGAGACAAAGGTGTTCTTTTCTCAAAACACTTGACTGCCACCTGTTGGAAATTGATTGTAATGTATGAAACTTCTTTGACATTTTCTTCTATAGCCAAATAAGTATACAGATATAATTGCTTACTGTGTAAATAATGCTCCTTAAATGAAATGACATTGTGCAGTATGTAGCTTACACAACCTTATATGTTGACTTTTTTGGTTTCTGTGTTTAGATATGGAGAATGTATCAGAGATATGCCTTTACTAAATGGTCCTAGTGTTGCCTAGGAAAGGAGCATGCTAAGCTATAGGAAGGAGAAGAAGCATGTTAAGCTATGGGAATGAAGCTCATTGAGCTAACAGATACATTTCCCTGATTAAATTTTTTTCTCAGTCATAAGGCTTGAACTTGGGGCCTGGGTGCTTGCTGTCCCTGAGCTCTTCTGCTCAAGGTTAATGTGTCACCATTTTAAGCCACACCACCATTTCTGGTTTTCTGATAGTTAATTGGATATAAGAGTCTCCTGGACTTTCCTATCCAGCCTGGCTTTGAACCACAATGCTCAGGTTTCAGCCTCCTGAGCAGCTATGATTATAGGTGTGAGCCACCAGTGCCCAGCTAAAATTGTTTTCAATGAGTAAGAGGGAACTGGAAGATTAATTCCTTCATATTCTCATTTTAAAATGTTTTCTGCCTTGTTGATAGCCTCGACCTGCCTGGCAATCTCTAAATGTCCCCATATCTCATGATGGGACCAGGAAGAATATGGGCACACAAACTGCTGGCCTGTTCTACCCATCTGGCAAGCTGCTTGCACAGAAGGAACTGGAAATGGCTTCTCACAAACAGAGGCTGGAGAAGATGAATGACCACAAACCCTTCATCACAGCCATCAGCCCAGGAAGAGGTGAGGGGACAGAAAACATCCTTTTTCTGGAAGAGCATCTCATCTTTTCTCTTGAAGTTCCTTGATTTTTTGAAGTAGTTTCCCTGTATGATTAGTAGTGATTTGGACTCAGTGCCCTGCTATTTAGTTCATCAATCAAATTAGAAGGGGTTATTCTGATTAATAATCCATGCATGCATGGATTCCTTCAATTGTGTAAACACATTGTAAGTCTTCATCACTATTGTCATCTGACATTATTACTTTATTTTTAACTAAGCCTTTCACTCAGAAGTAGATGCTTTACAATTTGAGCCACACTGTCCCCCTTTTGCTTTAATTATTTTACAGATGAGTTGACACACATGTTTTACCATACCTAACTTGTTTTTTGAGATGGGATATCCCTAAATTTTCTTCTTTCTTTTTTTTTTTTTTTGTTTTTTGGTCGGTCGTGGGGCCTTAACTCTGGGCTTGGGCACTATCCCTCAGCTCTTCAGCTCAAGGTGAGCGCTCTAGTGCTTGACACAATGCCACCTCCGGTTTTCTAGTGGTTTTATTGGAGATAAGAGTCACACGGGCTTTCCTGCCCAGGCTGGCTTTGAACCATGATCCTAAGACCTCACCTCCCGTGTAGTTAGGATTACAGGCATGAGCCACCAGCACCCGGCATTATACCTAAATTTTCTGTGTGCACTGATCTTGGGGCTTGAACTCAAGGACTAGGCACTATCCCTGAGCTTCTTTTTGCTTAAGGCTAGCACTCTACTACTTGAGCCACAGCTCCACTTCTGGCTTCTTTTTGGTAGTTAAGGGGATAAGCGTCACACAGACGTTCCTTCCCAGGCTGGCTTCAAACTGTGATCCTCAGATCTCATCTTCCTGAGAACTAGGATTACAAGCATGTGCCACCAGCACCCAGCTTGTCTCTAAATTTTTATGTGGGCTGTCCCTGAACCACATCCCTCCTGATCTTTGGCTCCTCAGTAGCTGGAATTACAGAGGTGTGATACCACATCCACCTATTATCACATTTTTATTGGGGTGAAATTTAGATAACATAAAATTACCAATTTACTATTTTAAAATGTACAATTCGATATCCCAAATGTAAACCCCATGCTCTTCGGGTAGCTACTGTCTACATTCCCTCTCTGAGTGCCCAGCAACCACTAATGTACTGTCTGTCCATGGATTTGCTGATTCCAGCTATTTCATACTCTGCAGTTCTTGTGGCTGGCCTCTTAGGATCTTGTCATAGTCTATTTCAAATGGAAAAGTATAGAAGAACGGGACAAATTTCTCGATAATTTGACCTACCAAGATTGAACCAGGATGATAAAAAAAAAAAAAAGCCACTTCAAGGGGGCTGGGAAGGTGGCTCAGTGGTAGAGCGCTTGCCTTGCATGCCTGAGGACCTGGGTTTGATTCCTCAGCACCACATAAGCAAAAAGAAAAAAGCCGGAAGTGACGCTGTGGTTCAAGTGGTAGAGTGCTAGCCTTGAGCTGAAGAGCTGAGGGACAGCGCCCAGGCCCAGTGTTCAGGCCCCATGACCGGACCGCCCAAAAAATAAATAAATAAAAATCCAAGTGGGAGCATAAAAGACCCCAAATAACAAAAATAATCCTGAACTAAAATAGCAAGGCTGGAGGCATTACAATACAGTGCTTCAAATTATACTACAGAGACTACCTAGGAATCAAATTGTACAGCTACAACTAATTTTTTTAATGAACCACAAAATCATACATTGGGGAAAAGACAGCCTCTTCAAAAATGGTACTGGAAAAAATAGATTATCTACATATAGGAAACTGAAATAAGATCCCTGTCATCCTGCATAGAATCAACTCTAAATCAAATATTTAAATAAAAGATATGAAACTCTAGGGGAAACTCTGGAAGATATAGGTCCAGGTCATTATGTTCTGAATAAGACTCAGTTGCCCAGCAAATAAGAGCAAGAATTGACTAACAGGACTATATCAAATCAAAAAGGTTTTGCACATCAAAAGAAACAACTGTTAGGTGCCAATGAAGGCTGAGATCTGAGGATCGCAGTTCAAAGCCAGCCTGGGCAGAAAAGTCCCTGTGAGATGCTTGTCTCCAATTAACCACTCAAAAACTAGAAGTGGATCTGTGACTCCAAGTGGTGGAGTGCCTAAGTTCAAACCCTACAATCAACAGAAAGAAAGACAGAGAGAGAGAGGAAAAGAAAAGAAAAGAAAAAGAGAGAAGGAGGCCAGGCGCCAGTGGCTCATGCCTGTAATCCTAGCTACTCAGGAGGCTGAGAACTGAGGATCACAGTTCAAAGCCAGCCCAGGCAGGAAAGTCTGTGAAACTCTTTTTTTTTTGTCATTGGTCGTGGGTCCTGGGTGCTGTCCCCCAGCTCTTCAGCTCAAGGCTAGTGCTCTACCACTTGAGCCACGGCACCACTTCCAGCTTTTTCTGCTTATGTGGTACTGATGAGTCGAACCCAGGGCCTCCTGAATGCAAGGAAAGCACTGTACCACTGAGCCACTTTCCCAGCCCTGTAAAACTCTTATCTCCAACAAACCACCGGAAAACTGGAAGTGGCTAAAGTGGTAGAGTAACTTGCCTTGAGCAAAAGAAACTCCAGGACATTGCTCAGGTCCTGAGTTCAAATAAATAAATAAATGCTGGTGAAGATGCAGGGAGAAAGGAACTCTCAGAATTCACCTTTCATGAGGATGCAAACTAGTGGAAGCACTATGAAAATCAGCAGAGAGGTTCATAAAAGAAACTGAAAAGAAACCTATTTTATATGACTTTGTCTTCATGTGTGACAATCAAAAGATATTCTTTTGAAATTTTGTAATATGCCATGAACAATCATCTGTTTTCTGAAGCCAGCAAGGGAATGAAATTTATTCATGTACCACTGATGTTCATAGGGAAAATGATCATGATGAAAATAACTTGGGCTGGGAAGGTACTCAGTGGTATAGTGCTTGCCTTGCATGCATGAAGCCCTGGGTTCGATTCCTAAGCACCACATAAGCAGAAAAAAGCCGGAAGTGGTGCTATGGCTCAAGTGGTAGAGTGCTAGCCTTGAGCTGAAGAGCTAAGGACAGAGCCCAAGCCCAGAGTTCAGGCCCCATGACCAGCCAAAAAAAAATTCACTGAGAATGTATATTCCACATGTCCTTAGTCTCAGAAGAAATATCCATATAGCTGGATTTCTCTATTTTTTTTTTTTAGGATACTGGAGGAAACAGTTGGATCACATCTCTGCTCACCTCAGATCTTACGCTCAGAACAACCCTGAATTCCGGGCCTTGATCGCTGAACCCAGGATGGGAAAGGTGGGTAAGATGAAATTTCTCCTTTAGAATGTCCTTGGTAATCAGGCTTCCTTCAAGGTTTTGCCTTAAACTATCACAGTGCCTCATTTTCAAGAACTTCTCACAATTTCCTTTAATAAACGATATTGGGATTTAAAAAATACTAATAAGCTAATCCACAGGTCTGCAAACTATGACATGTGGAATAAATATGGCTTGTTACTCAATTTTAAAATAAAGCTTTATTGGATCAGACTTACATGCATTCTTTTACATGTTATCTGTGGCTACTTTATGCTACAATGCAATGTTAAGTATTCATAATACAGAATTTATGGCTCTTAGGACCTAAAATTATTGTAACATTTCACAAAAACATTTCCTGCCCCCTGTTTTAATCTAATTTTTTCTGCTACTTACAGAGAAATCTTCTCAACTGTGAATTATTTTAATCACCAGGGCTCTATACTGCATCCCCCCAACCAACACAGTACCTTTTCCAAGGTGATCACATCCAATCATATGGTTTAACTAAAGTGTGCCTCTTGAAGCAAGTATAAATTTGGATCTTGCTTTCTTCCTTTAATCAAAGGGTACAGTCTAAAAATCTGTGCCCTTTAAAGTATTTATTTATAATTAATGCAATTATTGATATACCAGGATTTAGATCTACCATTTTACTCTCTGTTTTCTACTCATATCTCGTTTTTGTACTTCAGTTTTTCTTTCATTAAATTATTTTGTGTTCAAACATATCTGATTGAACTTAAATTTGACACCTTGAAATTTCTAGATCATTGCTCAAGGCAGTAAGCCTAGAGTCCCACACCCACAGTTAAGATTTCCTTTTGAAATTCCTTTAAAAGCTCATCTCTGCTACTGTCCATGAGGATGGCTGTGAAGTTAGCATCAGGCTGAATTATATTCAAGTCTCTAACAAGGTAAGTAAACCTTTAGAATTAATATTAACTTTTTGAATTAGTATATCGTAGCATATAATTTATAGGAATGCTTCTGTGTAATCTATAGAAAAGAAGTTCTAAATATTGATGGTAGGCAACAATTTCATAAAATCACATAAATACTTGAGTTTAATCTCAGAGAAGTCAGCTTTTAGATATAGAAAGATATAGTTAAGAGCAGGAATTATCACCAGTGCGAAGTCGTGTCGTTGTCTGGCTTATTCATACTCATTTAAGTCTTGTGACATATCTTTATATAACTGACTTGGAGCAAGAATGACATATATACACGTTTGACCATTTGCTTTTTAAACTAAGCTTTGTAACCAAGACTCCTTTTATATAAGGACTAGGGCATTACCCCAGAGCCATAAATGCATTAATAGATATTAACTGACCCATATCAGTAGCCTTGGACAAGTCAGAATAGGCAAAAGGATAATTACTGGACTGAAAAAACAGGAAAGGAAGGCAAAGAAAAGGAGAGAACTAACATTTATTATGTCCCTTTGAAGTACACATAGTATTTCAACTTTCTAAGTGAGGAAATACGTTCAGAGAAGTAACTTGCTTCTTCCAAGGACACTAAACTAGTAAGTGACAGAATCAGGAATCAACCAGCAGCCTTAAGCCTCCCATCATACTTCCACAGTCCCCAAGATGCTTAAGGCATTTCTATGGGGGAAGGACACATTTACTTTTAACCCTGACTGGTAAAAAAAAAAGGCTGTTGGGATGTATTGAAATAGTCCCTGTGTGAGAACAGGGGTCTGATGAGAGGAGATAGTGATGGAGAACAGGTAGGTCCCACTGAGGTTGATTAAGAGGCAAAAATGGATGACAGCCTGGGAGGGAAAGTGAGGAAGGGTATAGAAGGATGTCTTGGCTTTACACAGGCTCAACTCTCTGGGTAAAGGGAGCAAGCGCTAACAAATAGAAGCAGGTTAGCAAGGTAGATCATTCTTTCTGTCGGGACACAGAAGCCTCCTCATTCCTGGTACCTGAATTTTTGCATTGGCCAGAACCTGTATCTGAACAAAGCTGTGGATCTCAGCGACCACTTTCTGAGCGGTGTTGCTGAGGGCGGTAATGGGCTGTACGGCAGCAGGTCCAGCCTGGGTGAGTCATTCTTTCCTGGGGACATTACAACAATGACCAGGAGCACAGTGTTTTGGCAAGTATGGCAGGGACTCACATAAAAATTTACAGCCCCATCACAAAGATTACTGTTATGTTTCAGCCATTTTATTTATCTTCCTTTTCTGAAATCACAGTGAGACTTTTGAAGTCCTTCATAGGGTTTGGAGATTCATTTTTTGGAGGTAGGGTGAGGGGTATATATTATTTTCAGCTCCCAAACTGAAGTCTCTTCTATTTCTTTCCCTTCTACTCATCCTCTGTTTCCTAGACAGGGGGGGTAGGGTGGCTTCAGGGGTCACTCTTGCCAGGTTTACTGAGATGGAAATTTGTATACAATCCATTTTATCTTTCTGACTTTTGAGGGGCATGACAGTAGAAGTGGCATCTTACATGAAGGGAGTGGAGAGGGGGTGGTCATTTTGGTCTACAACTCTTTGTCGTTTCAGTGAGTGACTACAGCCAGTGTACATCAGACACCTCGGAAAGGGTCAAGCGGATGAGGAATCCCAAGACCAAGAAATTTCACAAAAGGAAAGAACAGCTTGTAGTATGTATATTTCTTAGTCTCTATAGTTCTGTTATTTTAATGTTTATTTTGACACTTTTGAACAGAATACTTCATTAACACTTCCTTATTTCCTGCTCTTTGAAAAATAACAGCATAGGGCTGGGAATGTGGTCTAGTAGTAGAGTGCTTGCCTACCATGCCTGAAGCCCTAGGCTTGATTCCACAGTACCACATACACGGAAAAGGGGGAGTGTTGCCATGGTTCAAGTGGTAGAGTGGTAGCCTTGAGGAAGAGGAGCTCAGGGACAGTGCCAAGGCCCTGAGTTCAAGCCCCAGGATTGGCACCAAAAAAAAAAAAAGAGTAAAACCAATGCATGACATGGGAACCCAACGTGAGTATGTGGGTTGAAGTCCATGTGTAGGCTAGTTTGTGAGACTAGTTTCCCTGGAGCTATTGGGAAGGGGATGGGAGAAAGTGTTAGGGTCTCCTGTAAGGTCAGTGAAGAAGGTCCTTTCTCTAATTGGGAAGATGTTGGGAATGTGATGTGCTTTTGTGTATTTCAGTCCTTAGTGGGACCATCTTTCCTCCCCTGCCCTCCACTGTCTTTCCTCCCTTGCCCTCCACACCCACCCCTCTTTCTGTTGTGGAGATCTGAGCTGTGCCCTTCTCCTAGTAGAAGTATTTATTGGACAAATCAGGTGCATTCAAGAAAGCAGTTGTCACAGTTTAAGAGTGCAATCTTCTGCCATTTTCATATGAGATAGAAGGGGAGAGGAAACAGCTATGTCAGCTCCTAACAATAACATACACCTGGGCTCAATCTGCAGCCAACATCTGCTTTCCTTACTAATTAACTTTCAGCTTCTGCAGGGCTCCACTTGAAACCACATAGACCTGTTTGTGCAGCTGGAATTGCTTTCCTTTTCCTGTCAGATTTTGTCTACTATCATCTTACTGGAATTCCTCAAAATGATAGGGACTCTGTCAGGGTTTCTTATGGCTAGCATTTTTTTTATTAATAAGTTTTTTATTGTGAAAATACCATACAGAGGGATTACAATTACATGAGCAAGGTAAGGAATACATTTTTTTTTGGGTTCGGTCGTGGGCCTGAACTCTGGGCCTGGGCACTGTCCCTCAGCTCTTCAGCTCAAGGCTAGCACTCTACCACTTGAGTCACAGCACCACTTCCGGCTTTTTTCTTTTTGCTTATTTGGTGCTGAGAAATCGAACCCAGGGCCTCATGCATGTAAGGCAAGCGCTCTACCACTGAGCCACCTTCCCAGCCTAGGAATACATTTCTGTTTTTTTTTATTTTTTTAGTTGGTCATGGGGCTTGAACTCTGGGCTTGGGCACTGTCCCTCAGCTCTTCAGCTCAAGGCGAGCACTCTACCACTTGAGCCACAGCGCCACTTCCATGGAATACATTTCTTATCCAGCATTGTTGCCTCCTCCTTTGTTTCCCCTTACCATCCCTGCCCTCCCATTCCCCCCCCCATTTTTTTTAGTTTGTTTAATTCCAAAGGGAACTCTGGAGAAAAAGACTGATCGACTATAGTATCCTCAACTTTGCTTTTTTTTTTCTTTCTTTTTTCTTTTATTGCCGGTCCTAGGGCTTGAACTCTAGGCCTGGGCTCTGTCCCTGGGCTTCTTTTACTCAATGCTAGCACTCTACCACTTGAGCCACAGCACCACTTCTGGCTTTTTCTGAGTAGTTTATTGGAGATAAGCATCTCATGGACTTCTCTACCCAGACTGGCGTTGAACCGTGATCCTCAGATCTCAGCCTCCTGAGTAGCTAGGATTACAGATGTGAACCACTGGTTCCACTTTGCCTTTTGATTGGCTCTTTTTGGCTGCACCACAGAATCCAGCTGTGATTAGCAATAAGCCCCAAAGCCTGAGCCTAGCCCCACATGGAGATGGGCACATGTGGTGCCATTTCTCCATCCTTGCTTCCCCCAGACTCTTGAACTTCCTCAACAATGCACTCATTGGCCGCCTCGCTTACACTGAAATTTCTCCAAAGACAGGACTTTGTTTTGGTTTTCCCAATATATGCTTTGCATGTAGTCAACCCTGGTCATTTGGACAAAGACTTCAAAATTCTTTAAAATCCAGTTGCTTATGATTCCTTGTACTCTCCACCTCCCCATTTGAAATATTGAAATGAGTGTTAGAGAAGTATTAGAGTTATCCAAACTTAACAGTCTACAACTTCAGAGATTCTACCCTCCTCTGTAAGTGACCTGATGTCCCACTGCTGTATACCTCTACTCTCTCATCTGCTTTTAAGGGCTAAGTATGAGAAACACAGTAACACCCATTCATTAATACAGTGTTAACTTTTGAGCACACATATCCCAAACATGTTTCTAAGTGTTTGAAAAAAAAGTGAAAAATGACCAAGTCTCTCATGCCTCTTAAGGCTAATATTCTAGTGCATTTTTCCTTAAGGACTAGAATTTAGTATAAACATAAATATCTCTCCAGATACCCCCTGAGGGTTTATTGATTAGAGAACCCTGCTCGAAAGTACTCAGCAGAGAGATGGGGGTGGAGAGGTGAAGGTGACAGCCTGGGCCCAGCATCTTCTGAAAGGCTTAGAGTCCCAGGGAGAAGTGTTTGTTTTTGTTCTTTGTTTTATTTGCCTGAACCTTAATTTGCTTGCTCAGATGGCACTCTACCACAGGAGACATATCTCTAGCTCAGCTTTTTTTTTTTGCTGGTCATTTTGGAGATGGAGTCTCACAAACTCTCCAGGGTGGCTTTGAACCCTGATCCTCCATATCTCAGCTTGCCAAATAGCTAGAACTATAGGCATGAGCTACTACTACCAGACAAGACGTGGGTTTTATTTCCACTTCACATACAAGATGACCACCCATAATCATCCATGGGACCTAGACAGAAATATGTATTGGCTTATTTCCTTCAGTCTTCTTCATATATAAAATGCATTTTATAGCATTTTGAAAATATTAAAGATTCTTCTGATTTCTGATGATACATGAAAGCTGTGTTTTTTTTCTAAACAATTAATTCACCCATTTCCCTGATGGTTTTATATAAAGTTGAAGAGTTTATAAACCATGCAGAGTAGCTGGAAGCTGTGGTGCATCCCCATAACACTTGGGAGGCTAAGGCAGGACCACAAGGCGAGCCTGGGCAACCTAGCAAGACTCTGTCTCAAAAAATTATTTTAAAGAAAAGCTGCAGTGTAATTCGGTGATAGAGCACCTGTCATGTGTGTGTGTGTGTGTGTGTGTGTGACTCTGGGCTCAATTGCCTACTACTGTGCACACACACACACACACACACACACAAAGAAAAAAATAAATTCATCTGGCTGCTTTTCTTCTAATAAAAGTAGTGTGGAGTTTCTTTGCTTTTGTGAGGTTTCTCATTGCACTTCTGCCCTTAATAATACAAATTAATGTCAGTGCAGTGTCCTTAATATTAGATAAAAATGTTTACGCTACTGGTTGTTAAAAACTATGTATGTGTGTACACACACAGTCTCTCTCTCTTACACACACACATACACTCACACTCAGATTCCCCCATCCATGTGGCTTGAACTCAACTGGGAATGTTACTGCTAAGCTCGAAAAGGGAGCATTGCTTGAGTGTGAGGCCTGGGACGCAAATAGTACAGATACTCAGAGGGAGTGGGAATGACCACATTGTGTAATCCTGCAGCCTGAAAACAGACTCCTGCTGGAGGAAGTTGGCCCTACAGGAGAAGGAAGAGTCTCTGTGCTTGAACAGCTGCTAGATGAAGTGAGTGTGACTTCTCTACCTAGTTCAGCCTGTCATTCTACCTGGTGCCTGTGGATTGACCTGCTTGAGAATAATTGGCTATTCAAAAGCTTTAGACTCACTATTGCTAGTTTTTACAACAATGATAATAGGCAAATGCATATGAGCCCAAGTAACATGCATGAGACCGGACAGAACTCCTGGTCCATGACCCCATTTGACCTTCAGCCTGTTTTCCAAACCAAGCCTGATGGAAGTCTTCCCAGCTATGTCCAAATTGGGTCTTGAGGTCAACTTTAGTTCCACTATTTCTTTAACAAAACACCTGTTATACTTAGTAGGATGGCAGTGAGAAAACGCTGAGTTCAGGATTTTGTAGTGTGTTTGTTTCTCCCTTTCCATGTCCCACAGGGAGCAGACCCCAACTGCAGTGATAACGAAGGCCGGCCCGCTATTACTGTGGCTGTTGTGAATAAGCACCATGAAGCCATTCCAGTTCTCGCTCAGAGAGGAGCAGACATCGACCAGCAGTGGGGACCGTAAGTGAAACGCTAACAGGTCCACTCGCTATCCTGTCATAAGCAGATAAAGCTCTAGGGTCTGTTGCAACAGAATCAATCAGCACCCACACCCTGTTCAGTAAGAACCACTTAGAGCCACTTAAATCTATTTGAACCTAAGTAAGAGGATTAAAGACACGTTTGCCAGGACAGGGTAAAACAGAATTTTAAGAATGGTCTGTTGAGTTGCCTAATTTCATCTTTTATAAATGGTGATATAAGGCCAACAAATCACTAAGACATGGAGTATCCAGCAGTCTTTTTCTTTTTCTTTTTTTTTGAGGTCCGGTCATGGGGCCTGAACTCTGGGCTAGGCGCTGTCCCTCAGCTCTTCAGCTCAAGGCTAGCGCTCTACCACTTGAGCCACAGTGCCACTTCCGGATTTTTTTTTCTTTTTGCTTATGTGGTGCTGAGGAATCGAACCCAGGGCCTCAGGCATGCAAGGCAAACGCTCTACCACTGAGCCAACTTCCCAGCCCTCCAGCAGTCTTTTTCATCTGAACTGTGCAGATCAATCCTAAGGGAAGAGAGGCTCCAGTATATTCCCATGGAAACACACTCATGATGTTAGTGCAGAAAGACAACATTACACAGCTGTCTGGATGCTGACACCAGCTTGAAGGGGCTAGGCCACCCTGAGTTCACTACATGAACCCTTGACATGGAACAGATTATGGGTTTTGTTTGGTCTTTCTCCAATACTGTGTTTACTTACCAAATAGGCTTTTTAAGTAGCTAAAATTATGTGCACCGTAAAGCTTAAAACCATTAGGTAGGATTTGATGCTGAGAGTTTTGCACAGTGAAAAGATTCTTTCTTGTTAACTTTTGGGAAATGTAAAGCTATCTCATTAACTGGACAATTCAGGTTGCTTTAATTAAGAGGATTAGCCTTCCATAACTGAGTGGAGAGGTTCACAGACATTTTTACCTGAGATGTATGTGGCTTTCAGTCCTGGAGGCAACACCTTTCCTTCAGTTTGTTCATTCCATTGACATTCTCATTTTACAAGTGGGTACTGAGTTCCTAGTATATGGTAGTCCGCTAGTCCATTCTACTTGCTAGACTCACAGTGGTGAGCTCCCAGTTTAGTGGAGGAGACAGTAAAGAAGGAAAGAAATGAATAAGTAATTTCAGAAACTACATGCTACAGAGAAAAATAAAGCCTGGGTAAGGACATGAAATGATGATCTGGATTCAAAGTTAACCCAGGTAGGAAAATTCATGAGACTAATCTCCAGATAATCACCCCAAAGCTGGAAGTAGAGTTGTAGCTCAAAGTGGTAGGGTACTAGCTTTGTGGGGAAAAAGAAGCTCAGGGATAGCACACAGGCTCTGAGTTCAAGCCCCAGGACTGGCACCGAAAATAAAGAGCTTCATGCCTGAAGAATGATCCATATAGACAATATCCAAGAGACCTGATCCAAAGTTGACATTGTACTCTTGGGTTTGTCTTCAGATTGCATAAATCTTTCACCTTTTACAAAGTTGACACTGTGTCCAATTTATTTCAAACCTTTTTCAGGAAATTTGCTAAAATAGTGTTTATTAGCATTTGTTAAATGAAGTCCAAAATAGATTCTTACCGGGTTCTCATATTATTTTTAAAAAAAAGAAAGAAAGAAAGGTAGATGCTGGTGGCTCAAGCCTCTAATCTTAGCTGCTCAGGAGGCTGAGATCTGAGGATCACAGTTCAAAGCCAGCCCAGGCAAGGAAAGTTCTTGAAACTCTTATCTCCAATTAACCACCAGAAAACCAGAAGTGGCACTGTGGCTCAAGAGGTAGAGTGGTAGTCTTGAGCTGAAGAGCTGAGAGACAGTGCCCAAGCCCAGAGTACAAGCCCCATGACCAACCGAAAAAACTGATTTCAAATGCCTCATGCCTATAATCCTAGCTACTTAGGAGGCTGAGATCTGAAGAGCTCAGGGACAGCACCCAGGCCCAGAGTTCAAGCCCCACAACTGACAAAAAAAAAAAAAAAGATTGGACCAGGCACTGGTGGCTCATGCCTGCAATCTTAACCACACAGGAGACTAAGGTGTAAGGATAAAGGTTTGAGATTTGAAGCCAGTCTAGGCAGGAAAGTCCCAGAGATTCTTTTTTTTTATTATTGTGGAAATACTGTACAGATGGGTTACAATTACATGGGCAAGATAATGAGTACATTTCTTATCAAGCATTGTAGCCTGCTGCTTTGTTTCCCCTTCCCATCCC
>NW_012267315.1:7715363-7722152 GCF_000151885.1 Dipodomys ordii
AAAAAAAAGAAGAAGCAGTATACTACTTCCTTCTTGCTCCCATTTACATCCAGCCACAAAGCCCTGCAAGTTTCGTCTCCTAAATTGTCTCCTCTTTTTCTTTCTGAAGCCACTGGCTTAGCCAAGGATAGGGACTTGCAGGTTTGACAAATCACCACCCCTCAGGACCCTCTCATTCCTGCTCTTCACATCTCCAGGCCTTTGGGTCTACAAAACATGATCATGAACATGACCCCTTTAATATCCTTTTCCTTCCGTTTGTTGGGGGGGGGGGGACAAGTTCCTCAGCAGGCCTGCAGGTGCTTCACCCAGGTTCCTTGTCTTTCCTGAGCTCCAGGACTCCCCTACTACACTCAGCCCAACATAGGACTTGTAGCTCCCTCTACTCAGAACCTCTAGTTGTGTACAACATACAGTTTTGCCTAGCTCTGATCACACAGACCCAGTCACAAGCTAGAAACAAGGAAAACAAAGTGGGGTCTAGGAGGAATCAAAGTCATCATTCCGTAACTCATCAAACTCGTATTTATGCCCTGGTTTCCAGAAGTCACCAGTGTCTGATCTGGGAGGATAAATCTGAGGTTGGTTTAGCTGGTAGCCATTTAAATGGAGCAAGATATGTATCAGATTTGCTATAAATGTAAAATTTTTTTAAAAACCCACGAAGTATTAATTAGATGTTCCCAAAATAGTTCTTTTGATCATCTGATTTCTTGTGTGTGAAATGAGTATTGGAGTTCATAATGGTTGGCACAGTTTTAGTTCTGGGAAGACAGCCACTAGCCCTGTTGTATATTTCCTTGCTTTTCTTTATCATTCTATAAATAATGTAGTGTGCCATATTAAGCTTTAAATAGTTTTCTCGAGGACTTACAGATGATATGAGGAATAATAAATGGAGAAAGGCAATCATTTTTCAGTGGTGCTGGGATAGAACCCAGAACCTCTATCATGCTCAGCAAACACTACCTCTGAGTTATATCCCCACCCAGGGAAAGAGGAATCCTATCTTATAATGACCGCCCCCCTCAAAAAAAAAGTGCCTGGAGTATAGACCATCATTCTGATATGGTGTTTCTTCTCTCAAAGCTGTTCTAGTAAAATGACAAGAAAATGGCATGAGGATACTGGGCAGAAAACTTTTTTTTTTTTTTTTTTTGGTTGTGGGGCTTGAACTCAGGGCCTGGGTGGGCACTATCCCTGGGCTTTTTCACTCAAGGCTAACACTCTACCACTTTGAGCCACAGTGCTACTTCCGGTTTGCTTTTTTGGTAACTTATTGGAGATAAAGAGTCTCACAGATTTTCCTGTCTGGGCTGGCTTCAAACCATAATTCTCAGTTTCCTGAGTAGCTATAATGACAGGAGTAAGCCACTGGCACCCAGCTTAGAAAGTATTTTTAAAATACACTTTGTGTAAACAGATCCGTTAAGCCACGTGAAACAATAGCAATCGATTCTTGCTTAAAACAGCAATCTCAGTGGTTGGGTTTCTAGAACAGCCACACATTACTGTTGTAGAAGCCTGTTTTCTGTGGGAAGACCCAGAGGATCCTGCATTTCAAGTTCCATAAAACTGGGATACTGGTAGCATAAACATTGTAGTATGAAACAATTCTCTTGGGGGCAGTAGGATATCCTCTAGCTATAATGTGGCCACAGAGGGGTCCCTAATAGTGGCTAGTGCCCCAGCATCAGGAATCTCAGCATGGTACCTTCAAAAGCAAGTCTGTGCCTTTTTGGTTTTTATTTTTATTTTTTGGTGGTCCTGGGCTTTAAATGAAGGATCTTCTGCTTCCTAGGTAGTTCCTTTACCTCTGAGCCATGTTTCCAACCCAGGTAAGCATGCCTCGCTGACTGTATCCCACATTATTTTTCCTTTCTTTCTTTCTGTTTTTGTGTTTTTGTCCACTTGGGACCTGGGCATTGTCCCAGAGCTGTTTTGCTCAAGGCTAACTTTAAGCCACAGGACCACTTCTGGTTTCCTGGTGGTTAACTGGAGATAAGTATCTCATAGACTTTCCAGCCTGGGCTGGCTTTGAACAACAATCCTTAGATCTCAGCCTTCCGAGTAGGTAGGATTACAGGTGTGAGCCACCAGCATCTGGCCTGGCTTCCCCCCCGCCCCCCACATTCTTGCAGTCCTAGCAACTCACTCCTGTCCCCCACCCCCACCCCAAATGGCTGTCAAGTTTCTGCTGTTCCCTGACCAACCACAAATTTTCCATGCATATATATATATATTAGTGTATATATTAGTATATATATGTGATAATATTCACATCATCTATTACTTTTTTTTCTTTCTCCCCTCCTTACTCCCCTTTTCTTTTCTCCTTCCCTGGTAGACTCTACTTTCATGGCCTTAGTTATTTTGTTTCCCTCCAGATTCCACATATTAAAGAAAATGTGTAACATTTGTCTTTGTGGAACTAGTTTATTTCACTTAATATAATGATCTCCAGCTCCTAAATGGCCGAGTTTTATGCTATTTACAGCAATGGGAATAATGCTATTTCCTTAAAAATGAAAGCTATAAAACAAAACAGTAAAGACACTCAGAACTGGAGACAATCTTGGGTAATTACTATTCTGTCCTATAAACTAAGAGTTCAGATATTTTTTGGGGAGGAGAGGTTCATGGGACTTGAACAGTGCTTGAGTACAGTCCTTGAACTGTTCTGTTTAAGGCTAGTGCTCTACCACTTTGAGCCACAGCTCTACTTTGTTTTCTAGTAGTTCATCTGGAGATAAGAGTCTCATGAGCCAGATGCTCATGGCTCCTGCCTGTAATCTTAACTACTCAAAAGGCTGAGATCTGAGGATCACGGTTCAAAGACAGCCAAGGCAGGAAAAGCCATGAGACTCTTCTGTCCAATTAACCACCAGAAAACCAGAAGTGGCACTGTGGCTTAAGTGGTAGAGCACTAGCCTTGAACTGGAGATCTGAGGGACAGCGCCCAGATCTAGAGTCAAGCCCCATGACCACCACCAACAACAACAAAAAAAAAGTCTCATGGACTTTCTTGCCCAGGCTGACTTCAAACCGCAATCTTCAGATACCCTCCTGAGTAGCTAGGATTACAGGTGTGAGCTACCAGCACCTGGCTAAGTTCAGTATTTTCAAAGAACATAATACAAGGAACAAAAACAGATCCTAGAAAATAAAAACTCTAGCCTCAAACCAAAGAACAAACTCATATTTGTACAGAAGCAAAGTTTATTAGAACAAAAAGCCATGAAACATGGAAAAGATTTAGTAGGGATCAAACTAAGTATCTTATATCATCACTTATGGAATGTATTTTTCTATTTTATGGAAGTGTAAAAACTTTTGACAGTCCTCTCATCTTTTTTTTTTTTTAAAGAGAATACAAGGGGTCAGACGATTGCTCCAAGTAGGCCTCCAAGTCAGGCTGCAGTGGCTTGTGGTGGATACCCTTCATCTTCCTGTGTCTGCTCAAGTGGGACTTCCACTGAAAGCTCTGCCCACAGGCCTTGCACACGTAGGGCTTCTCCCCGTTGTGTGCCCTCTGCTGGAAGGTGAGGTGGGACTTGTGGAGAAAGCCTGGGCCACTGTCTCTGCATGTGCAAGGCTTCTCTTCTGAGCATCCCCGCTTGTGTGTGATTAAAGCTGACTTGTTGCTGAAGCCCAGTCCACACTGTGTGCACACGTACGGCTTCTCCCGTAAGTGTTTCCTCTTGTGCCTGATCAGCCCTGCCTGGTGGCTGAAGCCTTTCCCACACTCCCGGCACACATATGGCTTTTCCCCTGAGTGTGTCCTCTGATGTGCAATAAGGTTTGACTTCTGGCTGAAGCCTCGCCCGCACACCTCACACACCATGGGCTTTTCCCCGGAGTGTGTCCTCTGGTGTCTGATGAGATTTGATTGTTGGCTGAAGCCACGACCACAATCTTTGCACACAATTGGCTTCTCCCCTGAGTGAATGTTCTGGTGTCTGTTGAGGTGTGACTTGAGACTAAACCCTCTCCCGCAGACCCCACACACATATGGCTTCTCTCCGGTGTGGGTCCTCCTGTGAGAGATGAGGGTTGAATTCTGGCTAAAGCTGTGCCCACAGATGCCACACACGTAAGGCTTCTCCTTTGAGTGGGTCCTCTGGTGGTTGACAAGGGTGGTCCTCTGCCGGAAGCACCGCCCACACTCCTTGCAGGCGTAAGGCTTCTCTCCGGAGTGTGTCCTCTGGTGAGAGATTAGGTTTGACCTGTCACTGAAGCCGAGACCGCAGTCACTGCACACAATGGTCTTCTCCTCTAAGTGTGTCCTTTGGTGTCTAACCACAGCTGACTTCTGGCTAAAGCATTTCCCACACTCCCGGCACACATACGGCTTCTCCCCAGAGTGTGTCCTCTGGTGTATGATGAGGTTGGACTTCTGACTGAAGCCTCGCCCGCACTCACTGCACGAGTAAGGCTTCTCCCCCGAGTGTGTCCTCTGGTGAATAATGAGGGTTGACTTGCGGTTAAAACCTCGCCCACACTCCCTGCACACGATGGGCTTCTCCTCGGTGTGTGCTTTCTGGTGTCTGGCCAGGCTTTTCTTCAGACTGAAGCCTTTCTCACACACCCCACACACATAAGGCTTCTCTCCGGAGTGGATCCTCTGATGGCTCAGCAGGTTTGCCATCTTGCTGAAGCCCAGGCTGCACTCTCCACAGTTGACTGTTCCAAATCCTAAGACTTCTATCCTCTTCAGCAGTCTGTCTGTTTCCTCGGGGTTCTGTGTGTGAGCTGGGCTGGCTTCCTTCTCCACCACTCGGATGCCATTCCGAGAGCTGACTGCCTGTCTCTGGGGCAGTCTGGAGAAGGCTCCCAAAGTGCTTTTCTCTGTTGGGCCAAATGAAGGTTTGGTGCCTCCTTTCTCTGGCTTTATCTCTCCAGGAGATAAACCTTTATCTCTCCAGGAGATTCTATCAGAGGATTGCTGCTGCTTCTCCGGGTCCCTTGAGCGTGGATCTCCTGGCTCCACTTGACTTTCTGTACACAGGCATGTGAAGATCCAGGGGGGATGATTACGTAGCACATGTTGCAAGGGGAACTTACACTTGGGGAAATCGGGAGGGCAGAAAGAATCGGGGTAGACTTCTGGTTTTGGTTCTGCTGCAGAGAGAAAGGTCTGAGTCAACCAAGCTGCCTTGGTAGGACAGCTCCACCATGGTGCCTGATCTGATGGTGGGATTTGAGAAGTGCTACCTGGTGCTTTATCATCTTTTTAATTTTTTAATGTTTTGGGGTCAGTTTTGAGACACTGTCCCTGAGCTTTTTTGCTCAAGGCTAGCACTCTACCACTTCCAGCCACAGCCTGACTTCCAGTTTTCAGGTGGTTAATTGGAGTTAAGAGTCTCATGGACTTTCCTGCCTGTGCTGGATTCTCAGATCTCAGCCTCCTGAGTAGCTAGGATTAGAGGCATGAGCCACCAACATATGGAATACAACACTTCTTTACATGACCTGCTTTCCATCACTTTATCTTACATCTCCTATTACAATCCAGATAACTAAGGTTACAAAAAATTTAAAGCCAACTATACTAAAATTACCTAAGAACCACACACTGATAGGAACTATGTCTACAAGTATTTTTTTTTTTTTTTGGTTTGGTTTTCACTTTGACCAAGAGCTAGCTAATCATGGGGTCTAATTTCCTTATGAGGACAAAGGGGTAGATTGAGAGAACAATCATTTGAACTGGATGGAGCAGCCCAGTGTGAGAAGCTGCATTAAGAGTGAAAGGTGCTCCCACCTTGTACCCCTTGCTATCTCTAAGCCCTTGTTAATTGCCATATTTAGTATAGATGAAAATTCCCTCCAGAAATCAGTGTAAAAGAAAAATTTCAGGCTGGGAATGTGGCTTAATGGTAGAGTACTTGCCTCGCATGCATGAAGCCCTGGGTTCAATTCCTCATAAGCAGAAAAAGCCAGAAATGACACTGTGGCTCAAGTGGTAGAGTACTAGCCTTGAGCAGAAGAGGCTCAGGGACAGTCGGCCCTGAGGTCAAGGCCCAGAGCTGGCCAAAAACAAAGAAAGAAAAGATAATTTTCAGGCTTAGGATGTTGCTCAGTAGTAAAACACTTCCCTATCATTCATAAAGCCCTAGGTTTGATCCCTAGAACCTGAAAGGAAAAGAGAAAAAAGAAAAGAAAAAAATTCCACCTTATACCGCTGGTATAAGAAATGTTATCATTGAATATACTGTTTCATCACAACTGGTTCTAGTCAGCTCACAGGAATCAAAGACCAGGCATTTTGAGAAACTAGTATAGATGTTACCATATCTGCCTAAACTATTCTTGCCAATGAGTAATAAGACATCAGAACCGTAGACATATCTACCTGCTAGAACTATTTCATCATATATATATAAAGCTTTTCAATTATAACTGAATTACCTAGTTAGCATAGTAATAATTAGCTAATAATTATAGTTAGTATAATCACTCTTTCATAATACTTAAAAATTCCTGCTTTTTAATCCAGGCACCATGGCTCACATATATAACTGTAGTTTCTCAGGAAACAAGATCAGGAAGATTACAAAGTTCCAGGCCAGGAGTTTATGAGACTCCATTTCAAGGGAAGAAGCTGTGAAAAGCCTAAAATAGGAGGACAGTGGTCCACTTGCAGGTCTGGGCAAAAAGCAAGATCCTATCTTAAAAAAATCAGTTGAGGGGCTGGGAAGTTGGCTCAGTGGTAGAGCGCTTGCCTTGCATGCCTGAGGCCCTGGGTTCGATTCCTCAGCACCACATAAGCAAAAAGAAAAAAAGCCG
>NW_012267315.1:7722202-7728867 GCF_000151885.1 Dipodomys ordii
ACCCAATCCTCCCCCCCCCAGAGATTCTTATCTCCAATTAACCAACAAAAAGCCAGAAGTGGAGCTGTGGCTAAAATGGTAGAGCTCCAGCTTTGAGCAAAAAAGCTCAAGACAAAGCCTAGGCTCTGAGTTCAAGCCCAGCACACAAAAAAATAGAGATGGGGAAGAAATAAGGAGAGAAAGAGAGAAGAAAGAAAGAAAAGAAAGAAAAAAGGAAGGAAGAAAGGAAGGAAGGGAGGAAGGGAGGGAGGGAGGGAGGAAGGAAGGGAGGAAGGAAGGGAGGGTAGGTAAGAAAAAAAAGGGGGAAAGAAAGAATGATGGGCTGTGGTGTAGCTCAGTGACAGAGTGCTTGCCTAGCAGGTACAATGTTCTCTAAGTTCAATACTCAGTAACATAAAGTAGAAGAAGAAGGAGGAGGAGGAGGAAAGGAAGGAAGGAAAGAAGGGAGAGAGGGAGGGAGGGATATCAAAGGGATATCAAAGCTTTTCCATCACAGTATACAGTATTCCTCCAAGGGAAGGGGCACAGAGGGATACTTGAGATTTTCCTAAGTTCAGGCTGGGGGTGTACTTAAGTGGTAGAGTACTTGGTTACCAAGTACAAAGCTGTGTGTGTGTGTGTGTGAGAGAGAGAGAGAGAGAGAGAGAGAGAGAGAGAGAGATTGACAGATATTTCCCAGGTGAGTAGGTTAATGAGTGAAACCACCAACCTTTGGTCGAATTCCTGAGGATACTAAGGATTTACACCCTGCCCCTGCCCCTGCCCAACAAACAGGTTCAGAAATACAGCTCTTCATGAAGCAACCCTGCTTGGCCTGGAGGAGAGTGTCACCATGTTACTGGGGTAAGTTCCTTGGCCTCTGGTGGGCACTACTGAGGGCCAGAGTGATCTCTCTACCTACCCGTGGTCATTTTAGAGGAGCCCAGCTCCTAAACTGCGACCTTTGTGAATGGGGGCCACCATGCTGCCTTGTGACCTCTGCCAGTCAGGGATTTTGAAGCACAATAAAAATGTTGCCCTCATTAAACACCATTGGTTGTAGAGCTTTGATGTAAATTGGAACCAATGGCTATACTGACAATTGAGTATTTTGAAATAATACAATATCTTAAAAGGTCTCAGGTAGAGTCACCACTGACAGCTTAGAGCCATGGTGACCTCTTAGGGACAGGTCTGAGGAGGTAGGACCAATAGGTAACCAGTCTGGCCTTTGTGACAGGGAAGAGTTGGGCCTTGGGGATCATGGGCCTGAGCACTTCAGGGCTCCTTTTTCTCCATTTCCTTCCAGATGCAATGCAAGCATCCAAAAGAAGAATGCAAGAGGCCAGACAGCATACGATGTGGCTCTGGAAATTGCGGATGACCTCATCATCAAGCTCTTTGCCACTAAGTTCAGCCAAGGGCTTGAGGACCAACCCACCCAATCCAAGAACCTCAGCTTGAGTGACTGTAAGATCTGAGGTAGCCATGGAGCTTTGCCAAGAGGAAATCACCCTGCTCTGGCTGCTCTTTGTTCATTTGTGAAATGTGTATTTAGATTAGGAGTTGAGGTTGAGAGGAATTCATTAGATTATTTATTAGTGTTACATCTCTAATGCCATATGCATGGCTCCCAACGTTCCTTGGATTGTGATTTACGTCATGTATGCTTTTTCATAGTCAATTCCTATTTTTTTAACTTGGCCTTTAGTTTTAACTTTATTTTTCAATGAATAGTAATTGCCCATGGTTCAAAGCTGAAAGGTATACAGCGTTAGGTAACAGTCTCTTCCTCTCTTTGACAGCCACCACTTCCTTTCTCAGCAGTGCCAGTGACACCAGGGCTGGCCCCGTCTTTCCAGGGGTGGTATAGCATTAGATAGCATGTATATATGTATATGTGCATGTACACGTGGACTATACAAAAATACATAGCACACACACATATATTTTACCCCTGTTTATCTTCAAGTAACAATGAGACTTATGTAGCTCTAATAACTTGTTTTTTTAAAGTTGTATTCTGGCAGTTATACTTTCCTTATCTTAGCAGAGAGCAAACAATATGTCTGCGAAGTGTCTTTCTAAAACTGGAAATTGGGTAACCCCAAGTTACATCTCCTGCTGGTACCATCTACTTATGCCCTTGATGTGTGGCCTCTGATACTTTCACATTCATCTGACTGATGAGACAACCTCCTCCCCATCTACAATGCATGAGGGGTTGAAACAGATTCTATCAGGGCAAAGCTGCCTTACAGATCAGCCTATTCCCTCCTACAAAAAGGGAATTATAGCATTAAGACCTTTTCTTAGAAATGGGTTCCATATTAATTTAGCTTCAGGGAAATCTTCTGGAGCCATGTCTACATACACCCACTTCATGTGACATCTTGTTAATGGTTGCTCCTTTCCCCCCCCTCCTGGCTCACATACTTGCCATCAGTGTCATTTTTAGGCCATACCTCCCCCTTTTTGTATTTTTTTCTTCCTTTCTCATTTTTGGATTGAAGGATAGAGAACCACCCTCCGTCACAGACCTGGGAGGGTTGTCCTACAGATGTGTGGATGACTGGTAAGTGCTAGCAGATACAACAGTGACAGAAATTTTTGTCTGCAAAGTAGAAGCTGGCATTTTGGTCTGCATTTTTGTCTGCTAAGAGTCTAGTAGTTGAATTATTTGGAGAAAATTAATGTTGTATGAGATTCTCATCCTTCATATGCTTCCAATGAGATATAGCCTTGCTTTTTGTTTATAGAATAGCAAATATGAATCCATTTGGACACAAAGGAGGTGGCTGCCACCTGTCTATTTGTCTATGTGACAGGCAACCCTTCTACTGTCAATCAGAATTTATCAATAATCCAAACTGTAGTGTGATTTTCTACATTCCTCATAACTGCTGTCTCCCTTTAAATTGTATTGACCAATTTGGAGCCCAAAGAGAATCTAGTGGCCTACACTGCCTAAATATCTGTTCTCCAAAATTCCCTTAAAAAACACACACTATTGAGAATCTAAAGAGTCACATTTCTGTTTTTTGCTGAAGCACGACAAGAAAGTATGTCTAGGGCTGGGAAGGTGGCTCAGTGGTAGAGCGCTTGCCTTGCATGCCTGAGACCCTGGGTTCGATTCCTCAGCACCACATAAAAAGAAAAAAGCCGGAAGTGGTGCTGTGGCTCAAGTGGTAGAGCGCTAGCCTTGAGCTGAGGGACAGCGTCCAGGCCCAGAGTTCAGTCCCCACGACCGGACCCCCCCCCAAAAAAGAAAGTATGTCTAAAATTACATAACTTTGCACACACAAACACAGATACACTTGCATTCACATGGAGTTGGGAATCAATCTTAGGTACATAGTTGGGGAGTGAAGGGAAAGCTCGCAAGAGAAGCTATGGAAACTGGATCCGCTAAAGATATTGGAATAGCATAATAATGGCAAGGATGTGGTTCTTGAAAATAAAAAGAGGGGTGTATAAGAGAATGATAAACTTGGGCTACTAGAAATGTTCAGTGGCTATCCAATCAGTGAAAGATAGTGGAAGCCAACTGACAGATGAAATATTCTATTATAGAGTGTTCATGTGAAGGATGGACTTGCATAACCCAGGAGATGGACATCTGTATAGCAGGGCACCTCTGTAATCTGTCTAGGACTTCAGAGGGCTCACAGGATCTTTGAGTTCTGACTGACTGCTGATGACAGACTGACTGAAGTGACTTTCTCCAGAGCTGATTTTATCCAGGTTGAGTGGTTTCACAATGGGGAAACAAATCTGGCATAGGATATACCCTGCAAAAAGAAACTCAAAGGGTTCAGTCAGTACTTCATAGTCTTCAATCTTTAGCAAAGTTGGATTTATAGGGTTGAAGTGAAAACTGCATTCTGTCCCCTACCACCAGTAAAGTAGAATCTTTGATTTTTTTTTTCATTGTGGCTCAGTATGTATCTTTTACTCTCCTGGTTGCTGTGTGCATTATAGGCACCCAGGAAGAACTGTAGGTTTTCTTGTTTGATATCTTGGGAAATACACAGTCTCAAGATTTGAATCAGATTTAGGTTTACCAAAGTAATGAGCCAAAATAATATCCACATCATTGGTTGTCAAGCCTGAGGGTTTGAAAATTGCTCAGACAACCCAGGCACAGGTTATTGTCAATGAACACAGGCCTTTCACAAGTTTTAGATTGTTGGCTTCAGCTCCAGCTCCAATCACAATGGTGCTTTTCAGATATAAGTGAGTAAAAACAGGAAGTAGCATTTCAGCTAACTCATCCATCAGAGATAGAGTACTCTATCGGGAACAAAGCTACACCTTCTTGCTGACCTGGGACATCTACAGGAGACAGCAAAGAGCTGAGTGATCTCTTGCATTTCCTCACTTAATATATTGAAGCAGAATTTATGACTGCATGCAATGTCTTATGTCAGAATAACTGGGCTGGGCTGGGAATGCAGCATAGTGGTAGAATGCTTGCCTAACATGCATGAAGCCCTGGGTTCAATTCTTCAATATCACATAAACAGAAAAAGCCAGAAGTGGCGCTGTGGCTCAAAGTGGTAGAGTGCTAGCCTTGAGCAAAAAAAGCTCAGGGACAGTGCCCAGGCTCTGAGTTCAAGCCCCAAGACTGTCAAAAAAAGAATAACTGGTCTATTTCCCTTTAGTAACAGGGACCATACCATGGGTTTCTGTGTCTTGTTCCTGACAGAAGTCTTGGAAGTTTCTTTTTAGAAATGGTTTGATCTCTGTGACTTGAACATCCTAAAGTTCACTCATGAGGACAGATAAAAATAGAGGAATACAAGAGTAAGTCACTACCTCTTCTCTCACTGTTTGCTATTATGACTGTTGCTGGAAGGTTACCTGCCTACACACCATTGGCACTGATCTTTGCTCGTGTGGCTACTCTGCCTCGTCTTCCTCCATCACCCTGCCCCACAGAACAAATCAGGCACTTCCCTTTATATGTCCAGAATAGCTTCTAATCTAACTTACAGCAGCAGTCAGCAGCCTATGTTTGCTATAGTTCAGATCCTTCAAAGTCCCATGTATTAAAAGATATTAAAAGATAGTCCCCCCCCCAAGGTGGCACTGCTGAAGGAGGTAGAAACTTTAAGAGGTGGAGCCCAGTGAGAAGAGTTGAGGCATGCCCTTGAAGGAGCTAGTGGGATTCTGCCTCTCTGCCCTACCCCCACCCAAGCACACTAAGCACACATTCTTTTGCCTCCTAGTGATGAAGTGAGTGGTTTGTTTTTGCCGCAATGTACTTTCTCATCAAAGGTCAAAAGCAATATAGCCAACTGATCACTGACTAAAACCCCCAAAATTGTGAGCCAAAATGAAACTTTTTTTGTGGGTATGTGTGTTGGTCTGACCCTAGCTCTTCAGCTCAAGGCTAGTGCTCTATCACTTAAGCCACAACACCACTTTTGGTTTTCTGGTGGTTAATTGGAGAGAAGAGTCTCATGGATTTTCCTGCCAGAGCTGGCTTTGAACCACGATCTTCAGATCTCAGCCTCCTGAGTAGCTAGGATTACAGGTGTGAGCCACCAGGCATCTGGCTAAAATGAAACTTCTTGTAAGTTGATTGTCTCTGGTATTTTGTTTTGGTGATGGAAACCTAATACACCCAAACCCAAGATCATACCCTATGCTTAATTTTAGGTTCTAGCACACAGTAAGTTTTTGGGAATCTTGCTGAGAAAAATTCACTGTGTGGTATTTTTTTTAATAGACAAATGATATTTGCACCAAAAGGAAGGTTTTGCAGCAGGTATGTCCTGGCTGTCAAGTTTGAAAAGCATTTTTAACTGATAGCTCTGATATACAGTTGTTAGACTAAAACGTATATGCTAGTAAACTAGAAAACTAGTAAACTAGAAAATATTAGGGTGTTAGCTCTCCTAAGTAAATATTGAAAGTTAAAATAATGTCTCACTTATGTGGGTTTATGTGTTGTGACATAAGTAAACTTGTTACTAGAATGTACCTCTTGGACCCACTGTAGTCAAGATAGACATTTAGGCTCATCAAACTTTGACAGACTAAGCCATGTACAATTTATCCTGTCAAATAATTGTTTTCATAAAACATTTCATGTTTATTGTAAGAAATTAAAACAATACAGAAACTTCAAATAGAGAAAAGCTAATGAAATGAAATATCCCATCCACCGATAGTTTTCTCATAGGCTCTGTGCAATTATTTTTGTTGAATAAAATATTAAAATACACACTCCTTGTAAGAATAAAAATTATATATATAATTAATAAATATATCGTGCTGTCAGAGAAGGAATCATCTTACCTGCTTCTTTTTTTTTCAAGGGTGAGGGGGGATTTATTGAGACAAGTTCTTACAAGTTCAAGCTTGTCACCAGCTCACTTACATCGCCCATGCTGTCCTTGAGCTTGTAATCCTCCAGCCCCAGCTTCCCAATGGCTGGGATTGTCAGCTTGTACTGCGGCATCCAGCTTCATCTGCTTCTTCTGTGTTCTTTTTCCCTTGAATTCCTTTAAATCACTACTAGCTTTACTAGGAAGTAGAAGAACCCTATCTGAAAGCATTCAGTGTATGCTTATTCTTTTTTTTGGGGGGGGGTCCGGTCATGGGGCCTGAACTCTGGGCCTGGGCGCTGTCCCTCAGCTCTTCAGCTCAAGGCTAGCGCTCTACCACTTGAGCCACAG
>NW_012267315.1:7740887-7757381 GCF_000151885.1 Dipodomys ordii
GCTCAAGTGGTAGAGCGCTAGCCTTGAGCTGAAGAGCTGAAGGACAGCGCCCAGGCCCAGAGTTCAGGCCCCACAACCGGACCCAAAAAAAAAAAAAAAAAAATCAGTTGAGGGGTGGGTGAGGCTGAAGGTGTGGTTCAGCAGTAGAGCACCTGCCTAGCAATTCTGAGGCCCTAAGTTCAAACCCTAGTATCATCAAAAATATATACTCCTGCCTCTTTTCTGCCAGTAAACTACTGAAAAAAAAAGTTATCCCTCCCTGTTTCAATGCCTATCAACTATCTAAGCCCGACTCCTTCCTTTCAGCAGCTTTAGTGGTCTTTGCGTTAAGCTAGCACGATTCTCAGGAGCCACTGGTCTTGCCTGATACCCGTCTCTCCCACCCAGTCACTCCAGACTGAATCCTGTTTCACAGAGTTCCCACTAAGTTCATTTTGTAAAATGTAGGTTGTTTGAAGTTGATTTTGTATTTATTTCTGGCCAGTAATCACCCTGAGATCACAGTAGGTAATGCTAGATTCTGTTAGCTGTTTTTCCTATTCAAAATGATAAAGAAGAGGGCTGGGAAGGTAGCTCAGTGGTACAGTGCTTGCCTTGCAAGCCTGAGGCCCTGGGTTCGATTCCTCAGCACCACATAAACAGAAAAAGCCGGAAGTGGCGCTGTGGCTCCAGTGGTAGAGCGCTAGCCTTGAGCTGAAGAGCTGAGGGACAGCGCCCAGACCCAGAGTTCAGGCCTCATAACTGGCAAAAAAAAAAAAAAAAAAGATAAAGAAAACAATTACTACTATCTCCTTCTATATTCTCCTCCATAGGAGGTAACAGACACAGGGTAAGTAGGTTCTTTGCCAGCAGAAAGAACTTCTGTGTCCTGAAAAGCTGGAAAGCTGACTTTGATATAGGAAATACCCTTACCCACCCTTAGGTGAATCCAGGTCTCTAATATGTACACTAATTTTGTGGCTATCCAAAAAGTAGCAGGCTTTATTTATACTAAACAAGGAGGACTACTGAATACAAAAAGCATACACTATTTTCACATTTTTTTACTTCATACATCCATTTAGTATCTGGATCATTTTATTAAGGTAAAGTAAGATCAAGTGGACAGGTTCCCTCCCCAGCCCCTGGTCAATGTATCCTCTCTCCCAACCCTCTAGGCTGCTGACATCTATATGCCACATTTGCCCACTCACTTGGACAGGATGCTGGTAGACATGTTCTCTCCTCTTTCCACGTCTCTTTGCCTTGCTCCAGCTGAGTGATGAGTTTTGGTTTTGAAAATGGAATTCCTGCTCATAGGAAAAGAAAGTAGATTATCAGGTCTGGTGCCAACTGAAGATTTTAGAACCCAAACTGGTTGAGAAACTTCAAAGGATAGTACAATGACCTGAAAATAGTACAGAAGGTAAATTTGGATTGGAACACATGGTTTCTACTCCATGATGGGTGGATGAACGCCTCTCTGATGGTTGCGATTTATCAACTTGATTGGGTTAAGGAGTACCTACGAGATTTGTGAAGCATAGCTCAGTATATGTTTGTGAGGGTGTTTCCAGAGAGTTAACCAAATGGGGTGTTGAAAAACCTGCCTTGAATATGGATAGCGCCATCCCAGAAGCTAAAGGCCTGAATAGAATGAAAGAGAATAAAGGAGAAAGCCAGCAGCACGTGCAGGCCTGCTCATCGGCACCCTGCTCCCTGGAAACGACATGATGCTCTGCATTCTCTTCCAGCCACAATGGAGTGGAACTTTGGAAACCATGAGCCAAAATAAATACTTCCTTTCTCTAAGCTGTTTGCTTATTCATCACAGCAATAAAGTCTAACACAGAGCATTTATACCAAAGAAATGGTGTCACTGCTGTAGCTACCTGATGATGTAGTTCTAAAGACAAAGAGGGACTGGTTTCCAAGAGGAATGTGGAAGTTTGAAGACAGCTTAGAGAAGAAGACCTAGAAAGCTAAAAGCAGACCTTAATGGGCAATTCTGGCAGGATTTGAGAATGCCAATATAAATAAAGACCGAAAGACCAGACTCATTAGGTTTCAGAGGGAACAAGAACTATACTGGGAATTGGACTACAGGCAATTTATGTCATATTCTGACAAAGAACTTTTCTACATTTGTGGTTAAAGGTGGTGGACTAATGAATTTGAATGAAGAAATGACAAGGCAACCCAGCCTTCAGGCTGTGGAGTGTCTATTGCTGTCTGCTGTTAGCCAGGCTTATAGTGAGAACTAGGAGCAAATCGTAGAGAGAAGAAAAAAATAGCTCAGGCAAAGAAAAGAAGCATGTTTAAAGTTGTGGACAAGGAAAATTGGGGTATTAAAGAGATTAGAGTCACTAAAAAGAAGCCAAGTACTTTGCATTGGGTTAACAGGGAAGATGCCACAACATCTCAAAAATCAATGAGACCCCCACCCATCACAAGATCAAGGGTGTGAAAGTGTTCACTAACTGGAAACACTTTCTCTGGAGAAAAGTGCTGCTGGGTGCCCTAGTTGCAGAGTTGCCTAGGGAAATGTTTCCTCAGATCCAACAGTCCAGAAAGTCAGAGGCTACTTCAGCTCATAGGCCAAGTGGATCAAGTTACTGTTCCCCTTGGCAGCAGACTCTGGCTTTGACATGTGGCGATGGTTGTGCAGGCACACAGAATGAAAGAGTTCTCGAGTCATGGAGGCTTCCACCCAGATTTCAAAGGCCCGAGAGGCTAGGTCAGTGTATGGCAGGTAGCCCCTGATAAGGGCAATATGTAAAGCGGAGAGGGTAAAGCTGAAGTCACAATGGAAACCTGCAGGAAGTTTGAGATGCTAAGAATATGGAACATCTGCCCAAGAAAACTTCAGACAGACAGCACTGTCAGCCCAAGAGAGAGGTCATGCGGGTTGTAAATGACAAGACCATAGGTGTGTGGCTGCCCAAGCCTGCTGGAACTCACACATCATGACACCATATGCAATAAATGTAGGAGATGGTTCTATAGGATTTAATGTTTTCCTTTCTGGGATTTGTTCTTGCTTTGTTCCCACCCCTTCTGTACCTCCATTCCTCTTTAGGAATCAAAAACGTTTATTCTTTGCCACTGTGTTCTAGGAGTAATAAACCTACTTTAAAAATCTTACAGGGTGGGGCTGGGAAGGTGACTCAGTGTTAGAGTGCTTGCCTTGCGTGCATGAGGCCCTGGGTTCGATTCCTCAGCACCACATAAGCAGAAAAAGCCAGAAGTGGCACTATGGCTCAGGTGGTAGAGTGCTCACCTTGAGGTGAAGAGCTGAAGGACAGTGCCTAGGCCCATAGTTCAAGCCCCACGACAAAAAAAAAATCTTACAGGGCTCACAGTTAAGTGTTTGTCTTAGATTTCAGAAGGCTTTGGATATGGACTTTTAAACAATGTTGGAATTATAAAGGCTATAAGGACTCTTCAAAATGGACTGAACACTTATGCATTCATGAGACGTACATGATCCTTTTGGGGTTGTAATGTTAAAGGTTAAAAGGGCTGTGTTGGGTGTCAAGTTGATAAAGTGTGGATTTGTGATGGTTAAGCTTGCCACCTTGACTGAGTTGAGAAGCACCTAGGAGATCAGTAAAGCACACCTCTTGGTGTGTCTGTGAGGGTATTTCCAAAAAGAATTAACAACAGGTTTATGTAGGTGGCATCATCCTACACAAAATAAGAGGGGTCCTCCCAAAAGCCAAGTCAGAAAGCAAGATGGCTGTCTCAAGCACAGCAAAAACCACAAGTTCTTGTAGTGCAAATGCAAGTCCTAAGATCTACATCTATATCTTATATATCTATATCCATATCTTACCCAGAGAGACCAAGTTGCTATAATTCTCCAGCATCACTTCTCTGTAAAGGGTCCTCTGAGCAGGGCTCAGCAGGCTCCACTCCTCCTCAGAGAAATCCACAGCTACATCCCTGAATGCCATAAGTGCCTGTAATATAAAAACAGCCCTGTTAGCTAGGCACTGGGATCTCACACATGTAATCCTAGTTACTCAAGAGGCTGAGATAGGAGGATCACTGTTCAAAGCCAGCCTAGAGACTCTTAACTCCAATTAACCACCAGAAAAACGGAAGTGGTGCTATGGCCCAAGAGGCAGAGCACTTGCCTTGAGCTGAAGAGCTCAGGGACAGCACCCAGGCCCAGAGTTCAAGCCCCACGACTGACCAAAACAAAAAACAAAAAAACAACCATCCCTGTTTGCCCAGGAGCCAACCTTATACATGGCTGATACTGCTTCCCAGGGGGAGGCAGTAAATAGCAACATCCTGACACCATGTGCTTCACAACCTTTAAACCAGTCTATAATTAGTTGGCAGCATTGGTGAACCTATATATTCAAACTGGTATACAAAAAAAAAAAAGATTCTCAAAGTTTTAAGAACCTTAAATCCAGGCAGAAGACGAAATAAAATATATAAATTAAGCAACAATAAAGAATAACAGACTTGGCAGAATGTCCCACATCCACAAATCAGCCAACGACAAATGCTGGAGGGGATGTGGAGAAAGAGGAACCCTATTATACTGCTGGTGGGAATGTACACTTATACAACCACTTTGGAAAGCAGTCTGGAGGGTCCTCAGAAAGCTAAAGATTGACCTCCCTTACGACCCAGTCATACCACTTCTAGGCATCTACCCTGAACAACAGGAACCAATATAGAAGAACACGTGCACTTCCATGTTTATTGCAGCACTGTTCACAATAGCTAGGATATGGAAACAACCCAGATGCCCCACACAGATGAATGGATCCAAAAATTGTGGTATCTATACACAATGGAATATTATGCAGCTATTAGAAATGACAAAATAATGGCATTTGCAGGGAAATGGATGGAGCTAGAAGGAATCATGTTGAACGAGGTAAGCCAAGAACAAAGAGACAAACGGTACATAGTCTCCCTGATAAGTGGATGCTAAATCCAAAATGTTAGGTGATACGACAAAACTAACAGGACTTAAGAAACAAAGAACTCCCACTCATCTGGTTGAACCACTACTAAATATCCCCATGCTGCTGATCACATGTATGGTGTATATGTGTACACCATTATATGTTATAGACTGTGATAGACAATTTGCTCCAGGAAAGTTAGAATGAACTTGTGACTTTAAATGAGCATCATTATTCCACAATACTGTAAAATTTGGGAAATTATGTAATTACTTAATCACAATTAAAAAAAAAAAAAAAGAACCTCAGGGAAGGGATGGTAGGGGGAAAACAATGGAGGGGGTAACAATGCTCAATAGGAAGTGTACTCATTACCTCACTCATGTAACTGTAACCCTCTGTATAGTATCTTTACAATAAAAAAATAAAAAAAGAATAACAGACGAGCTGGGAAGGTGGCTCAGTGGTAGAGCACTTGCCTTGCATGCCTGAGGCCCTGAGTTTGATTCCTCAGCACCACATAAGCAAAAAGAAAAAAAAAAGCCGGAAGTGGCGCTGTGGCTCAAGTGGTGGAATGCTAGCCTTCAGCTAAAGAGCTGAGGGACAGCGCCCAGACTCAGAGTTCAGGCCCCATGACCGGACCCCCCCTAAAAAAAAGAAAAAGAAAGCTCGGAAGAAGAAAAGTAGTAACAGAAACAGGGTGGAGTTTGAGATTTTTTTTGTTGTTGTTTTTTTTTGGGTCCGGTCCTGGGGCCTGAACTTTGGGCGGGCGCTGTCCCTCAGCTCTTCAGCTCAAGGCTAGCGCTCTACCACTTGAGCCACAGCACCACTTCCGACTTTTTTTCTTTTTGCTTATGTGGTGCTGAGGAATCAAACCCAAGGCCTCAGGCATGCAAGGCAAGCGCTCTACCACTAAGCCAACTTCCCAGCCCGAGTTTGATATTTTGAAATAGGCTAATTAGGAAAGAAACTCTTTGGCTAGTGTTTGTTCTACCACCTAAGCCACACCTCCAACCCCTCCTTTTCAAAGAACAATCTGTACTTCACTAGGATGAAGTCTGTTTGGAAGAGGTGAATGGAATTTGCTATTGGACATACTAGGTTTGATATACACGCAAGATATCCAAGTAGAAATGTGAAGTCGACAGCAGAGACAAAGGAGTAGAGCCAAAGGCAGTTCTTGGCTGAACCTCAGATATCTAAAACCTTAAGAGTGGACAGCTCTTGTATCATGCAGTAGAAGCTATAGCAGTTCACAGATCAGTAAGATCAGGAGAAACAGGAGCAGGAAGGCAGAGGCAGGGAAAACCATCATGTTGAATTTAGATACTTTTTTCCTGCTTCTGGCCATGCTATTCTGTCTGGGAGGAAATTTTTACTTGAATTCAGGGCCTGAGCACTGTCCCTGAGCTTTTTCACTCAAGGCTAGCACTCTACCACTTTGAGCCACAGTGTTACTTACGGTTTTCTGGTGGTTCATTGGATATAAGAGTCTTACGAATTTTCCTGCTTGGACTGGCTTCGAACTGTGATCCTTAGATCTTAGCCTCCTGAATAGCTCAGATTACAGGTGTGAGCCACCAGCGCCCAATGAAAATTTTACTTTTTAAACAACTAAAGAAAATTAAATATAGATTAGGTATTCAATAATAGTAACATTATTAATATTGGGTCTAACAATGAAGTCATACAGGTAGGATTTGGACCTATATTAAAATAAAATTTATATATATATATATATATATATATATATATATATATATAGACATGCCTACTGAGGTATTTGCAGATGAAATAACTGGGATTTGCGGCAAACTACTTTAGCATGGAAAAGTTAAGTGAGTGCACACAGAACTGAATGATAACTTCACAGCACTTGACAAGACCTGAACAAATGCTGAGAAAAGAAATGCAGGGGTGGAAGTAGCACTGTAGCTCAAAGTGGAAGAGCAATTACCTTGAGCGAAAAAGCTCAAGGACAGTGCCCAGGCCCTGAGTTCAAGACCCATCCCAAACAACCAAACAAAAAACCAAACAAAAAATGCAGGGGCAAGGATGAAAGTGTAATGAATAAGGTGACTTGGTTGGAATATTTCTTGTGAAACAAGCCTGTTTTCCTGAAGGAACCAGCTGGGGCACTGATTCCCAAAGGGACATTACAGAACATAAGACATTAAAACAAAGCAAAGGAAACCCAATCATGGATGCAAAATTAAGTGGTACTCACCTGAAACTGAGGTCAGGTCCCAAAGAGTCCTTCTTTCCTCATCCAGGGATCATGGGAGACAGAACAAATAAGGTTTTCAAGTCACTAGAAATCAGCAAGCTCTAATCACATGACACCTTTTGTTGCTCAAAAGTACTGGGAATGGACCTAGAAGGAGGAAAACAAACAAACAAACAAAAAACAACAAGAATTTGAGGTGGCTTCCTAGTTATAGAGCTGGTGTAGTCCCACAATTCAGGTTACCCAGACAGACATGCTGTGGTCACTGGGCACCACGTGATCCTCTGCTGTAATGAAAGGTAATCTTAGAATATACCAGAGACTATTTTACCTCCTTCTATTTGTGCATCTCAATGAAGCAGGTGCTACAATCAAGTGAGGCAGATTGATAGCAGCCTCTTACCAAGATGACAAAACTATGAAGTGCCAACCTGTGACTATGGAGATAAGGACTGTAAAGATGGCCACTGTGTCCACTTTGAGATGAATCAAAATTAGTTATGAGGTACAGTGTTGAATCTGGGCAACAAGTCTTCAGAGTTCTGTTTCTGGCTGTCTGGAAGTTTTCCAAAATAAGACATGCAAATGGAATTTTTAATTCTGTGATTTTTGTGGTAATATTACTTTGAAAAACTTACCCAGTTTGACCTCCTCTTCAAGGCCCTAACCTATGGCCGACTAAACAGGCACTAAGATTGCGTCAACGTAACCACCCTACACGCTTGAGAAACCTGGACTCATTTGACTAAGTCTGCTGCCTCCCTTCCCCACTCCAATAAGGCCAGGATGTAGTTGGACCCAAAGACCACCGGCTGCCAAACAACCAAACTCTGGTGATACAGGGCCCCAGGTGCAGTCTCACCCCAACTACACAGTAAATAGAAGAGTCCAACAATCCTCCTTACTCCAGCCATCACAAACCTAGCGACTAGAGGACTTCGTCTCTCAAGAAAGCGATTCCAGAGAGGCTGAACTTGTCCCCACCCACAAGAACCCTAGGAGAGAAGGCCTGGGTGTGCTACAGCCACCTACCAACCCGGTTTCACCGCTGAGGTTCACCCCACTCCCTGGGAGAGGGGCTCCCGCACCCCCAAAACCAGACCTCGGGGAGAGGACGCGCCCAGTCACTCCAGCGCTGCCCTCAGGGTCCACAGACTTAGGCCACAGAGCAGCCTTCCTTCCCGGGCAGAATGGGGTCTGGCTGCCACAAGGGCCCCCAGGGGAGCAGCACTCACCAGAGCCACCGAAGGACAAGGGGGGTCGCTCCGGCCCCCAGCTCCAGCTGGGCGCCGGGACTACACCACCCAAAGTTCCGCGCGGGACGCAGAAACCACACCTCCCAGGATGCTCGGCGCGCCTCGGCTCGCTGCCATTGGCCTCGCGCCGACGGCCCGCGGCTCCCATTGGCCTCCGACGGGCTCGTTTCTGGATAACATGCCTCTGGCCAGCTGGAGAACGGCCACCGAGGCACCTGAGCTCCCCCGCCCCTCATCACACACCATGTAGAGGCTCCCGGGTGAAGCTCCTCAGCCGGCCGTGACCCTCTAGCGCCACTCCCTCAAGGACTACACTTCCCAGTGACACTTGCGAAAACTTCCGCTTCCTGCATGGACGTTCGCCCCACCCCCCGCCAAGCGGAAATGACGTCTCCTAGGCGCTTCTTTCAGTCTGGTGTCAGTCCAGGCTTATGGCGGGCGATGCGAACGTCTTACTTAGACTCTACGTTTTCTCGGGTCCTGCGTGCGAGTTGGAAACTTGCCCTGTGTCCCAAGGGCGCCAGGGTGGCCGCGGCCCCTCCGGGCACACATACCTTCAGTCTTAGGTGTAGGCCATGGGGAGGCCCACCGGTCTCTCCAAGGCCTCACACCCAGAAGCTCCGGCCCCGGTCCAGGCACCACCCTGCCCGTGCCTTTACACTGTTCCCTCGTACTGGACTCTACAAAGCTGCGAGCAAACTCGTTTTCTGGGGCAAGAGCCTCACATTTAAAAGTGGTTTTTAAGTTTTATGATGAAGGTGATATGCAGAGGGCTTGCCATTTCATAAGTCAGGTAACAAGTGAAAAGATCCCTCACGTCCATCCTAGGGGACCCGGAGGCAAGCAGACACAGGAGAAAGATGATAAGGTTTGAGGGGCCATATTTTCCCAGGAGAGGGAACACGTGGCATCCATCCCTACCCAGATAGCAGGAGGGTCTGGGGCAGGAAGTGAGGTAGGTGTGCTCAGGTGGGTCTGGGCAGAGAGAGGGGGTGGACAGCTGATAATTGTTGGGAGGAACTCAGGTCCGTGTGGAGATGAGGACCAAAGATGGGCTTAATGCTAACAAGAAATACTTTTTTTTTTTTTCCTGAGGACACAACTCAGGGCCTTGCATTTGCCAGGTAGTGCTCTTCCACCCAGCTAAATCCCCAACCCCAGGAGCCTCTTACATCATCATGGCCTGAAGAGAATCTAGACAGTAGATGGAGACATGGCCTAATGATCTTGTAATCTACACACTACATTTACAATTTTTAAAAAATCTAGATATTTTATCTTTCCCAGAGCAACCCTCTTGCTCCTACATTTTGAACCGTGGTAGCAGCAGAATGAACAGAGCTGTGTTTGGCATAATAGATTTTCATTGCAGGAATGGGGCTGTGAATTTTATCTAGGAAAGGTGAAGATGAAGGAACCTGCTCAAAAGGACCAGTAAAGAGATGTAATGTGGGAACTGGTGGCTCAGGTCTGTCATCATAGCTACTCAGGAGGCTGAGATCTGAGGATCATGGTTAGAAGCCAGCCACAGCAGAAAAGTCTATGAGACTCATATCCAATAAACTACTCAAAAAGCTGGAAGTGGCACTGTGGCTCAAGTGGTAGAGCACTAGATTTTAGCAAAAGAAGCTCAGGAACAGCACCCAGGTCCAAGTCCCAGGACTGGCAAAAAAGAAAGAAAAAAGAATCAAACAACAACAACAAACCAGATGTGATGTTGGTGAGCCACAGTACTGGAATCCGATTTTACTGGATTGTGGTGGCTTCTCTTACCACTTAAATAACATCCATTGAGGCAGCTTAAACCTCTCATGGTGAAAAGGTGCACCTACCAAGTAAGATATCTAAATTTTCTTTTAGTTTTTTTTATGTACCTCAAAAAGTTGTACAAGGGGGTTATGGCTACACTTTACAGTAGGATTAGACTTGAAAACAAAGACTTTTTTTTTTTCACATTCCCCCAGTGAAGGTCTGAGTGTTTTGTTTGTACAGTCAAGAACAGGAGGGCTGGGAAGGTGGCTCAGTGGTAGAGCACTTGCCTTGCATGCATGAGGCCCTGGGTTCGATTCCTCAGCACCACATAAGCAGAAAAAAAGGCCGGAAGTGGCACTGTGGCTCAAGTGGTAGAGCGCTAGCCTTGAGCTGAAGAGCTGAGGGATAGTGTCCAGGCCCAGAGTTCAGGCCCCACGACCGGACCAAAAAAAAAAAGAACAGGAATGTAAGTATGGGTATGTGGCATCTGCCCTCTCAACAGCAGGGGGCACCCTACACACAGTGATTCCTTCCTCTCCTTATTGCTCTTTTTCTTAATTTGTAAAGAACCCCAACAAGGTTCGACTGTCCACAAGCCAGCATCTTCCCTGGACAGTGTGAGCAGCTATGTCCCCAAGGAGGCCTCTATCTTTTCATATATTTGTGAAATCAAAGTTTTAATCATATTTTAACCAAGACTATCACTGATGACAGAAAAAAAGGCGCTATTGTTAACATGGATTCATTTACAGTGGAACCCTCTTGTCAGGAGCACTCCATTCTAGAATGCCCAACAGCCCTAAGATGATTCATGCATGCCAGAAATGAAAATTAGCTGATAACATTGTCTACTTACATATACATATACATACATTATATATCAAAATTATCTCACATATATGTATACTCCAGACTATAGTATAAAGAAGTAATTTACAAAGAAAGAATACATAATAATACACTTCAATGTACATATCTATCAAGCATGGTATCATTAGAAACCAAAAGAGCAACAGACCTAATTACAATGAATAAGTCTGGAATATAGATTGAGGTTCTAGGACCTCTGGTAACACACATACCTCTGCCTATGGCCTGGCTTTTCTTTCTTTTCTTTTTTTTTTTTTTTGGTCAGTTGTGGGGCTTGAACTCTGGGCCTGGGCGCTGTCCCTAAGCTCTTCAGCTCAAGGCTAATGTTCTACCACTTGAGCCACAGTTCCACTTTCAGTTTTCTAGTGGTTTATTGGAGATAAGAGTCTCACAGACTTTCCTGCCCAGGCTGGCTTTGAACTGTGATCCTCAGATTTCAGCCTCCTGAGTAGCTAGAATTACAAGCGTGAGCCACCAGTGCCTGGCCCTTGGCCTGGCTTTTTGAGAAACCCATTGTGAGAGGATCTTGACCAAAGATGTGTTAAGGGCATGTGTGCCTCAGCAAGCATCTTTAATCAACCGCACTGATCCCTGTGTCCCTGAAAAATGTACATGTTAAGTTGAACTTTAACCACTAAGAACACCACTAATCACCTACTGTGTACCAGATACTAACCTCTTTACTCCTCACAGCCACCATGATGGGTGAACTTTGTTCTTTTGTTTAACTGAGGAAATGGAGAAGAAAGTAAATGGAATAAATACAAGAATACTCTCATAGAAATGTGAGGGGGGAAAACAAAATATTTCCTCCTACTTTCTCACACCATTCAAAACAACACTTCAGACGTGGAGCAGGGGTTCTCACACACCAGTGCCCTTACAAGCAGGCACTAGCTGGGGGTCCTCAATTCAACTTCTACCTGGAGATGGTGTTGGATCCCATAGGTGAGGGCTCAGGCCCAAAGACTGTCCTCACTTTGGATACCAGTTGAAAACAGGTTGTCATCTACAGTTCTGATCCTCCAGCTCAGATTGGGATTTGTGGTTCCCACCATTCACTCTGGGTCTGCTACAGCTGTTCCCACGGCTCAAGTAAACACTAAAGTTTACTCATTTATTACTAAAGGATTTGACAAAGGATATAGAAGAACAGGCAGGTACGTGGAACAGGGCATATGGGAAGGAGTGTAAATTTCCCACACCTTCTCCAGGGGCACTACACTTCAGGCACCTGAACAAGTGCAGTTCAGCTGCTGAGATGCTCCCAGAGCCCCGTCCATTGTGTTTTTGCAGAAGCTTCTTAACTTAGGCATGATTGTTTTTTTTTTTTTTGGTCGGTTGTGGGGCCTGAACTCTGGGCCTGGGTGCTGTCCCTCAGCTCTTCAGCTCAAGGCCAGCGCCCTACCACTTGAGCCACAACACCACTTCCGGCTTTTTTCTTTTTGCTTATGTGGTGCTGAGGAATCGAACCCAGGGCCTCATGCATGCAAGGCAAGCGCTCTACCACTGAGCCACCTTCCCAGCCCCAGATTCAAAGTCTTTATGTACAAGGCTTACATTTTAAACTGCATTGTGTTGGGTCCCCAACTGAAATTTAAGGTAAGAATGAAAACTTAAAATTTGAAACTTAAAATTTAATAATTTGGGTATTTAATTTTAATATGCCTTCCACTTTATCAAGATATAATCAATAAATAATTATATATGGTACATAAAACATGTTGTTTTGACATATTTCTATACTGTGAAATGATTAAATCAAGCTAATAAGCATATCCAACAACTCACATACTTATTTGTGTGTGATGAGAACACTGAAGATGTATATCACAATTTTCAAAGTATTAAATAGGTTATTAATAATTATAGTCACTATGCTGTACAAGAGATTTCCAGAATTTATTCATCCCAGCTCACTAAAGCATCATATTTTTTGGCAACTATTTGCTACCCTTCCCCATTCTGTCCCTTGCCTGGCAACACCATCTACTCTTTGCTTCTATGAGTTTGACTTTTTTACATTCCATGTATGCATGAAATCATGCAGTATTTGTCTTTCTGAGCATAGTAAGCTTTATTTGGGTATATATCTTGCATTGTTATCTAACTTTGATAGTCCATCATGCCCTCAAAGAGATATTTTGCCCTAATAGTCCTGATATTGAAAGGGAAACTAGGGGATAGATAATATAATTACCTTAATGTTTCTAATTAAGCCTTTTTATAGGTGCTCAAGAATACTAACATAACACAATGAGATCATTTAACTCTTAATTAACAGCAGGCTACAAGCCAAACAAGTTGAGATTTTAAGCTTTTTGGTACCTGCACATTAGTCATCTGTTTATTCTGTTCAAACTTAGCAGGAAAAAAAACCCGAGTAAGTAGCTGGGCACCGGTGGCTCATGCCTGTAATCCTAGCTACTTGGGAGGCTGAGATCTGAGGATCGAGGTTCAAAGCCAGCTCAGGCAAGAAAGTCTGTGAGACTCTTATCTCCAATTAACCACCAGAAAACTGGAAGTGGCGCTGTGGCTCAAGTGGTAGAGTGCTTGCCTTGAGCTAAAGAGCTGAGGGACAGCGCCCAGGCCCAGAGTTCAAGACCCATGACCAATAAATAAATAAATACCTGTCAAAGGAATTTTCATATTGGAAATTGCTCTCTGTATACCATGTATTAAGTGAAAAAAAGGAATACATATACTTTTTATGGTAGAGGAAAGAATTATATACATAGGACAAAACACTAGGAACTAGTAACATTGAATAGTATAAAGGTATTATAAGATACCTATACTAGCTGGGCACCAGTGGCTCATGCCTGTAATCCTAGCTACTCAGGAGGCTGAGATCTGAGGATCATGGTTCAAAGCCAGCCAGGCAGGAAAGTCCATGAGACTCATCTCCAATAAAACCACAAGAAAACCTAAAGTGGCGCCTTGGCTCAAACAGTAGAGCGCTCACCTTGAGCTGAAGAGCACAGGGACAGCACCCAGCCCCAATGTTCAAGCCCCACGACAAAAAAAAAAAGTCTATACTAGAAATAAAAAGGAATTTTTTTTTTAATACTGACATTTGAATTCATGGTCTTGCACTTGCTACAGTAGCATAACATTGCTGAACCATGCCTCCAACCCCATTCTTCACAGGTTATTTTTAGAATATGGTCCTAAGTTACTATCCACTTGCTTTAGGCTTTCCATTTTTATTAAGATCACAAGCATATACCACCACATCCAGCTGATATTATAACATTAAAGTGGATTTAGTATTTTAATGTACTCAAGGACAGAAATTAATGTTTTTATAAAATTAGTGTAATTAACATGAGAAGAAATGAAAGAAAATGGAATAATATAAAATGCTTGATTAAAGCCAGAAAAGATAAAAAAACAAAAAAGAATAAGGGAAATGAATAGAAAATGCTTGCAAGTATGGCATATATTAATCTATGTCAATAGTCATTTTAAGTATGAATGATGACATTGAAAGAATTTTTAAAAAGAATAACAAAGTGGGACTGGGAAGGTGGCTCAGTGGTAGAGTGCTTGCCTTGCATGTCTGAGGCCCTGGGTTCGATTCCTCAGTACCACATAAGCAAAAAGAAAAAAGCTAGAAATGGTGCTGTGACTCAAGTGGTAGAGCGCTAGCCTTGAGCTGAAGAGCTGAGGGACAGTGCCCAGACCCAGAGTTCAGGCCCCACGACCGGACCTCCCCCCCCCCCAAAAAAAAAGAATAACAAAATAAATTTAAAAAGTGATCCAGGGCTAGAATGTGGCTTAGTGGTAGAGTGCTTGCCTAGGACGTATAAAGCCCTGGGATCGATTCCTCAGTACCACATACATAGAAAAAGCCAGAAGTAGCTGGGCGCTGGTGGCTCACGCTGGTAATCCTAGCTACTCAGGAGGCTGAGATCTGAGGATCACGGTTCAAAGCCAGCCTGGGCAGGAAAGACCGTGAGACTCCTATCTTCAATAAACCACCAGAAAACCGGAAGTGGCACTGTAGCTCAAGTGGTAGAGCGCTGGCCTTGAGCTGAAGAGCTGAGGGACAGCGCCCAGGCCCAGAGTTCAAGCCCCACGACCGACCAAAAAAAAAAGAAAAAGCCAGAAGTGGCGCTCTGGCTCAAGTGGTAGAGCACTAGCCATGAGCTGAAGAGCTGAGGGATGGCACATGGGCCCAGAGTTCAAGCCCCAGTATTGGCAAAAAAAAACAAAAAAACAAAAAAAGATACAACTATATGCTTTCTACAAGAAATGAATTAAATGCAAAGGCACATAAATATTAAAGGTAATGACATTCAATGAGAAGTATCAGATTAATAGTGATCATATTACTGTTTTTCAAGGAAATTGGTATGTTTCCCTTTCCTTCCAACAGTGCACAGGATTTAAATTTTCTCTAGGTAGTTACCAACACTTGTCATTTTCTGGTTTTGATAATTGCCATCTTAGTGGGTATGAAAGGATATTTCTTTATAGTTTTCATTTGTTTTTCCCCAGATTATTGATGATGAACATCTCTTCCTGTGATTGATTACACAATGTTTTTTGTTTTTGTCGGTCATATGGCTTGAACTCTGGGCCTGGGCACTGTCCTTCAGCTTTTCAGCCCATGGCAAGCACTCCACCACTTGAGCCACAGTGCTACTTCCAGTTTTGTGGTGGTTAATTGGACATAAAAGCCTCACAGACAGGGCTGGGAAGGTGGCTCAGTGGTATAGTGCCTGTCTTGCATGCATGAGGCCCTGGGTTCAATTCCTCAGCAGCACAAAAAAGAAAAAAGCCTCACAGACTTCCCTGCCTGGGGTTGACTTTGAACTGAGATTCTCAGATCTCAGCCTCCTGAGTAACTAGGATTACAGGTGTGAGCCACTGGCACCCGGCTTACACAATGTTTTTAAATTAGTTACTGACATGAAGAAATCCAGACATTTTACAGTTGCAGATTCCTGACTTCTCCTTAAGATCTGAAAAGATGGTCCCTTGTTTCCATGAGGTAGAGCCTGTTATCTAGCAGGGACAAGTCTCCTCCTGTTCACCACAGATTCCCATCACCCCCTGTTGCCTGACTAAGGGGGACACAAATTTGTGACTCCTAACCAGTGTTCAACACTGCATTTCATCTTGTCTGTGTCTACATCTTTTGGCCAATAAAGCACCCTAGACCAGCCTTACACACTTCTCACCAAACCCCAAGACCTTTTAAAAACTGCCAGAATAAATTCTAAGGACCACATCTAACTTTTCCACATACTTCTTGTAATCATCTTTGAACACCTGTCAAAAAGTATGTGTCAAGAAAATAATAAAGGGGCTGGGAAGGTGGCTCAGTGGTAGAGCGCTTGCCTTGCATGCTCAAGGCCCTGGGTTCGATTCCTTAGCACCACATAAGCAAAAAGAAAAAAGCCAGAAGTGGTGCTGTGGCCTAAGTGGTAGAGTGCTAGCCTTGAGCTGAAGAGCTGAGGGACAGCGCCCA
>NW_012267315.1:7758901-7766631 GCF_000151885.1 Dipodomys ordii
CCAGCTTTTTTCTTTTTGCTTATGTGGTGCTGAGGAATCGAACCCAGGGCCTCAGGCATGCAAGGCAAGCACTCTACCACTGAGCCACCTTCCCAGCCTCTCTAGTGGTTTATTGGAGATAAGAGTCTCTTGAACTTTCCTGCCTGAGCTGGCTTTGAACCGTGATCCTCAGATCTTAGCCTCCTGAGTAGCTAGGATTACAGGCGTGAGCCACCGGCACCCGGCTTTTCCGAGTAGTTTACTGGAGGTAAGAGTCTCATTGAGACTTTTCTGCCCATGCTGGCTTTGAAACACGATCCTCAGATCTCAGCCTCCTGAGTAGCTAGGATTACAAGCGTGAGCCACCTGCACCTGGTTTACCAATCTTATAAAGATAACATAATTGAAATGTGTGTCCCTTCTTCCACCTTGAAGCTATGTGCCCATTTCTGCTCTGGGCTGGAAAATGGAGCTTTATGCCAGTGGTACCCTGGGGTTGAAATATAAAATCATGGAATGGTTAAATATCTATTTGGCTATATTTGAAATTCCAAGTTTCCAACTAAATTGATTAGATGCAGTCAGGCATGCAAGGCAAGAGCTCTACCACTGAGCCAACTTCCCAGCTCTCAAATTCTTTATTGTGATTACATAATTCCCCAAATTTCACAGTATTGTGGGATAGTGATGCTTAGTTAAAGTCACAAACACATTCTAACTTTCATGGGGCAAATTGTCTATCATAGTCTATAACATTTGAGTTCTATGAGCTTTTCAATAGTTATTTCTTCCACATTTCTTGTTTTGCATAGCATCAACTGTTTCCTCTTTCCCACTTTTTCCCTCCCTCCCATCACTGGCATTGTGTTGCTTAGTTCATTTTGGTCAATGTCCAGTGCAGCTGATGGGTCCTGCGGTTGTATGTTTTTCCCTGATTCCCTCTAGTTCTGTGTCGTCCTCCTGGTTTCCCTCCGGTGTGCACATATATACCATACATGTGATTAGCAGCAAGGGGTTATTTAGTAGTAATTCCACCAGATGAGTGGAAGTCCTTTGTTTCTTGTCTTGTTAATTTTGTCATATCACCTTACGTTTTGGATTTAACATCCACTTATCAGGGAGACCATGTGCCATTTGTCTCTTTGCGCTTGGCTTACCTCGCTCAACATGGTTTCTTCTAGCTCCATCCATTTCCCTGCAAATGCCATTATTGTGTCCTTTCTAATGGCTGCATAATATTCCATTGTGTACAGATATCACAATTTTTGGATCCATTCATCTGTGGTGGGACATCTGGGTTGTTTCCATATCCTGGCTATTGTGAACAGTGCTGCAATAAACATGGAGGTGCATGTGTCCTTGTATACTGGTTCCTGTTGTTCAGGATAGACGCCTAGAAGCGGTATGACTGGGTCATAAGGGAGGTCAATCTTTAGCTTTCTAAGGACCCTCCAGACTGCTTTCCAAAGTGGTTGTATAAGTATACATTCCCACCAGCAGTGTAATAGGGTTCCCCTTTCTCTGCATCCCCTCCAGCATTTGTTGTTGGCTGACTTTTAGGATGCGGGCCATTCTGACTGGGGTAAAGTGGTATCTCAGGGTTGTCTTTATTTGCATTTCCTTTACAACCAGGGATGGTGAACATTTCCTCATGTGTTTCTGAGAAGTGTCTCTTTAGTTCCCTTGCTCATTTAGTTTGGTAAGTTTGGGAGGGGTTAGTTTGAGTTCCCTGTATATACTGGATATTAACCCCTTATCTGATATATTGCTGGTAAATATTTTTTCCCAGTTAGTTGGTTGTCTTTCTAGCTTGGTTGCTATAGCTTTAGCTGTGCAGAAACTTTTTAAGGTAGTCCCATTTGTCGGCTTGAAAATCTTTTAAGTGTTTATTTTGCCAATTCTGGGAGTTGAACTCAGGGCCTCAGCACTATCCCTGAACTTCTTTTGTTCAAGGCTAGCACTCTACCACTTGAGCCATAGTGCCACTTCCAGTTTTGGAAAGGTTTATTGGAGATGAGTCCCAGGGATTTTTCTGCTTGGGCTGGCTTTGAACCATGATAATCAGATCTCAGCCTCCTGAGTAGCTAGGATTACAGGCATGAACCACTGTTGACCAGCTGTTTTTTGCTAGTTAATTGGACATAAGAGTCTCACAGACTTTCCTGCTCACGTTGACTTCAAATGATGATGTTCAGATTTCAATCTCCTCAGTAGTTAGAATGACATGCATGAGCTACTATACCCAGCCTATACTTATGGACTTGAGACAAAGTATGTCAATGTAGATTCACTAATTGTAAAATGTACCATTCTGGTACAAGAAGTTGATAATGGGAAAACTGTGCATGTTTTGGGGTAAGAAGGATACAGGAACTCTTCATACTCCATTCTTAGTTTGCTGTGAATATAAAACTGCTCTAAAAGTTTAATGGTGACTACATTTCTAATCCCAGTATTCAGGAGTCTGAACAGGACAATCAGTTCAAGACCACTCTGGATGACATAGTGAGAGCCTGTCTCAAAAAAGCCAAACAACCAACCCAATAAACAAAAAATTAAAAATCCAATTGTGTTGCTCACTTACAATTGTTACTTTTCTATGTGCTTATGTAACTATAAAAGGTCTTGGGCTGGGAATGTGCCTTAGTGGTAAAATGCTTGCCTAGCATGCATAAAGCCCTGGGTTCGATTCCTCAGTATCAGACAAACAGAAAAATCCAAAAGTGGCACTCTGGCTCAAGTGGTAGAGTGCTAGCCTTGAGCAAAAGAAGTTCAGGGACAGTGCCCAGGCCCTGAGTTCAAGCCTCAGGACTGGCCAAAAAAAAGGCCCTATTTAATAAAGATTTTTAGGAGTTTTGTAATGATAAAATGTATGATATAAAAAAAATGGAATGAATACAACACACCTGGGCTTGAACTCTGGGCCTGGGCGCTGTCCCTGGGCTCTTCAGCTCAAGGTGAACACTCTACCACAGTGCCACTTCTGGTTTTCTGGTGGTTAATAAAGAGTCTCACGGACTTTTCTGCCCAGGCTGGCTTTGAACTACGATCCTCAGATTTCAGCCCCCTGAATAGTTTGGATTACAAGTATGAGCCACTGGCAGCCAGCTGGTGTATCTTTGAATTGGGAAAGAAACTGAAGAAATTAGGACTATGGTATAGGCATCTCATCATGACGAGAGGGCAGGTAGAGAGTCCCAAATCATTTGTTCTTGACCCCATATCAGCTTCCCAATAAAACTTTAATGCTCACAACTATACTTTGAGGTGGGTACTATTAGCATTCCCATTTGCATTTATAGTCAAGGAGCTAGGGAACAGCCTGGTTAAAAAACAGAACAAAGTCTTTCTGTTGGTAGGTGGCAGAGCAGTGGGGGCAGCCATGAGGCAGAGAGATCAGTCTGGGTATTCCAGCATCTAGGATGAGTAACATAGGTGTCAACAGTGGTATGGTTCTGCTTGCACTAAGCTGGGGTCAAGATGATTCCCAATTCTTGAGTTAACTCTCTTTAAGTTTCCCGAAAAGACCGTCAGAATCTGTATCTCATTCCTGATTAGAGACCCCACTTCTGGGTGAAGGCTTTGAAGCAATCCTTAAATCTCAAGGAACTGAAACTGAGTTCTAGACAGCAAAAAAAAATTTTTTTTCAAAAAAGGAATGAAAGCAAGACTGGCTTCTAAATAGGAAGAAGTAATAGTTTTCTTCCTGAATTTATCTAAATATTTGCTTGAATCTCAAATTTCAACTTTTTATTAGACAACTCATTCTAAAGTTTGAATAGAAAGTAAAAGACACAAGAAGAGCCAAGAAAATTCTACAGAAGATATCCAAATAATAAATGGTATAAATTATATATAATTATGGAAGCTTGGAATCGTATGTGAATGCACAGCTAGATCAATGGCACATTACATCCAAATATACATATGGAAAAGTGGCATTTCAAAGTAATGAAAAAAAGGGATGGATTATTCAATAAGTGGCTTTAGGACAGCTGACTACCAGCTGGAAACCATCCCTTACTCCTTAGACCAAAGTCATTTCCAGATGGTAAAGCACTTTAAGAAACATAAAAGGAACCAGAAGAAAACAAGAGTTTAAAAAATCATCTCCAAATAGAGATCTTTTTATGTAAGACATAAAACCCAGAAGCTATAAAGGAAAAAAACCAGCTACATTCTTGAATATATGAAGTTGACTTAGGTGACATACTTACTTTTAAAGTTTTTTTTTATTTGTTTGTTTGTTTTTCTTTTGCCAGTCCTGAGGCTTGAACTCAGGGCCTAGGCTTTGTCCCTGAGCTTCTTTGTTCAAGGCAAGTGCTTTACCACTTGAGCCACAATGTCACTTCTGGCCTTTTCTGTTTATGTGGCACTGAGGAATCAAACCTGGGGCTTCATACATGCGAGGCAAGCACTCTACCACTAAGCCACATTCCCAGCCCAACTTTTTACAATTGGAAAAGAAAGATTATTCATTCTTGTGACAAAGAACCAATTTGCATTAATATATAAGGAACTATAAAAATAAGAGGAGCTAGGAAATATTAATAATCCAATTATCTAAAAGAAAAGTGAGCAAAAGGCAGGAATAAGTATTTTACACTTAAAAAGTTGGTCAACTCAGGAGGCTGAGATCTGAGGATCCCAGCTCGGGCAAGAGAGACCATGAGACTCCTATCTCCAATAAACCACCAGAAAACCGGAAGTGGCGTTGTAGCTCAAGTAGTAGAGTGCTCGCCTTGAGCTGAAGAGCTGAGGGACAGCGCCCAGGCCCAGAGTTCAAGCCCCACGACCGACCAAAAAAAAAGTTGGTCAAGAGCCAGGTGCCGGTGGCTCATGCCACCTAGCTACTCAGGAGGCTGAGATCTGAGGATTGCAGTTCAAAGCCAGCCCAGGCAGGAAAGTCCATGAGACACTTATCTCCAATAAACCACTCACAAAACCGGAAGTGGCACTGTGGCTCAAGTGGTAGAGCAATAGCTTTGAGCTGAAGAGCTGAGGGACAGTGCCCAGGCCCAGAATTCAAGTCCCACGACAGACTCCCCCCAAAAAAGAAGTTGCTCAACCAAGCCTATAATGAAAGAAATAGAAATTCTAATAGCAAAAAAGATAAAAGCAGAGAAAGATCTATATCCCAAGCTGTCAGCATGTAGCTGATATTCTTTTCTCCTACAGGTCTACCTGAGGCAAAATTGGATGAATAGTCAATGAGACTCAGTTGAACAATTAACTTATATTAAGTAAATTTACTAATATTCATTAAAATTAATGAATGTTGCCGGGCACCAGTAGCTCATGCCTATAATCCTAGCTACTCAGGATGCTGTGATCTGAAGATGACAGTTCAAAATCAGCCCTGGCAGGAAAGTTTGTGAGACTCTTATTTCCAATAAACCACTAGAATACCAGAAGTGGTGCTATAGCTCAAGTGGTAGAGTGCTTGCCTTGAGCTGAAAAGCACAGGGAGGGCACCCAAGACAAGTTCAAGCCCAGGACCAAAAAAAAAAAAAAAAAAAGGATGTTAGGGCTGGTGGGATGATGGCTCAAGTGATAGAGCACCTGTCTAGCAAGCTAAGGTCCTGAGTTCCGACCTTACTGCCAAAAAGATGTACATTGCTGAAATATTCTCAATGTTTGAAAACAGCTTGATGTGAAACAATTCAGGTGGCTTTTCAATAAGAGACTGGCATAGTGTGTTCTAGAATGGGGACTGGCAAATTTTATCTTAACTGGTCAGGTAGTATATATTTTAGGTTTTATGGGCCAAAAGGTAAAAGGGTAAGTATTAGGTACTACTCAAAATACTACAACTTCAAAAGTTAAACAACATGTTCAACAGAGAATGAAAAGAGAGATGGATGGATTTCGTTCATGGGCTGTAACAGAAACTTCACACCCTGGAATGGTATCCAGGAAATGATGAGGTACGTTTAAATATTGATTGCACAGAAAAATCCAAATTCGCACATTTTCATAGAGCAGGATTCAAACCCTACATGTAAAAACCAGTTGTGTCTATATACTAATAATGAACATTTGAAACTTAGAAAAAATATATTTATAGTAGCCTCAAAGATAGTAAATTAGGAACTACCTTAAGAAGGTGAAAGACTTGTACAATGAAAACTACAATACATTGCTGAAAAAATTAAATAAAAAAATGACAACCTTAAGTCATGGAATCCAACATTTAATATTGTTGAGATGTTGGAACAGTTTATATCTGGAATATCCTCCAAAAGTCCATGTGATAAAGACTCAATCAGTCCCTAGCCTGTGGCGATACTGGCAGGCAGTAGAAGCATGTGGTGGGGCCTGACAGGAGGCCTTAAATCCCTGGGGAAGTTATGTTCTCCAAGGAAATTATGGTCCTCCCCAGCCATGAGGTTTGCTTTACAATGTGTTCCCTGCAAAAAAACTAGCTGCCTTGCCACAGTTCCAAAGCAAGGGAGACAATTACCCAGGGACTGAAAACACCAAAATTTTGGGCTGAAATAAACCTTTCCTCTTAGTTGTTAATCTCAGGCATTGTGTTAGAGTACTGTGAAGCTAAGTGACACAGCTGACTTAAGACAAAGATATCAATACTACCAAAGAGATATGCAGAGTCAATACAGTTCTAATGATTTTTTTGTTTTTAGCAAATAGGGCTGGGAAGGTGGCTCAGTGGTAGAGCACTTGCCTTGCATGCCTGAGGCCCTGAGTTCGATTCCTCAGCACCACATAAGCCAAAAGAAAAAAGCTGGAAGAGGCGCTGTGGCTCAAGTGGTAGAGCGCTAGCCTTGAGCTGAAGAGCTGAGGGACAGCACCCAGGCCCAGAGTTCAGGCCCCACAACTGATGGAAAAAAAAAATCTATCCTTAGCTTTATATGGAAATCTCAAAAGACATTTACTAGCTAAAGCAATCTTAGAAAAGAACAAAACTAAAGGACTTATTTCAAAGCTATCTTGCTATAAATAATGTGGTACTGGAATAAAGAAAGAAAAAAAAAGATACATAGAGCAAAGGAATAGAGAGCCCAGAGGTAAACCTTCCCATGCATGGTCTGATGATTTTTTTTGGGGGGGTGGGGGAAGAGGGTCCTGAGGTTTGAACTCAGGACAGGGCACTGCCCATAAGCTTTTATGCTCAAGGTTATCACTCTAATACTTAAGCCACAACTCCACTTCCAGCTTTTTGGTGGTTAATTGGAGGTAAGAGTCTCAAAGACTTTTCTGCCAAGGCTGGCTTCAAATTGCAATCCTCAGATTTCAGCCTCCTTAGGAGCTATAATTACAGGTATAAGGCATCGGGGCCCAGCTTGTCCTTAAAAAAATTTATTCTTGGGGCTGCGAAGGTGGCTCAGTGGTAGAGTTCTTGCCTTGCATGCATGAGGCCCTGGGTTCCATTCCTCAGCACCACATAAGCAGAAAAAGCCGAAAGTGGCGCTATAGCTCAAGTGGTAGAGCGCTAGCCTTGAGCTGAAAAGTTGAGGGACAGTGCCCAGGCCCAGAGTTCAGGCCTCATGACCAAAAAAAAAAATATATATATATATATATTTTTTAAAATATTTTTAATTTTTTATTGTAAAGATACTATACAGAGGGTTACAGTTACATGAGTAAGGTAATGAGTACACTTCCTATTGGGCATTGTTACCCCCTCCATTGTTTTCCCCCTACCATCCCTTCTCTCCCTACCTTCCCCGAGGTTCTTTTTTTTTTTGATTGTGATTAAGTGATTACATAATTTCCTGAATTTCACAGTA
>NW_012267315.1:7776959-7779491 GCF_000151885.1 Dipodomys ordii
GCCCCACAACTGACCAAAAAAAAAACAAAAAAAAAAAACAATCTCACAGACTTTCCTGCCTGGGCTGGCTTTGAACCTCGATCCTCAGATCTCAACTTCCTGAGTAGCTAGGATTACAGGTGTGAGCCGCCGGTGCCTAGCTGAATATCTGATATTTTTGGAATACTCTTGCTGGATCCAAAAAGTCCTGAGTGCTGATCCATCTCTAACACGCACAAACACTCTAAGTAGCGATGTTCTATACACAGAGCAGCTCTAACCATGGATGGTGCTGCTTATACGGCCCCACACTTCTACTCCCATCACCTGTCCTAGCTTGAGCTCTAAAGCAGGCAGCTCAGTAACAAGCCATCTACTCAGGCCAGGGAGAAAGCTTCCTGAAAGGAGATCCAAGAGGCAGAACAAGTAAAGCAACATGTGGACACAGACATTGGGTTTATTTTTGGGGGGGGACTGTGACCAAAGTCAGCAAGAGACAAATTCAGTGCCCCAGAAGTCTTCCTGAAGTCAATTTCAACCAGCTGGATTTCAGAAGAAGTTCTCTAATCATCTCATCATCATCTCTCCTTCCAGGACAGTAGTACAGGGCTGCACCGGCACTGTGGGAATCTTCAACACCTCCTGTGTCTTCTTGTCCTCTTAATTCAGACAGTCAGATTCTCTCTCTCATCAAGATTATCAATTAATTTTTTATTATTATATACTTCCAGGTTTTGGTTCATGGTGAAGGCCACTCCAGAAAGGACAGGACAATGACTATGCCCACCAGTCATTCCACTGCAAGCCAGTTTGCTCACCCAGCTGAGGGGACTGCAGGACCATTTAATCACAAAGATTAGAGCCCACAGTGAGATGAAAACAAACGGTTCTTTCTGAGTTCATGTCAGCGCCGGAGCCTTAGAAAGAAAGCATGTTTACACTCAGTACTGTCCAATGGGTAATACTTATCATAAAAATCTAAAACATACTCTTCAGTCTTGAATCCAAACTTCTGGTACAGCAGCATAGCAGGGTTGCTTGCTGAGACGTGAAGGGTCACGTCCTTGCCCATGCAGGTCTGCCAAGAGAGTAGAAAAATATAAGGTAAAATGAAAGGGCCTGAGGGAAATTGAGTAGGAGAAGAAACAGAAATCAAGGACCAACGCAGAGGCACGGCAGCACCTAGCTACAACTGGAAACTGAAAGGCATTTTCTGCTGATCTAAGCTTTCACAAGATTAAACTGATTTTTTTTTTTTTTTGGGTGGGTTGTGGGGCTTGAACTCTGGGCTTGGGCACTGCATTGTCCCTGCACTCTTCAGCTCAAGATAAGTGCTCTACCACTTGAGCCACAGCGCCATTTCTGGTTTTCTAGTGGTTTATTGGAGATAAGAGTCTCACGGACTTTCCTGCCCAGGCTGGCTTTGAACCATGATCCTCAGATCTCAGCCTCCTGAGTAGCTAGGATTATAGGCATGAACCACCGGCGACTGGCTAGATTTTTATCTGGAAGCAAAGGACCAATTGGATACTTTGTCAGCTTTATTATTTTATTTACAATTTAATTACATTTAATAAAATTATAGATCACTATCAACCTATGACAACTTTAAATAGGAGAAAATAGTAAATTCTTTTTTTTTTTTTTGCCAGTCGTGGGGCCTGAACTCTGGGCTTGGGCCCTGTCCCTCAGCTCTTCAGTTCAAGGCTATCGTTCTACAACTTGAACCACAGTGCCATTTTTGTTTTTTTTTGCTTATGTGGTGCTGAGGAATCGAACCCAGGGCCTCATGCATGCAAGGCAAGCACTTTACCACTGAGCTACCTTCCCAGCCCGAAAATGGGAAATTCTGCCTTTGCAAACTAGATATACTTTATATTACTCTTCCCCCCAAAAAACTTGTAAGAATTTCCTTTCTAGACCCACTAGAAAAGGTGTTAAATTTTATATCTATATATAAAATATATAACATATAAAACATTATTAATTATGAAGTCTTGAGTATCTTGTATAGACCCTCCAAAAGGGATAGAATTAATTTCTCTGAACTAACATTTCTGCATTTAACACTAGCCTAATGCCAGGGGGAAAGTAGTAATTGTCCTATAAACACAAAACAAAGTTTTAGATTCTTTAAACCAGCTATACAAAATGAGGTGCCTCAGGGCTGGGATGTAGCTTGGTGGCAAAGCGCTTGCCTTGCAAATGCAATGTCCTATGTTTAATCCCCAGTACCAAAAGAAAAGGAAAAAAAAAGTTTAAAAAATTAAGGTACCCCAAAAGTCATGCAAATTAAGAGCTTGCTTTTACTGAGAAAAGCACTGAAATGCTGAAGTTGACAGAGTCCCTGAGATTTACTGTGTTTTTCAGGGCCTGCATTAAGAATTCTGTAGAAGATCACCTGACAGCTTCCTTCATTTTTCTGCTTAACTGACAATGTTAGTCTAAATGCATTTTTGCATTTTGGAGACAAGAGAACAAGCCCTACCACAATACCAAGAACAAGAGCTTGTTGTGGGCATGTAGAGCAATTTTTTTTTTCGGGGGTGGGGG
>NW_012267315.1:7779541-7786408 GCF_000151885.1 Dipodomys ordii
CTTTCCTGGAGCAAATTGTCTATCACAGTCTATAACATATAATGGTGTACACATATACACCATACATGTGATCAGCAGCATGGGGATATTTGGTAGTGGTACAACCAGATGAGTGGGAGTTCTTTGTTTCTTAAGTCCTGTTAGTTTTGTCGTATCACCTAACATTTTGGATTTAGCATCCACTTATCAGGGAGACTATGTACCGTTTGTCTCTTTGCTCTTGGCTTACCTCATTCAACATGATTCCTTCTAGCTCCATCCATTTCCCTGCAAATGCCATTATTTTGTCATTTCTAATGGCTGCATAATATTCCATTGTGTATTGATACCACAATTTTTGGATCCATTCATCTATGGTGGGGCATCTAGGTTGTTTCCATATCCTAGCTATTGTGAACAGTGCTGCAATAAACATGGAGGTGCACGTATCCTTGTATATATATATTCTTTTTATTATTGACATAACATAAAAATTTACCCTTCACTGTACGAAAGGAAATGTACTCATTACCTGATTCATGTAATTGTAATCCCTCTGTACATCACCTCTATAATAACAATGAAGTAAATTAATAATAAAAAATTTACCCTTATAACTGAAATTGGATCTTTGTCCTTAACCTCATGTGAAGAAATGTAATTATTTGTAATAGTAAGCCTTAAATATTCCCCTGTACAAGCTGGGCGCTGGTGGCTCACACCTGTAATCCTAGCTACTCAGGAGGCTGAGATCTGAGGATTGTGGTTCAAAACCAGCAGGGGCAGGAGTGACCGTGAGACTCCTATCTCCAATAAACCACCAGAAAACCGGAAGTGGCACTGTAGCTCAAGTGGTAGAGCGCTCGCCTTGAGCTGAAGAGCTGAGGGACAGCACTCAGGCCCAGAGTTCAAGCCCCACGACCGACCAAAAAAAAAAAATTCCCCTGTACAAACTTGAAAGCTAAAATGATCTGGTAATACAGTTAGCAAGAAGACTCAAGAACAAATGTGTCATTCATCTTGACATTTGTTTTTTGTTATTATTCCTGGTGCAGATGGTCAGGTTTTCTCTTTTTTGAATACACTGAATCTGTGATTAACAGACTCCTTAGATAAACACAAGCTTCATATACACAGATCATTATGGACCTTTCCAAGGTAACCAGGAAATAGATAAAGAAGGCAGGAATGGGCCACAGCAAGATATATCCTTCTAAAATACACCCCAGAGACCTACTTCCTCCAACCAGACCTCATCTCCTAACAGCCCTATTCAGTAAGACTGATTAATAGTTAGCATTCATCTCTCAATCACACCACTGGTGGGACCAAGCCTTAACACATGAGCCTTTTGGGGGAACACTTCATATCCAAATCTGAATAACACCCTCAGAATAGCAGGCCAAATGAAATCATTGTCTAATAAATTAAGAAAAGTATAATAATTATTAATATATACCTGACAGAACTAAAATAATGTAGCAGACATCTATATTATAAACATTTAGAAAGTCTAATTAGCTTACTTGGTTTTATTTTACTTCTTTGTTCAGTTAAGAAACACCTGGAGGACTGGGAAGGTGGCTCAGTGGTAGAGTGCTTGCCTCACATGCATGAGGCCCTGGATTTGATTCCTCAGCCACATAAGCAGAAAAAGCTGGAAGTGGCGCCATGGCTCAAGTGGTAGAGTGCTAACCTTGAGCTGAAGAGCTGAGGGACAGCACCCAGGCCCCAGAGTTTAAGCCCCATGACTGACAAAAGAAAAACAAAATCTGGAAAGTGCATGACACATTATAGATGCTCAGAAGTATTTGTCCAATAGATGATTGCTATGTGACCAATATTGCTTAAGTCCAGAAAACAGTTGAGATCTAGTATGGAAAAACCATCAGAGACTGACAAAGGACAATAACTTCCCTGAGAACAACTGATCCAGACTAATGTTTTCCTTTCTTAGCCTAAGAAGTACAGTCCATGAAAATAAGTTCGGATTTCTTTTCTTCTTCTTTTGGTTGTGGGGCTTTCACTCTGGGCCTGGATGCTGGCCTGGATGCTTTCCCTGAGCTCTTCAGCTTAAGGCGAGACTCTACCACTTAAGCCACAGCACCACTTCTGTTTTTTTGGTGGTTTATTGGAGATAAGAGTCTCACTGAGGCTAGGAAGGTGGCTCAGAAGTAGGGTGCTTGCCTTTCAGGCATGAGGCCCTGGGTTCAATTCCTCAGTACCATATAAGCAGAAAAAGCTGGAAGTGGTGCTGTGGCTCAAGTGGAAAAGCTCTAGCCTTGAGCTGAAGAGCTGAGGGACAGCGCCCAGGCCCAGAGTTCAGGTGTCATGAATTACAAAAAAAGAGTCTCATTGACTTTCCTGCTGGGGCTGGCTTTGAACTGTGATCCTCAGATCTCAGCCTTGTAAGTAGCTAGGATTACAGGCATGAGCCACCGGCACCCATCTTCTTTTCTTCTTTTAGGGTAGGGTAGAAATAGTTGAAGCACTTCTCTGCTTACCTAGAGTATTAGGCTCAGAGCAGCTCTCAATTCCAATCATAACTGCAGAACCTACAATGGGAAAGGCTAGAAGGAATCAGGGAAGATTAGTGCAAGAGTCAAAATGTCACCACCACAGGGCTAGGAATGTGGCTTAGTGGTAGAATGCTTGCTTAGCATTCATGAAGCCCTGGGTTCCATTCCTCAGTACCATATAAACAGAAAAAGCAAAAAGTGGCACTGGGGCTTAAGTGGTAGAGTGCTAGCCTTGAGTAAAAGCAGCTCAGTGACAGTGCCCAGGCCCTAAGTTTAAGCCCCAGGACTGGCAGAAAAAAAAAAAAATTGTCACCACCTCTGGAGAACCACCAAGCCTACTGCCCCAGCGAATGCATTTCAACAGCACATTTTCCACTTGGAGGCCATTGCTACTGCTTCCTTTGATCTGCTTGACTGTTAGATCATGAGGAGAGTGAACAAGGTGACAGAGCACACAAAGCCAGTTTTCTCTGGATAATTCATCCTAGGCAGCCAGCCAAGAAAAACATATATTCAAGAAATATCACATAACTGGAACTTGCAACCATTTTGGCTCAACAGCTTGCTTTTTTTGCAGGCAGGGTGAAGAAGTGAGAGGTGGGTGTGGACTCAGTCTACAAATGTCTAAGCCTGCAGTTCTGCCTATCAGGGCAGAAAAGCTATATGAAGCCAGCCAGTGCTGAGCACCAACAAGCAAAGCAAAGAAGAAAATACATGAAGACTCAGAGTCCCTTCCCATAAGCCAGTCTAAGCTGCAAAAAGGAGTAATGCCAAGCACAGAAAAAAATAACAACCAAAATATATCCTGCCCCCTTATTTGAAATTTCAAAATAAATTAACATTTCAAATATACAAAAGCATGGTAATTTGAGAATGTTCTTCCAAATCTCTACCTCTTACATTGTGGAGAATCACTTTAGAGGACTAGTTAAGGCTTTATTAGAAACTGAACATGGGCTGGGTGCAGGTGGCTCACGCCTGTAATCCTAGCTACTCAGGAGGCTGAGATCTGAGGACCATGGTTCAAAGCCAGCCTGGGCAAGAATGTCTGCTAAACTCTTATCTACAATTCACCACCAAAAAACTGGAAGTGGCGATGTGGCTCAAGCAGTAGAGCACCAGCCTTGAGCTGAAGAGCTCAGGGGTAGCACCCAGACCCAAAGTTCAATCCCTATCACACACACACATGCACACACACATGCATGCACGCACACATGCACACGTACAAACTAAATGAAAGAAAAAAAAAAGAACTGAACATGGTAGCACATGCCTATAAACCTAGAACTTGGGAGGCTGAGATAGGAGGATCACTTGAGTTCAAGGTTAGCCTTCACAAACCTGTCTCAAAAAATTATTTTTTGATATGGTTTTATATTCCTGTAATCACTGGGTCCAGTGGAGCCCACTGGACTCCAAAGACTAAGTCCAGCTTGAGCTACTTAGTGAATTCAAGCACCTGAAGCTACACATGAAACAATCTCAAAAAAGTACAGTTCATAAGCATAGCTACTTGATGCTCATGCCTGTCTACCTTCCCTATTAGATAGGAACTTGCACCCTTTTGTTGTTGTTGTTGTTTGTTTTTGTCAGTCCTGGGGCTTGAATTCAGGGCCTGGGCACTGTCTCTGAGCTTCTTTTGCTCAAGGCAAGTACTCTACCACTTGAGCCACAGCACCACTTCTGGCTTTTTCTGTTTACGTGGTACTGAGGAATCGAACCTCAGGGCTTCATGCATTCCCAACCCGCACCCTTGTTTTTCTGTTATGTATTTCTATAGTGCCAGAAAAAAGGAGATGCCCCTTCCCACATACGGGCATACACAGCTTTCCAGAACTAGGAGGCTACCTAACTTATACTCCTGCTGGTAATCCTGAAATCACATCAAGCAGAGTCGGGAATAGGAAATTCCTGCTTTTGTCTGTGAAGATTTGTTGCTGCGTACAGCCAACAACTTAGGCACATAGCCCAGATCCATATAAATCTACAGGGACCCCCTAGCAGCTGTGGTTTTACAAAATAAAAGTTTAGATATGCTCATGCGGGGAAGCAAGGGGAGCTGTGTCATGATAGATGTTGTTTTTAACTGTACTTCATTTTTTGGTACTGGGGATTGAACCCAGATATTGCAAGTGCTTTGCTGCTGAGCTACATCTAGCAAAATTGTTTGTTTTTAAATGAACAGATCAGAGCAAGTCCAAACTAACAGCCACACATGTAGCCACAAGGCCTCTCAATAGACAGCAAGCAACCCAAGGATGGCTCTCATAAGGAGACATCTGGTCCTGATTGTCTCAACTGCTACCTTTCCTGAGACATCTATCTGGTATAGTAACATTTAGTCACTGCTTTCTCAACCTGCTTATTAAGTTTGTTTTTCTTCTAGACTGGAGTCCACAAAGATACAAATGGCCATCAAAAAGAGCCTCATATAAACTATCCTTTTAGAGTTTTACCATGATCTATTGTAACAACACACAAACCATGTTCCATCTGCCTAAAAGACCCTTCTTGGAGAATCCAGACTACCATTCCCTACTGCCTCCTCTTAGCTTGAAGTAGCCTGGGGCATTCATTGCCCCTGTTCCCTAACAGCAGTTAGGGTTTCCATCCCTGATAAGAAATGAAAGAACAGGATGCTGGTGGTAGATAGGAATAAAAAGTGGTAGACATAACTTATGGCAGATAACATGTAACCCATCATGGAGTTTCTTGTTCCCATACTGCCTGGGGCTCCTGCTCCAATGCTACCTCTCATAATGCTGTGTGTTCCTGCTCAAACACTTCTTTTCATAATGATCTGGGTTCCTGCTGAACTAATGAAAGGAGCCATCAAGTAATCTGTGCAAAGCCCAGGGGGAAGAGCCTTACACTATAAAACCACCCTCCAAGAAGATTCCATTGTACCCCTCTTTGAGTCCCATCTCCAGATGGAGAGCAATGGAGAGCTTCACTACTCTCATTTTCAAATAAACTTACTTTTTGTGCTTTTTTTTTTGTGTCAGTTTCAGGGCTTGAACTCAGGGGCTGGGAGCTGTCCCTGAGCCTCTTTGTGCTCAAGGCTGGAGCTTTACCACTTGAGCCACAGGGCCACTTCTGATTTTTGAGTGGTTAATTGGTGATGAGTCTCACAGGGACTTTTCTGCCTGCGCTGGCTTTGAACCATGATCCTCAGATCTCAGCCTCCTGAGTAGATAGGATTACAGGTGTGAACTACCGGTGCTCGGCTTAAACTTACTATTTACATTAAAAATTATTTTTTAAATAATGCTATCTTGGGGAAAGGCATTGGAACTGCCAAACAAGCCTACCCTAATGTAAAAGCAGGGCTGGCTTGGGGAAAAAAACCCCAGCTTTTCCCATGCTTCTTGCTGAAAAGATACGGTCAAGTCTACCTTTCACCTTGTCTAAAACAGAAAACCTACTAAGTAGGGCACTCCAGAGTACTACAGATGTGGTTTCTGTGAAGGGACTAAAAGAGACAATTGATAACTCTATATAAGTGCCCAAACTGTAGACTATCCAGGTCTGACCTCAGGCTGATTGTAAGATAAATCCCCAAATGGGTTTGTTTTGTTAGAGGACTAACAATAAGCACTGATGTGATATAAGAAAATATACACCATCATCAGAAATACCCACCTTAGCCAAGTGCCAATGGCTCATCTGCAATCCTAGCCATTCAGGAGGGTGAGATCTAAGAATAAAGGTTTGAAGCCAGCCAGGGGAGACAAACTTGAGAAACTCATCTCCAATTAACCAGCAAAAAGCCAGAAGTACAGGTATGGCCAGCTGTGAGCAAAAAAGTTGATTACGAACTCAAAGGCCCAAATTCAAGCGCCAGTATTGACACCAAGAAAAAAAAAAAAGAGTTAACAGTAGCCCAAGTTCCTTTAGCCCCAGGCAGTTATGGTGACAACTCCTTGAGGTGCCCTTCTAAAGAACAGATCTATTCATTTACATACAAGTTACATGCTGGTTTCCAGGCTTGGAAAATGTTGCTTCCTCAATTTTATTTCTTGGGGCTAATACTTCTTTTTGCCAACAAAGATCTTTAAGAAGTAGACAACAGGGCTGGGAAGGTGGCTCAGTGGTACAGCGCTTGCCTTGTATGCTCGAGGCCCTGGGTTCGATTCCTCAGCACCACATAAGCAAAAAGAAAAAAGCCGGGAGTGGCGCTGTGGCTCAAGTGATAGAGAGCTAGCCTTGAGCTGAAGAGCTGAGGGACAGCGCCCAGGCCCAGAGTTCAGGCCCCACGACTGGACCAAAAAAAAAAAAAGGGGGGGGGGCTGGGAAGTTGGCTCAGTGGTAGAGCGCTTGCCTTGCATGTCTGAGGCCCTGGGTTCAATTCCTCAGCACCACATAAGCA
>NW_012267315.1:7790348-7823068 GCF_000151885.1 Dipodomys ordii
AGGTTAGCGCTCTACCCCTTGAGCCACAGCGCCACTTCTGGCTTTTTTCTTTTTGCTTATGTGGTGCTGAGGAATCAAACCCAGGGCCTCAGACATGCAAGGCAAGCGCTCTACCACTGAGCCACCTTCCCAGCCCAATGTAGAGCAATTTTTTAAAATACGTTTTTTATTGTAAAAATACTATACAGAGGGGTTACAGTTACATACATGAATAAGGTAAAGAGTACATTTACTATAGAGCATTGTTACCTCCTCCTTTGTTTTTCCCCTACCATCCCTTCCCTCTCCACTTCCCCAACTCCTCCCTCCCCCAGCTGATGCTGTAGTTTGTTTTCAACATAGTGTCTTGTACATCTCATTGTTACAATGGGTCAGCCTGTATCTTTATTTAATGTAGAGCAAAATTCTACTGTACTTGCCCAAGTACTACTGGCCAAGCCATGTGTTTGAGCCCTGGGGCTTATTGTGTGGTTAGGGTACAAGGTGCCTACATTCGAAGATAAGCCTAGCAAACATTCAACAAAGTCTGTCTCCACACCAGGCCTTAAGTTAGATGCACTAATAACAATCAAATCATCTTTGTCAGGAGTGGCACTGTGGCTCAAGTGGTAGAGCGCTAGCCTTGAGCACAAAGAGGCTCAGAATAGCAAGCACCTAGGCACTGGAGCAGCCAGTTCAAGCCCCAGGACCACCACCAGCAACAACAAAATCATCTTCACCATGCCCTTGGGACCTTGCTGGTAACAAAAGGCAGAAAATCTGGAAGCACTCTGCTACGACAAGATGGACACATAAATGAATTCTGTGGGTAAGGTGACACAGGGAAAAAGGACACAGCAGCAATAACCAAGCTAGTCTCAACTGAAACAACACAAGGTGGCACACTTCAATTGCCTGGGAATGATTTATAAAGTCATTGTTTGGAGGAAAGTGATTTCTTGGAAGAGGTTTTTCAAGCTTCTAGACAAAATCTGGAATTATTAAGCTAATTTTAATAAAGAACCAAAAAGAGACTTTTTTTAAAATCTCCATCATGTTTCATGGTGGTGCATCCTTATAACCCTATCACTCAGGAAAAGTAGATGGCTCATGCCTGTTTTTTGGGTCTGGTTGTGGGGCCTGAGCACTGTCCCTCAGCTCTTCAGCTCAAGGTTAGCACTCGACCAATTGAGCCACTGCGCCACTTCCAGCTTTTTTCTTTTTGGTTATGTGGTGCTGAGGAATCGAACCCAGGGCCTCATGCACACGAGGCAAGAGCTCTACCACTGAGCCACCTTCCCAGCCCTGGCTCATGCCTGTTAACCATAACTACTCAGGAGGCTGAGATCTGAGAATAAGTTCAAAGCCAGCTGGGGCAGGAAAGTCCTTGAGACTCTTATCTCCAATTTACCACCAGAAAACCAAAAGTGGTGCTGTGGCTCCAGTGGTAGAATGCTTGCCTTGAGCTGAAGACCTGAGGGACAGTGCCCAGGCTCAGAGTTCAAGCCCCTTGACTGAACAAAAAAACACACACAAAAAAACAAAAGAAAACCCATATATCAAAGGATGAGTTGAATATTAGAAGCAAGGCCTAAAAGGATCTCATATGACTGTCAAAAGTAGTCATCAATATCAACACAGTTTTGATAACATGGTTAAACTACTTAAAGTAATATGTATAACTCTATTCCTGCTTCTCAGTTATCAAAGTTTTCTAGAACTGGAATACAGTTACCAACTTGGACAGCACACGTGCTTCATGGTGTCACATTTGTACTTTGTTGTGTTACCTATGACACCACCCACAAAGAAACTTGGGTATGAAAGCAATCTTATTTTAGGGATTAAGTTTTCATCTGCATGTTTTCACTACCTTGTAAGTGGTAACACCTGGCTTCCTCTAAGGCGCTGTGGAGGGCCAGCTCAGCCTTGTGCCTCCTTTGATCTTTCAGAGAATCCTTGGGCACATCATGTGGCTTACGGTTAATCACAAACACAGATAACTTACCTGAATCAGATGATAAATCATGAAAGTTGCAATCCCTGCTCTTCTCCATTCAGGATGGACCAACAAAAATGAAATGTAAGCTTCATTATATTTCACATCAGGAACCATGAAGCCAAAGGCAATGATGACTTTTTTATAAAGGACAACAACACTAAAATCTGGATACTGCAAGCACTCAGACAGGTCAATGCCTAAAGAAAAGAAACAACCAGACACTTAAAATCTATGTGCCTTTCAGAATTAATAAACGCCAAGCTGTTTAGTCTGTACTTATACCTACACCTGCATGCTAAAAAAAAAAAAATCCAAAATTGAAGGCAAAGATATTACCATAGATACCACACATTCAGATCATAAAAATAAAATTTTGAAAATATCAGAATTAACATAGTCTTTTCTAAGTACATATGCTAAAAGAGTAGAAGCAAGACAGGTGGGGTACTAGAGTGTTCAGGTTCAAAACTGGACACATATGGCTTTGACTCAGCCTCCTCTACCACCTGTGTGACTGGCAAATGTCAAAATGTCTCAACGTCTTGGTTCCTATAATGTGTGAGAAGAGGCACGCACAAAGACTGACAGAGCTAGGTAAAGATACCCTGAAAGCATCCACACCATATTCTTTATCCCATCCATATGACTGTTAAGCTCTCATGAAATTTTTTTCATAATAAAAAAGTAAAATAAAAATGAATTCTGTGCATAATTTATATGGAAGGTAAGGGCAGAAACAGGTGTTCCTAGAATGGTACCTGTGGCCAATACCACTCCCAAAAGATTGAGTACAACTCTGCCATCCATGAACTAGTACATGATTGTAAGACAATAATGGTGACAAGCTTTAATCTGGATGCAATCTTCTCTAACATCTGGAAGACATGTACTAGTTCCTTTAGTTTTCAAAGCAGAGCAACAGAGAACACATTCATATTTAGCAATTAAAATATGTCCCTCAAACTGATGACATTCATCTCTGGAGACTATTTTGTTAAGGTTAACAAAAATGAAAAACCATCCTGGGTTTACTTTTATTTCCAAAGTCTATGATTGGCGCATTAGGCTTAAAAAAATATATATCTATATCTTTTGGCTATACTAGTTAGTACTCTCTAAGAAACAGCTAAACAATGTATAAAGAATGATTATTAAGCCAAAAACAAGTGTCCAAACATGCCCAAGCTACCAGACTGTGTATCTTTGATAGACATTACCTGGTATCTAAACATAGGTAGAAGCAAAACAGGATGGATCTTTTATTCTGGAAGCAGAGACAAACAGGGAAGAAAAACAAACAAAAATACTGTTTATTATTTTAATTGCTGGCTGCTTCTTGATCTTAGGAAAGTAAGAGATGTTTTGTATTTTATTTATCTGTTAGTAGATACAAACTAAATGAAATCATATGAGTAAAGAGCTTAGGGTCATATAACATATACTAATTTAAAAAATTACTAGGGTGGCCAGAAATTGATGGCTCACACCTGTAATCCTAGCCACTCAGGAGACTGAGATCTAAGGATCATGGTTCAAAGCCAGCCTGGGCAGAGAAGTCTTTGAGGCTCTATTCTCCAATTAACCAGCAAAAAGCCTTGGGAGAAAACCAAGCAAACAAACAAACAAACTTGAGGCCTTGAGTTCAAGCTCTAGTACTAGAACCAAAAATAAAATAAAAATTACTAGGGTGAAATACACAGAAAATTGATCTTATTTTGGAAGGGGAACATACCCGGCCAGAAAAACTCCTGACACATGGAGTTGATTGTTGGGATGTGATTTGGTCGGACATAGCAGTAGTCGAGAGGTGCTTCAGGCTCAGGTGTCCAATGAGGGTCACTCTTGTGCAAGTGAGAACGAATCTGTGACAGGAGCTGTAGTTTGGGTGGCTTTGTCTCATAATCACGCCTCCAGTACCACAGAAAATAAATAAATCCAAATCAAGAGAAACACTCCATATTATTTCTAGCTATCTGACACACACACACACACACACACACTTCTGATTTGCCTGAAATATAAAATTAAGTTGCAATGCTTTATATATTTGTTTATAGATGTTATAACTTTCACATTTATCAGGATAGACTTCTCTGCACCCAACAGGGATTGAACTAGGAACGGATACAGAGACTAATAGGGAAAACAGTGCTGAAATAGAACCAGCATGCAGATTCACCCCAGAAATCTGTGGGCTGACACAGGGATGCATTTCCAGCATGGCTGAAGACCAGAGAAGGGACTACACGGGCTCTGAAGTGCCTCTCCACATGTTTGCCCAAGAACCTAATGCTGGGCAAAGAGGGTGAGGTCAATGACAGAGCTGCAGATGAAGTGTGGCACAGCCAAAGACACTGTGCTCTTAGTCAGATATCTCTAGAAAACTCAGCCTGGACAAGTGTCATTACAAACTGTCCCAACATCCAATTCAGACACTGTCTCAAAACTGAGACATCTTGCCACTTTTTTCCCTTCACACACTATTAAATATACACAACTTTAATGTTTAAGATCATGATTATGATAATCACCAAGAAACATGAAAACTAGTAACTTATCCTTGCTGTTTACATTACAAAAAGGCTAACAGTGGATGTGGAACAACTGTCCTCGCTAACACCGCTCACAGTATTAGGTCTTTGGTCAGTCAACAGAACAGGGTGCAGAAACCACAAACATCACCTCACAACATACTTGACATCACAACTCTTCTGTTTATACCTGATATAAGGCTTCAAGATCCGAGAAGTATAAGGGCTGACAATACTTTGGTCCAAAGCCATATCTTCTGATCCCACCAATCGATATAAAAATTTGGTTGTCTGGTGCCGAAATCCTTTCCTAGATGGTAAGGCAGTCTATGGAAAAGGAACAATGGTTACATAAAAACAAAATTATTTATTTCCATATATTATGGTCCGGACTCTCACTAGATAGTCAGGACTGGCCTTAAATTTTAAACCCTCCTGCCTTAGCACCCTCTCTCCACAGTGCTGCAATTATAGGGTGCTCCACCATGCCTAGCTCTGGAGTGAACCCAGTGTCTAGGGCATGCTAGGTGCCACTACTATTTGGTTCTTTCTTTTGGTACTCAAGCTTGGTATATGATGCTTATCACTCACTGGCAGGTGTTTTACCAGCTGTATTACTTATTTGGAAAGTTCAAGTTTTAACATATACTTTGCAGGTATTTTTGCCTAAATTTAGCATATGAAGTTTGTACAGTCCATAAGCTTTATAGACCACAATAATGACAATGCGCCTTGAGAAGGTTAAAGTGTGTTTGGATTTTTAACTAAAGTATCACTATCCCACATTACTGTGAAATTTGTAAAATTTATGTAATCACTTAATCTCAACAAAAAATTAAAAAAAAATTAACACCAAGCCCAGTGGCTCACACCCATAATCCTAGCTACTCAAGAGGCTGGGATCTGGGGATTGTGGTTCAAAGCCAGCCCCGCTGGAAAGTCCATGAGACTCTTATCACCAATTAACCACTAGAAAACCAGAGTGGGACTGTGGCTCAAGTGGTAGAGAGCTAGCTTTGAGCTGAGAGCTCAGGGACAGCACACAGGCCCAGAGTTTAAGCCCCACAACCGACAATAAAATAAAATAAAGAAAAAAGAAAAAAACACCAGTTCAAAGTCATCCATTAGTCAAAACTAACACCAGTTTCAAATTTTAAAAAAATCTTCATTTAAGTGAGTGAAATTCAGGAATGAACACACTTTTCAGTGTCTCTAGGTTTTGTTCTATGTTATGCTTTCCTCTTACATATTAAACACCATTAATATCTAGTAGGTAACATACATATAGGTCACAGGAACCAAGTGTTGTTGTTCTTGTGTATGGACTTTCTAAAATATGTCTCTTTTTCAATTATTAATTATGGCAATAATGGGAGTGATGTAGACTACCATCCCTAAAGCATATCTCAACAGGGAGGTCCTACCAGGGATGTGGGAGTGGGGGCAGCAAGGCAAATCTGGCCCTTCCTCAGAAGGATTTCCTAGAAGAGCTAGTGGACTCCATGTGTTTCTTTTGGAACCTCGACAGTAAAGCTGAGCTCAACCTAACTACGGGGGTTGAGCTCTGAGGATTGCAGTTTGAATCCAGCCTGGGCAGAGAGAGAGAGTCTGTGAGACTCTAACAAAAAAGCTGAAAGTGGAGCTGTTGCTCAGGTTGTAGAACATTAGCCTTGAGCAAAAAAAGCTCAGTGATAGTACCCAAGGCCTGAGTTCAAGTGTCAGGACAGACAATCAACCAACCAATCAATCAATAAATCCCTGGCAGCTGCAATGAAGGGTGCTGTTCTTCAGTGAGAGCTGCTCCAGGGCCCTCAGTCATGTACTAACAGAATACGTGCAATTAGGGTTTTACAGAGAAGAGCTCAGGTGGAAGATTAAAAGGCACATTTATAAGGTGGTGTGCCAAGGGCTGGCTGAAGTTTAGAAGCCTGAGTTGTTTTTGTACAATCAGTTTTCTCATAGCCTAGAAAATAACTTTGCTGAAAGAAGAGCAAGATTTCTTCCTCTGTAATTGGCTTTCATACTTTCTCAACCTGGACACCAAAATTTTCAAAGGCCAACTCTGAAATTCTTCCAAGACTGAAAGTAAGTTTCAAAATAATATTCAAAGCTGGGGAGTTTTTAAAAATGGTCACTAACAATTCCTCCATTCCTGTGGGTATAAATGGCTCTTCCTAATGAGAGACAGCCTATGCATGTCTTGTGAATGGCTTTGACCTATCAGAAAGTGGCAGAGGTAATACTATGGGGCTTTCAATCTTCAGATAACTGGCAGCTTTCCCTTCCTCCCTTTTGGAAGTCTGCCATTATATTACTTCATCTAAACTAGTGAATAACTACAGGCCTCATGCACACAAGCTCTGTGAGAAGACAAGTATCCTGGCCATTCTAGTTCCAACTCAGCTCCCTCATGAATGCAGCCACAGAAGTGACCTCAGCCTCAGAACCACTAACCTATTGAGCCAGTCAGTCAACAAAAATCACGCAAAACATTAAGTCGTTATTATGCATTAGGTATGGTAGCTCAATGCCTGTAATCCCAGTTACTCAGGAAGCAGAAAGCAGGAAGATCTCAGTTTGAGTCTAGTCAGGGCAAAAATTTGTGAGAATCCACATCCATCAGTAAGCTAGGGATGATATATGCTACAGGGGAGGCATCTAGAGTTTTCCCAGGCAAAAGCATGGGAACCTACCTGACAAATAACTAAAACAAAAAAGAGCTGTGGGCATAGTTCAAGTGTTACTAAGGCCCTGAGTTGAATTCCTAGTACTATCAAAAATAAAAATAGTAGCCAGGCGCTGGTGGCTCACACCTGTAATCCTAGCTACTCAGGAGGTTGAGATCTGAGGATCACAGTTCAAAGCTAGCCCAGGCAGGAAAGACTGTGAGATGCCTATCTCCAATAAACCACTAGAAAACCAGAAGTGGGGGCTGGGAAGGTGGCTCAGTGGTAGAGCGCTTGCCTTGTATGCATGAGGCCCTGGGCTTGATTCCTCAGCACCACATAAGCCAAAAGAAAAAAGCCAGAAGTGGCACTGTAGCTCAAGTGGTAGAGCGCTAGCCTTGAGCTGAAGAGCTGAGGGACAGCGCCCAGGCCCAGAGTACAGGCCTCACAACTAGACCGCCCTCCCCCCCACAAAAAAAAGAAAACCAGAAGTGGTACTGTAGCTCAAGTGGTAGAGTGCTAGCCTTGAGCTGAAGAGCTGAGGGACAGCATCCAGGTCCAGAGTTCAAGCCCCAGGACCGAGCAAAAAATAAAAATGAATAAATAAAAATAAAAAGCATGACAAATCACTTATATTTTGGGGTGGCTTAAAGTGCAGAATCACTGGGATTTTTTTTTGTTTTTTTTTTGTCGGTTGTGGGGCTTGAACTCTGGGCCTGGGCACTGTCCCCCAGCTCTTCAGCTCAAGGCAAGCGCTCTACCACTTGAGCTACAGCCCCACTTCCAGAGTGCAGAATCATAACTGAAACATCAGCTGCTGACCCAGTAGCTTGTCTCCTATTCGATTAGTCTCAAGGAGAGTCCTCCTTGAATCCTCATGGATGTTATAGAGTTCCCTGGCTTCTTTCTACCTGCCTTGCTTTCACTTTATATTCCCTTTCACTCTGCCTAGACCACTACCATGAGTTCCTATTGGTATTTCTGCTGCCACTCTACTTCATCCACATCATCTATTCCCTACAAGAAGCAAGTCTTTTTTTTAAAACATAAATTATTTCCTCTATGTGGCTTCCCACTGTATTTTCAGAATATAATTCATGTTCCTCTTCTGTGACTTTCAAAATCCTGCAGAATCTGACTCCATTACTCCTATGCACTCATCTTGCACTAATCTGTTCCTCTACCATCATAACATTTCAGTCACAGCCACCAGGCTGGTCTTGGCCCTTCCATCCTGAGCCTTTTTCAGCCTTTTGGAGTCCTTGTCAATCAGGACCCAAGAAGGGATGGGTTAGGAGAGATGGGTGACAATGTTGTCAGACACTTTGTACTCATATACTGTCTTGTAGGATGGAACTTCTTTGTACAACTACTTACTGATAATAACATTTTAAATTCTAGCACACTCATCATGTAGTTAATGTAGAGAAGCTCTCAGACAGTCCTAAGTTATTATCAGTTGTGTTTGGTTTAAATCATTGGGAGGATCTACTGTGTATTTCCTTCCCCTTAATGTGAAAATCTGCCTCCCAAAGATGCCATGCTTTTTGTGAGACTTTTTGTCCTTATCAGGGTCATCATCATAAACACTTGTACTAGGGAAAGCTACACTGTTGTCCAAGCCATCACCTGAAAACATAGTGAATCAAGTTTTAACTGATGCTACCTTGACATGCTTTATTCAAATAGAATGTCTTTGAATATAAACAAAAGCAAAAGAGCAACTTAAAAAAAAAAAAAGTGCCTCAGGGCTGGGAAGGTGACTCTGTAGTAGAGTGCTTGCCTTGCATGCATGAGGCCCTGGGTTCAATTCCTCAGCACCACATAAACAGAAAAAGCTGAAAGTGACACTGTAGCTCAAGTGGTAGAGCACTAGCCTTGAGCTGAAGAGCTGAGGGACAAGTGCCCAGGCCCAGAGTTCAGGCCCCACGACTGGACTCCCCCCGCCCCCCCAAAAAACTAATAATAAATAAAACCAGCATAAGGATTGTTTTCTCCTTTAAAAAAAAAAAAAGTGCCTCCCAAAAAGTAAATGGTGTCCAAAAAGCAAGGTAAAAAGTGAATAAGTGATGAAGTGAAAGCAGTATGTATTTAATGGAAGTTAGATGCCATTATGAGAAAAATAATCAAATATCCACAGTACAGCACTGGACTTTATACATCCTGAGCATGCTTGGATTTCCCTCAGTAGTGGGGTCTTTTTGAAACCATAGGTACCAAGGGTCTATTATAGCTGCGAAGCATCTCTTAATCAGTACTATATATTAAAGACATGACCACTGAATTAAAGTACTTAGTGAAAATTAGAAAAGTTCAAGAATTTTACCAGAAAGCCCAAGAAAAATGTAATTTAAAAATGTATGAGAGAGGGCTGGGAAGGTGGCTCAGCAGTAGAGCGCTTGCTTTGCAATGCCTGAGGCCCTGGGTTCGATTCCTCAGCACCACATAAGCAAAAAGAAAAAAGCCAGAAGTGGCCCTGTGGCTCAAGTGGTAGAGCGCTAGCCTTGAGCTGAAGAGCTGAGGGACAGCGCCCAGGCCCAGAGTTCAGGCCCCACGACAGGACCCCCCCCCAAAAAAAGAAGTCACTACATCCTAAGTAAAAGGTAAACAAACTGCTGAAAAACCAACTGATGTGCTCTAACAACACAGATGCAAGGCCTCAGCAAATCTGTCAATCAAAACCATGACATGAACTACCTTGAGACACAGAGACAGAAGGAAAATTTCTTGGTTGTCTTGAATATTCAAGTTAAAAGAAAACAGGTATATTAAGGATGGTTATATTAAACAATTTTGGAATTTTTGCACTTTCCTCCTAGAGCTTTTCTCCTCAAATTACTCATGATTATGAGTGTCACAGCATTATGTGTCCACTGCCTGCCCCCATCCCACTCCTGTCCCCAGTGGTTAGGCAGCACACACTCGCATCACCTGGTAGCTCACATCACCTGGTATCGGTCCAGGATCCTGAAGTCCTGACAGGTAGTCCTGTAAGTGGCTTGTCCAGATGGAAGCCTGGAAACTCCTCCTTCTCTGGCTCCATAAATTCCATCAACTAACAAAAGGGCAGCATTCACAACTTCATCCAAGTCAAAAAGTGGTAATCCCCTATCTCTTTTCGCTTGCCTGACAATCAGCTTCCGCTTCAGTCTCCGAGCTTCCGGTGTCATGGCCACTGCACTGGAACAAGCTTCCAGCCTCTTGAGAAGCAGTTTTTCCTCATAGATGCTCACAGGAGTATACTTGGGCCCTTTAGGCTTCATGTCCTTCTCCAGGGGAGGTTTTCTCTTCTCTCGAGCCCTTGTGTGCATAGAAGTGTTTGAATCTGTGTCTTCGCTGTCTACATCCATCCTGTCTGGCTTTTCCTCCTCACTTTCTACCTCCTGCTTTATCTGTTCAGGGGCTCTGACCTTCTTTCTGCCTCCTGCTGGTCCAGAAGCTGAGGATCCAGCTGGGGGTGGAACATACTCCATCCCTGGGTCTATAACGCCATCACCTTCAATTTCATCATCATCTGTGCAGATTGCAAAACACTGTTGTCAAGACATAGGAAAAGAAACATGCCGGAAAAGCCGGGCGCCGGTGGCTTACACCTGTAAGCCTAGCTACTCAGGAGGCTGAGATCCGAGGATCGCAGTTCAAAGCCAGCCTGGGCAGGAAAGTCTGTGAAACTCTTATCTCCAATAAACCACCAGAAAACCCGAAGTGGCACTGTAGCTCAAGTGGTAGAGCGCTAGCCTTGAGCTGAAGAGCTGAGGGACAGCACTCAGGCCCAGAGTTCAAAAAGAAAAGCAAAAAAAAAGAAACATGCCGGGAGCCAGTGGCTCACACCTATAATCCTAGCTACTCAGGCGGCTGAGATCCGAGGATCACCATTCAAAGCCAGTCAGGCAGGTAAAGCAATGAAACTCATATCTCCAATAAATCACCAGAAAACCAGAAGTGAGCTGTGGCTCAAGTGGTAGAGCGCTAGCTTTAAGCTGAAGAGCTGAGGGACAGTGCTCAGGCCCAGAGTTCAAGCCCCATGACCAACAAAAAACAAAAAAACAAAAAAAAAAGAAAGAAAAGAAAAGACAAACGAAGAGCCAGGTACTGGTGGTTTACAACTGTAATCCTAGAGTTCAAGCCCCATGACCAACAAAAAACAAAAAAAAAAAAGAAAGAAAAGAAAAGACAAACGAAGAGCCAGGCACTGGTGGTTTACAACTGTAATCCTAGCAACTCAAAAGGCTGAGATCTGAGGATCAGGGTTCGAAGCCAGCCCAGGCAGAAAAATCCCTATAAGACACTTATCTCCAATAAACCACTCAAAAATTGTAAGTGGTGTTGTGGCTCAAGTGGTAAAGCGCTAGCCTTGAGCACAAAGAGGCTCAGGGACAGCACCCAGGCCTAGAGTTCAAGCCCCCCCCAACCAATAAGAAAGAAAGGAAGGAAGGGAAGAAGGGAAGAAGGAAAGGAAGGGACGGAAGAAAGGAAGGAAAAGAAATGTAGAACATGCAGCCGCAGAGTGAAAACAAAACACATTTATATAGCACCCTTACACAAGAACAAAAGGTTCTGATATTTTAAGTCTTACCATGAAACAAGGCTTGAGGTGGCATCACATCTGGAATCAGATCTGCTTCTGAAAGCAAACTAGGTGTAGCAGAATGAGAGGCTGGTGTCCCAGGGGCAGAGAAATCCAGTGAGGGAGAAGGAGAAGGGCTAGTCAGCGGGGTTCGGTCAGAAGAGCTCAAGGATGAAAAGTCAATCACTTCTCCTTTCTCAAGAATCACATCTGGTCTACGACCTCGGCTTATGAACTTCACAGGGGTGGAAGATGTGCTTCTATCAAGAAAGCCTGCTGCTTCCTTTTGGGCTCTTCTAATGTCTTTTGCTTCCTGTGTTCGAGATCTTTTCTCTTTTAATTCCATGGCAGATTCCACAGGATTTCGACCTGCCCGTTTTCTGAGTCCCTCAACAGTAATGATGGGATCCAACATTGGTTTTGAGGCTGCCAATAAAGGATAAACATCAAACTTTTAAGGTCACTATCCAGCTTCATTTTCTTTCATAATTTATTACTGTGAACCTAGTGCTATGCTTATTATAGATAAATGGCCTATGGATATCCTAAACCAACAAATTTAAATATCTCTTAAGAAAAAAGTTTTAAACCAAGCCTGCTAAAGCAGAAGGATCGTTTGGACTTAGGAATTCCAGACCAGCCTAGACAACATAGCAAGAATCTTAATGGGAGTCTTTGCCAATAACAACAAAAAAACTGTGATATAGACTGAAACAAGTAACTACTTCCACATAAGAACTGGAGAACAGCCGGGCGCTGGTGGCTCACGCCTATAATCCTAGCTACTCAGGAGGCTGAGATCTAAAGATCTCGGTTCAAAGCCAGCTCAGGCAGGAGAGACCATGAAACTCCTATCTCCGATAAACCACCAGAAAACCGGAAGTGGCGCTATAGCTTAAGTGGTAGAGTGCTCGCCTTGAGCTGAAGGACAGCGCCCAGGCCCAGAGTTCACGACCGACCAAAAAAAAAAAAAAAAAAGAATTGGAGAACATTAAATTTTCATAATGCTCAGAAGAGAATGAGGAAATGGATGTCTTCATGACTTTTTTGATAAGATATAAACTTTATCACAATTTTGAGGGTAATTTAACCATGAATACTAATGGAGTGACAATGAACAATTGTCAGAATATGCTTTTTAATATATCCTATTATCCAGAAACACTATTTCCAGAAATTTATCACAATTTGTACACATATTCAAATTTGAAAAACTGTAGCATTATTTTTTTAATGATTTAAAAAAGGGGGAGGGGACCAGCTGGGCACCAGTAGCTCATACTTAGCCAGAATCCTAGAGGAGGCCAAGGTCTGAGGATCACAGTTTGAAGCCAGCCTCAAAGGAAAAATCTGTGAGACTCTGTATCTCCAGTTAACTACTAAAAAGCTGGAAGTAGAGCTGCATCTCAAGTGATAAGAGCACTAGCCTTGAGGAAAAAGCTCAAGGGAAAGTACTCAGGCTCTGAATTCAGGTACCAGGACCAGCAAAAATAAAAAAAAGTGGGGAGTAGGTAGGGGACAGAAACAACAAAATGTCCAATAGAGAAATGTTTTACTAGATTATCATATGATAGAATCAAATAAAATAGAGCAGATCTATATGCACTACAATTGAAAATTGTACAAGGCATACTGGAATAAAATAAAGAATAAATATACTTATGCTCTTTTTTAATGTAATAAAGTATCCAATAAATTTATAACATACAGAAAGTGTCACCATAAAATTTTCAAGTGGAACAACTCTAGAGACAAATGAAATGGCCTAAGCCTCCTAAAAGCAGCCTGTTCCCTGCTCATGCTTGCCTGGCCCTGGTCTGACTAGCTCCTTTTGTGCTCTTCTCACAACAGTACCTTTTACTTTCAAAGTGGAGGCAGACAACTTCTCTCCTTCAGGTTTCATTGTTGGGGGCTTGTTATGAACAAGTTTCCACCATCCGGGTTCTCCAAATTCCTGAGCACCAGAACGGAAATACATAGGGCTTCCCACACTAAGGCAGCCTGCTACTGTGCTCCACCATGTCGAAGTCTTTTTCCTAAAGAGCCCAAGAATTTAAAAACCATTGGTACCTCAATTTCACCAGTATATCAAAAATATATTCCATGCAGGCTCTGACTCCTATCCATAAGCTTCAAAAGAGAGGTTCTAGAGTCAGCCTGGTTTCAAATCCTGGCTCTACAACCTTTTATCTGCCTTCATCTGTAAAATCAAAATAATAGAACTATCTCACAAGGTTGCTAGGAGAACTGAATGAAATAAAACATTTCTTAGAAGCCATGCACTGGTGGCTCACACATGTAATCCTGGCTACTCAGGAAGATGAGATCTGAGGATCATGGTTTGAAGCCAGCTCAGGCAGGAAAGTCCATGGGACTCTTATTTCCAATTAACCACCAAAAAGTCAGAAGTGGAGGTATGGCTCAAGTGGGAGAATGCTAGTCTTGAGCAAAAAAAAAAAAAAAAGAAGCTCCAACAGTACCCCAGACTGGTACAATTAAAAAAACAAAAACAAAAAAATTTCCTGTAACAGTCATCATAATTCTACAGTCCTATAAGATAGCTTTAATTAAGCTACTTTTTTAACATAAATTAAGCAGTGCTAAGATTAGACATTTGGTGACCCAAGTTAATCTAAGTCCCAGTAAGTAATTTCTCAGACTATTACAGTTTTCCTTGATGCATTGTTGTGGTAATAAGATTACATGCCAGGAGCTGGCAAGGTGGCTCAGTGGTAGAGCGCTTGCCTTGCATGCATGAGACCCTGGGTTTCCATTCCTCAGCACCACATAAGCAAAAAGAAAAATGCCGGAAGTAGCGCTGTGGCTCAACTGATAGAATGCTAGCATTGAGCTGAAAAGTTGAGGGACAGCGCCCAGGCCCAGACTTCAGGCCCCACGACCGGACCCAAAAAAAAAAAAAAAAGAAAGATTACATGCCAGTTCAATACCAGTGGGTCACGCCTATAATCCTACCTACTAAGAAGCTGAGATCTGAGGATTCCAGTTCAAAATACAAGTATCTCTTTCAGCTCTTGCCTAAAATTCTCTTGAGTAATACCCAAATGTATAATTACCCAATGATTTGAGAATTCTATATTGAGTTTGAGGAACTATTAGTTTTCCAAAGTGATTGTGTGACTTTACATTCCCTTCAATGGTATACAAGGATTCTCCTTTTTCCATATTCCCACTATGGTTATTATTATTTTTTTGGCTGGTTGTGGGTCTTGAACTCTGGGCCTGGGACCTCTCCCTCAGCTCTTCAGCTTAAGGCTAGCACTCTACCACTTGAGCCACAGTGCCACTTCAGTTTTCTGAGTGGTTTATTGGAGATAAGAGTCTCACAGACAGACTTTCCTGCCTAGGCTGGCTTTGAACTGCGATCTTCAGATCTCAGCCTTCTGCATAGCTAGGATTACAGGCATGAGCCAAGGGCACCCGGGTAATTTCCTTCCCCACCCCCCCCCAATTAATTTGGGTCTGGCTACATAGCCTAAGCTGGCCTCCAACTCATAATCCTTCTGTCTCAGCTTCCTAAGTACTGGAACTACAGGTATGGGCCACAATATCTATATTTTTTCATACCTCTATCTCATTAGATTTGAGGTGGTATCTCACTGCAATTATGCTTTGCATTTTCCTAATGATCAATGATTTTGAGGGTTTATTTTTGTTGTTGTGAGGCTTGAACTCAGAGTCTGGGTGCTGTCCCTTAGCTTTTTACTCAAGGATAGTGCGCTATCACTGAAGGTACAGCTCTACTTCCAGTTTTCTGGTGCTTAATTGGACTTTAGAGTCTCATGGACTTTCCTGCCCAGCTGGCTTCCTATCATGAACCTCAAATCTCAGCCTCATGAGTAGTGCAGACATGAGCCTCCAATGCCTGTTCTTGGGCAATTTTTTCTTGTGCTTGTTGGCTTTTTTTCCCCCACTTTTGTATCTTCTTTGGATAAATGATTATTCAAGCCTTTACTTTTTTTAGTTTTTTGGTTTTGTTTTGTTTTGTTTTTTTGATTGGTCTTGGGGCTTGAACTCTGGGCCTGGGGGCTGCCTCTCAGCTCTTCAGCTCAAGGTGATTGCTCTACCTACTTAAGCGACAGTGCCACTTCCAGTTTTCTGGTGGTTAATTGGAGATAAGAGGCTCATGGAGGCTGGGAATGTGGCTTAGTAGTAGAATGCTTGCCTAGCATGCATGAAGCCCTGGATTCGATTCCTCAGTACCACATACACAGAAAAAGCCAAAAGTGGTGCTATGGCTCAAGTGGTAGAGTGCTAGCTTTGAGCAAAAGAAGCTCAGGGACAGTGTCCAGGCCTTGAGTTCAAGCCCCAAAACTGGCCAAAAAAAAAAAAAGTCTCATGTACTTTCCAGCCTGGGCTGGCTCGGAACCGCGATCCTCAGATCTCAGCGTCCTGAGTAGTTAGGATTATAGACGTGAGCCACCAGTACCCAGCCTTTTACTTGTTTTTGCAATACTGAGAAAGAGTGCAATGCTGCATCTTTTATCCACCTCTTATCAGAAGCAGCAGTGATCATAGCACAAATTCCCAACATTTGGAAGGGAGAGTTCTTTTTGGCTATCCTGGATCCTATAGTGTGTGCAGACTGCTGTAAAGACAGGCACACAGAGCTTCCTGCTTCAGAGCTGGAAGTGGGGAATGAGCTGGTGCAACTGTGCTAAAAGCTGAGAATGACCAAAATTAACCACAATTTACTCAAGCCTTCCCCCTAGAAATTGCAAGCTTTTATTAGACTCTCAAGTTCCAAAATAATTACCTTAAACAGATTCTATCAGTGCAATTATGGTCTAGGTAAGGAGACATATTTCTGGTGCTTCCTATTCCACCAACATCTTCCCAGGATCCTCCTTTTTGAAGTGTAATTACTATGAATGTGCTCTATCATATTCATCAAGTCTAACTTCTACTGATTTTAAGATATATCGCTCATGTACAAATAAGAGAGCTGACTAACACTTATAAGATGTATCAAGCTGTCAAAAATGTTAAAATGTATATATCATTAAATGTGCTTCTTAAAAATCACAGAACTCTATTAAGAAAGCATTCACTTTTTCTAGAAATTCGAGGCCAAGATTGTAAAAGCAGATTAAATGAGCATATATACAATTACAATTAATCCATAGTAATTAAACTCCTGCATATTTTAACTTGTTTCTTTAATGGTATAAAATTATACTCCTAGGAAGTGGTGCTGTGGCTCAAGGGTAGAACACTAGCCTTGAGCTGAAGAGCTGAGGAGCAGCACCCAGACTCAGAGTTCAAGACCCACAACCAACAAAAAACAAAAACAAGGGGCTGGGAAGTTGGCTCAGTGGTAAAGCGCTTGCCTTGCATGCATGAGGCCCTGGGTTCGATTCCTCAGCACCACATAAGCAGAAAAAAAAAGCCAGAAGTGGTGCTGTGGCTCAAGTGGTAGAGTGCTAGCCTTGAGCTGAAGAGCTGAGGGACAGCGCCCAGGCCCAGAGTTCAGGCCCTATGACCGGACCCCCCCCAAAAAAAAAAAAAAAGAAAAAAAATTTTTTTGAAGTATGCCCTCTGGCTAAAAGAATTAAAGTCTTTAGTGCCTTTAAGAAAGTTAAAAAAAAAAAAGTTCAATTTTTTTCTGGGGCTAGGAAGGTGGCTTAGTGTTAGAGTGCTTGTCTAACAAGCATGAAACCCTGGGTTCAATTTCTCAGTGTCACATTTTTTGCCTTGAGCAAAAAGGAGCTCAGGGACAGTACCCAGGCCCTGAGTTCAAGCCCCAGGACTGGCAAATACAAAAAGCAAAAATAAAAAAACTAAAGAACTAAAATAGCTCCTTGTAAAATGTGCTGAGTTTATTCTATTCATTCTCACAGTGAGTCCTTGGAGGGTCCCCTTCATTCTCTGTCATCTCAGTAACATGAGCAAAGATAATGTCATCACTGAGGAAACAGTCTTTATCATGTCTATACAAACCTAATTAGGCAGGATTCCTGAATCTCACATAAGACACCAGCAACAATCAGAATCTCAAACAAAATTCACCAATATTGTACAAACTCACTAGACCCTAGCATGGACTTTAACATGTCTCAATGTTAGTGCATTCCTAAGTCTAGTGGTTCATCTAAGTCCATTGAACCAAACCACCACCAATGGAGAGGGAGGGTGGAGCAGCAAAACGCAAAGCATAATTAGGAAAAGAATAATCAATGAAAAAAAAAAATGTATGTTAGTCTGAAGAGACTTTGATAAGCACTGTGAATACCAAAATTATGTACTTTCCAGGTAGTAATAAAACAAGACATTATTAAAAACAATGTAAATGGATACAGTCAATACCTGCCTTTCCTTTTTCTCTTCTGACCTGAACAAACCACTGATTTTTAAACAAACATAACTCTATTTCCTCAAATTAAATACTCATCCAATCCTTTTCTTTATTTTTGTTTTGTGCTAGTCCTGGGGCTTGAACTCAGTAAAAACAATCAACTTTCTTCTTATGAGAGAACTACAAAAATCCACAAATTTTACAGTATATACTTCTACTCCAAGTGTTCATAACCAAGCTGTAACTTAAAAAAAAAGTTTCTGGAATTAAAAAGTCTTGTACTTGCCACAAATAAATACTCTAACAAAATGAATACCAGGAAGCTGGAACATGTGTTGGAGGTTGTTGTCAAGGGGAAGGGGAACATAGGAAGAGAGGAAGATGGGCAAAAACAGTCAAAACATTCAATGTACATATGTGAAATAGAACCAGACAACTTGAAGCGATGGGGAAGATTGGGAGATATAGGGGAGGGCAAGGGATGATATTGATTAATTGTACTCATACACTGATATGCTGAATTGAAACCCCTTTGGTACACCTACTTAAAGATAATAAAACAAGGCTGGGATGTAGCTCAGTGGCAAAGTACTTGCCTAACAAGTACAACATTCTGAGTTTGATCACCAGTACTGAAAAGACAAAAAAAATACAGTTAAAAAAAAAAAAAAGATGATAACCTAGCATGCATGAAGCCCTGGATTCCATTCCTCAGCACCACATAAGCAAAAAGAAAAAAGCCAGAAGTGGCGCTGTGGCTCAAGTGGTAGAGCACTAGCCTTGAGCTGAAGAGCTGAGGGACAGCACCCAGGCCCAGAGATCAGGCCCCACGACTGGACCCCCTCCCCCCCCAAAAAAAGAAAACTCAAACTGCCAGGCTTGGTGCCTCACACCTGTAATCCTAGCTACTCAGAAGGCTGAGATCTGAGAATTGCAGTTCAAAGCCAGACAGGGCAGAAAAGTCCATGAGACTCTTATCTCCAATAAACCACCAGAAAACTGGGAGTGGCACTGTGGCTCAAGTGGTAGAGCACTAGCCTTGAGCTGAAGAGCTGAGGGACAGCACCCAGGCCCAGAGATCAGGCCCCACGACTGGACCCCCTCCCCCCCAAAAAAAAGAAAACTCAAACTGCCAGGCTTGGTGCCTCACACCTGTAATCCTAGCTACTCAGAAGGCTGAGATCTGAGAATTGCAGTTCAAAGCCAGACAGGGCAGAAAAGTCCATGAGACTCTTATCTCCAATAAACCACCAGAAAACTGGGAGTGGCACTGTGGCTCAAGTGGTAGAGTGCTTGCCTTGAGCTGAAGAGCTGAAGGACAGTGCCTAGGCGCAGAGTTCAAGCCCCACAACCGACAAAAAAAGAAAACTCAAACAAATAAATAAATAAATACAATAAATCTCTAATAGGGCTACATGAGGCAGTCTCAAATAATTCAAATAATGTATATTTTGTACTTTACAAGTGTAAGATTCTTAAATATCATATTACCTATTTCCCAGTAAAAAATTCCAATGTTTCTCAATAAAAGCACAGATATCCTCTTTCCACCTGAAATAACCTTGACGTCCACTTCCTTCCAGAGACAAGTTGTACATTGCCAACATGACAACCTGAAACACAAATGAAATGGACCAAGAGATCAGTGTGATCAGCAATGTTAATCTTTTTTTTTGAGGGGCAGGGGAGAGGCAAGAAGATGGCAATCCTAAATCCTGAGTAGGAATGGTGGGAGTGGAGGAGACAGTGAAGGATGATAGATTGGAATATTCTGGGTACAGATATTAATGCCCTTTTAAAAAATATTATGAGGCATCACTAATCCATAGTTATGTGTAGTTGTTCTTGGTGTGTTAAATATGTAGGGCTGAGGGGTGGCAGACTGATGCCTACACACATGACTAGCAACCAGGTATTGTCACAAGCATCCCCTCCACAGTGCAGCCCCAAATAAAGGGCTGTGTAGTCCAGGCACTAGTATTTGTGATACTTCACTAGCAGAGTCTCAATTTCCCCCATTCTTCAACTTACAACACTCTATTCTATATAAATTCCATGAACATTTTTCAAATGTCTTCACTTAGTTCTGCATCTAGTCAATATATAATTTCTTTAAAAAGGTAACATTCATAGGAGTTGTTCGATTGGTGTGAAGTTTCAGTTTAGGAAAAAAATTTTTTTTAAGTTCTAGAGAAGGATAGTCAGAATGATTCCATGTGAATATATATAGTACCACTGAAATATAAACTAAAAAGTGACAAATGCAATGTGTATCTTAGCATAATGTAAAGAAAAAGTGATTGTTCAATAAAAAAGTTATAGATGAACATTATCCACGAACAATATGGAATTCAGAAACATGCATTTACTGCTCACCTCAATAGTACATATGGGTGTTGTTTAGATCCAGTACTTTCTGGATATTTAAGACATTTCAAGACTCATAAGTTAAAGTGCACTTATTTACAGAAAAGACCCACTGTTCCTTTTGGAATTTGTGATCTATAAGATGAATTCCAAGCCGGGTGTTGGTGGCTCACACCTGTAATCCTAGCTACTCAGGAGGCTGAGATCTGAGGCCCAGAGTTTAAGCCCCACGATGGACAAAAAAGAAAAAGAATTCCAGTTTAGTTTCCTGCTCTCCTTCTGCCAGCAAGAAAAACAGTCTTGTGGACCAATGACTCCCCAGGGGCCTACCTCAGGGCTGGTGCTGCAACAGCAGACTTAAAGAACTATCAGCTCACGCCTATAATCCTAGCTACTCTGGAGGCTGAGATCTGAGGATCGGTTCAAAGCCAGCCCAGGCAGGAAAGTCCGTGAAACTCTTATCTCCAATAAACCACTAGAAAACCGGAAGTGGCACTGTAGCTCAAGTGGTAGAGCGCTCGCCTTGAGCTGAAGAGCTGAGGGACAGCGCCCAGGCCCAGAGTTCAAGCCCCACAACCAAAAAAAAAAAAAAAAACTATCTGTTGAAGAACAACTAGAAAAATAATGAGCATAGATAGTAAATGCTTTACCAGATTGAGGCTGGAAGCCAGTCTAAGCAGAAAAGTCTGAGATCTTATCTCTAATTAACCACCAAAAAGAAAGAAGTAGAGCTGTGGCTCAAGTGGTAAACAACTAGCCTTGATTGAAAAAGCTAAGGAGCCAAGCAGTAGCTCACCCCAATAATCCTAGTTACTCAGGAGGCTGAATGCTGAAAATCACAGCCAGGGTGGGAAATCCCATGAGACTTTTATCCCAATTAACCCACAAAAAAGCGGAAGTTGGGGCTGGGAAGGTAGCTCAGTGGTAGAGTGCTTGCCTTGACTGCACAAGGCCCTGGGTTTGATTCCTTAGCACCTCATAAGCAGAAAAAGCCGGAAGTAGCGCTGTGGCTCAAGTAGTAGAGCACTAGCCTTGAACAGAAAAACTCAGAGACAGCACTCAGGCCCTGAGTTCAAGCCCCACGACCAGCAAAAAAAAAAAAAAGCTAAGGAACAGAGCCCAGGCCTTGAGTTCAAGCTGCAGTGCTGTACAAAAAAAGAGAAAAAGAATGTATAATCATTGTTATCATTCTCATATATCTGATAAAATTTCTCCTATGTGTCAAACACAGAGTCCACAAAGTCTTCAAAGAGGAAGAGGGGAGGATATAAAAGGAAAAGGCCCTTCCAAACAGACTTCCTTACTACTGGGATTTTGTAATGTTATCAAAATCCTCTTTATTACAAGCATTTCTCCTTACTACTTCAATAAATCAGCAAGTACAACGGTTAAGATTTTAGGAAGACAGGCCAAATTCCAATATTCTAAGTATTTGGCAACAGCAATGAAGCAGACCAGTAGATTCTCTTTTAGGTCTTCTACCAAGAACCATATCTGAGCTAGGTATGGTGATAGTACATGCCTGTAATCCCAGCCCTCAGGAGGTACAGAAAAAGAGATCCAAAGTTTCATACCTGCTAGGCACTGGTATTATCCTAGTTACACAGAAGGCTGTGATCTGTGGTTCAAAGCTAGCTCAGGGAGGAAAATCTGTAAGACTCTTATCTCCAATTAACCACTAGAAAATAGAAAGTGGCACAGTGGCTTAAAATGGAAGAGCACTATGGCCTGGAGGTGAAGAGCTGAGGGGCAGCACCCAGGCCCAGAGTTCAGGCCCCACGACCGGATCCAAAAAAAAAAGAGAGAGCACTAGTCTTGAGCAAAAGAGCTCAGGGACAACACTCAAGTGCTGAGTTCAAGCCCCATGAATGACCCTCCCCCCCAAAAAAAGCCCCATAGTAACTTAACTACTATATAGTAAGACCCTGCCAAAACAGAGTATGTACATAAATTAAAATAGTTTTCAAGTGACTAAATATACAAACTGAATCTAATTAATTACATATTCTAGGTAATGGAACCAAAAATTAGCCTTTCTTCTAAAAGCAACCTCCAAAGAAAATCAATATTCTTTAAAATGACAAATTACATATACCTGACTCTTCTATTTTATAGCATTTATGCGAAGCTATTGGCAAGCCATATCTTATAAGGCATATTCATGTATATATTTGCAATACTGTTAATATTAATATGACCTTGCCTGCACCCCATCCATACTGAGAAAAATACTTCAATCACAATATTCATGAGATTTTTATTTTCAATTCCAATTTCCCTTCATTCTTTTTTTTTTTTTTTTGGTTCGGTCGTTGGGCTTGAACTCTGGGCCTGGGCGCTATCCCTCAGCTCTTCAGCTCAAGGCGAGCGCTCTACCACTTGAACTACAGTGCCACTTCCAGTTTTCTGGTGGTTTATTAGAGATAGGAGTCTCACAGTCTCTCCTGCCCAGGCTGGCTTTGAACCGCGATCCTCAGATCTCAGCCTCCTGAGTAGCTAGGATTACAGGCGTGAGCCACCAGCGCCCGGCTTTCCCTTCATTCTTAACTTTTTTTTATAGTGAACCTTTTTTTTTTAATTATTGTCAAGGTGAGGTACAGAATGGTTACAGTTATATAAGTAAGATAATTCAGTACATTTCTTGTCAAACTTGTTACCCCTTCCCTCATTTTTCTCCTACTTTCCCTTTCCCCTTCCCTCCTTAACTTTTTTTTGGCAAGTCAACAAAGGCTTCCTAGATTCACCACTGACTTCATGAGATGTCTTAATAATAATTAAGGTAACAATCACAGGCTGCTACAGCAACTACAATTTACTAGAAATTCAGTTAGAGGTCTAAACATTATCACCTAGAATTCTTCTCATTACTGTTTATTTTCTTCAGAGCAGAAAGTACCAAAGGTTACTAACTTGTTGATCCGTTTATGATGTAAAAAGGTGTGGAATGTGTGCTGCCTTGGAGGTAACCCTTATCTGTCTCAAAACCACAGTAATCTCAGCCCACAAAAGTGCCTGCTTTGCCACAGGACTCAGGATTTCTTAAGAGAAAACAAAAATAGGGTTGGGGTAGTAGTTAAATGGTAAAGTGCTTGCTTAACATTCACCAGGTCCTGAGTTTGAGCCCCAGAATCATAAATGAATATATACCAAATAAAGTTTAAAAAAAATTTTTTTGGACCATAGTCCAACTCAGGCCTGGGTGCTGTCCCTGAGCTCTTCTGCTCAAGGTTAGTGCTCCACCATTTTGAGCCACAGTGCCACTTCTGATTTAATGGTGGTTAATTAGAGATGTGTTTCTCAGGAGTTTTCAGCCCAGGCTGGCTTTGAACCACTATCCTCAGATCTCAGCCTCTTGAACAGCTAAGATTACAGAAGTGAGCCACCAGCTCATTTTTTAATGAATTTAAAAAGCAGTGAAGCCAGGCGCAGGTAGCCTGTAATTCTAGCTACTCAGGAGGCTGTTATCTGAGGATCACAGTTTGAAGTCAGCCTGAATAGGAAAGTCATGAGACTCTTATCTCCAATAAACTACCAAAAAACCTGGAAGTAGAGCCTTGGCTCAATTGGTAGAATGCTGGCCTTAAATAAAAGAAACTCAGGGACAGTGCCCAAGCCCTGAGTTCAAATTCTAAGACTTGCACCAAAAACAAAAAACAAAAAAGTAATTTAAAAAAACCGCATGTACCTTGACACCTTATTATATATAAATACATGAATGAAAAGAAAACAAAAATGTACAATCCAGTTATGAATAAAAACTATTATTGCTCAGGCCATAGTTCCCTTAGAGTACTGGCATTAGAGACAGCTAAGAGTTGACATTAAGAATACATCAGGGCTGGGAAGGTAGCTCAGTGGTAGAGTGCTTGCCTTGCATGCATGAGGCCCTGGGTTCGATTCCTCAGCACCACATAAGCAGAAAAAGTTGGAAGTGGTGCTCTGGCTTAAGTGGTAGAGCACTAGCCTTGAGCTGAAGAGCTGAGGGATAGCACCCAGAAGGCTGAGATCTAAGGATCATGATTTGAAGCCAGCCCAGACAGAAAAGTTCATGAGAGGGCTGGGAAGGTGGTAGAGCACTTGCCTTGCATGCCTGAGGCCCTGAGTTCGATTCCTCAGCACCACATAAGCAAAAAAAAAAAAGCCGGAAGTGGCACTGTGGCTCAAGTGGTAGAGCGCTCGCCTTGAGCTGAAGAGCTGAGGGACAACACCCAAGCCCAGAGTTCAGGCCCCATGACCGGACCCAAAAAAAAAAAAAAGAAAAGAAAAGAAAAGTTCATGAGACTCTTACCTCCAACAAACTACTCAGAAAAAGCTTGAAGTGGCACTTTGCTCAAGTAGCAAAGTGCTAGCTTTGAGCACAAAGAGTCTCAGGGACAAAGCCCAGGCCCTGAGTTCAAGCCCCATGACTAGCCAAAAAAAAGAAAAAATCATCAACAAAAAAATACTCAAAATGTTTGAGTTTGAATGAAGAAAAGCTGGATTGTCTTGGATTTTGTAATGTAGCACCACTATTTCCAAATCTACTTCTACTGCTGCCATCCTATGGCTCCATTGTACTAAAAGCATAACTAAAACATATGAACCTCAGGGAAAAAAAAAAGTGAACCTGATTTTCAATTAAAACATCAAAGGTTTGTGTTACATATAAACATAATTAATCCCTTTGTACATAAAAGATTTCTGATAACAGATTTATGAAACTTTAAAAAACAAAGAAAATCTCAAACTTAAGTCACGTAGATAACGTGGTCATTTTTGTTTTTTAACTAAGACTCCTCTTTCCAGACGTCTGTCTAGAAATGTCTGGAAAGCATCCCTTAACTCAAAAGACCACAAGTTCCTCACTACAGATAACCAATCCACCAAATTTTTCAGAGGACCAACCCAAGGAATTTTAGAAGAGCATTTGTTTACTCACTTGCTGCCATGTTAGCTTCAGCCGCTCATACTGCTCCTTGCCATCTGCTGAGCAATCTGAACAAGTAAACCTAAAAAAGTTATCACCCTTAAGGTAACTGAGCTGTTCCCTCAGCTGACCTAGGAGGAAAACAAAAAAGTTACAACACAGGCTTATCTTAAAAGCATCAAACCCAGTTTTCTTTCATCATCTGATCAACCAGATTTCCATTTTTCCCCCTTTTTTCAATCAACCCACAACTTCAGGATGAGAGTAGGGTATTGAGTAGAGAAAAAGATTTTCATTCTTCTAAAGTAAAGTTCATGCTCCCACAGACTCTACAGTTCCTTAACTTTAGAGGAGAAAGGTACTGGAAAAGCAGGTATGATTGCTCCAACTGGATTTCCAACTATTACATTCCTGACTCCTTCACACAGGTCTGTTCATACATTCTTTCTGAGTTACTGCCTGCCAAGCACTGGACTGGGAATTAGATATTCAATGTCCAAGGCAGACATGGTGCCTATTCTCATCAGTTCACAAGTCTACGAGGTCACAACTGCACAGTGATTCTCCATTCTCATGGTGTATCAGAACCCAGAGAACTGTTTTCTGTTTCCCTAATGATGCCTACAGCTACCCCAGATGAAATGAACTAATCTGAGGTGGAATATAGGCCTGTGCATCCAAGTTCCCAGATGTTGATGCTCTTTGAACATGAAAAGCATAGGAGCATAATGTAATGTGCACCCCAGAGGCAGTGAGGGGGCACCTAAAGAGGGTACTAATTTATATTAGGGAGACAGAAAAGTTAGAGGGATTTACTGGAGGGCCTGAAGAACTAGAAGTGTAGAGGTGAAGGTAGGGGAGGCTTGAAAAACAAGGAGGTCCAAAAAAAAACAAAACAAGGAGGTCCATATTCTAGAGAGGAAACAAAAATGTGCCAAGTGGATCAGAATTGTTTGTACACAAAAACTTCTCCCTAACCACAAAGTTCTGCTTATATTCATGAACAGAGAGGCTGAAGTTAGCAGGAACCTGCCTACAAAGGACACTTTAAATAAACTTTGAGCTATGTGCTATAATCCTAGCTACTTAGAAGTCCGAGAACTGGGAGGAAAAGACCTTGAGACTCTTATCTCCAATTAATAACCCAAAAGCAGAAAATGGAGCTGTGGCTCAAGGAGGTACAGCATTAGCCTTGAGCAAAAAAGCTCAGTGACAATGGCCCAGGGCCCAGAGTTCAATTCCAATGATCAATAAAAGGCATAAAATATTCCTGTGAGAACCAGGAAAGCTACAGATATTTGGACAGAATCCTGAGTCAATAAATTTAGACAGTTTGGAAGCAAAAGCCAGTTTTGAAGACCTAGCTTCTAGGTTGGTTTACTATAAAAATGTTGTAACATTATCCATTAATCTGAACTGTTGAATCCATTTTAACAAAAATGTTTCCACATGCCAGAAAATGACCCACTTCACAAAAATGTATGCAAATATATGTGCATATATACTTCACTTGGCTATAAACTCTTACACAAAGCATTCTTCTAGTACTTGCTTTTTTTCTAGTCTCCTATTTTGGTACAAATTGTATGATAGCTGGCAAAGCACTCAAACTAGTATGCTAGCTGAAACCCTCAAGGTGTGTGCATATGACTTGCCAGCAGATAAAGGAAGTCCAAAAGTGAGAAATAAAACCGTATGTACTACCAAAGAGCATCAAAAACCTTTGATCTGACTATAGCAGTTGTCCATGTATTAAACCTAACAGTAATTTTTATGCACTTGAACTTCAAGTATGACTAGAATTTGGTCCTCAACCCCTTAACACCTTTGTGTGTGTGTGTGTGTGTGTGTGCGTGTGTTGTATCATGGGCTTGAACTCAGGGCCTGGGTGCTGTACTTGAACTAATTTTGCTCAAGGCTAGCACTCTACCACTACAGCCAGAACTCTACTCCTGGATATTTGGTAGTTGATTGGAGATAAGTCTCACTACTTTCCTGCCTGGGCTGGCCTTGAACCATGATCCTCAGATCTCAATCTCCAGAGTAGCTAGGATTATAGGCATGAGCCACCGGTGCCTGTATATAATCTTATTAGATAAACATGATTAGTACTTTCAACAACATGGGATTTCAAATTTTCTATTTTTTTTTTTTTGCCAGTCCTGGGACTTGAATTCAGGGCCTAGGCACTGTCCCTGAGTTTCTTTTGCTCAAGGTTAGCACTCTATCACTTAAGCCACAGCATCACTTCCAGCTTTTTCTGTTTATGTGGTACTGAAGATTGGAACCCAGGGCATGCTAGGCTAGCACTCTACCACTAAGCTACATTCCCAGCCAAATTTTGTAATTTTTTATTGAGTTACCATCAAGAATATTAATTTAGCCAGGAACCAGTGGCTCACACCTGTAATCCTAGCTTACTCAGGAGGCTGAGATAAGGATCACATTTCCTAGTCAGCCCAGGCAGGAAAGTCCATGAGACTCTTATGGCCAATAAAAAAACCCACAAAACCGGAAGTGGCACTGTAGCTCAAGTAGTAGAGCACTAGCCTTGAGCTAAAGAACTGAGGAACAGGGCTGGGAAGGTGGCTCAGTGGTAGAGTGCTTGCCTTGCATGCCCGAGGCCCTGGGTTCGATTCCTCAGCACCACATAAGCAAAAAGAAAAAAGCCGGAAGTGGCGCTGTGGCTCAAGTGGTAGAGCGTTAGCCTTGAGCTGAAGAGCTGAGGGACAGCGCCCAGGCCCAGAGTTCAGGCCCCACGACCGGACCCAAAAAAAAAAAAAAAACACTAAGCTAGGGCTGGGAAGGTGGCTCAGTGGTAGAGTGCTTGTCTTGCATGCATGAGGTCCTGGGTTCAATTCTCCAGCCTTGAGCTGAAGAGCTGAGGGACAGCGCCCAGGCCCAGAGTTCAGGCCCCACAACTGGCAAAAAAGAAAAAGAAAAAAGAAAAAAACACGAAGCTATTCTCTATATCTCTATAATACAACACACACAACTCAGCACTGTATGTCCCAGTATTTCACATTCATTTAAAGTCATGTTTTTTGAGATCCTTTTTCCAACATCTTCTCTCTTTCTGCTTCAAGTTCTTCAGTCAAAATAATCTGTTCTCCCAAAAGACGAATATTTTCTTTTTTTCGATTTTGCCTCTCAATGTCTCTGATTACTCCATCACGAAGCCTCTAAAAATGTTAAGAAAAAGATTTTAGTAACACTCAACAGGAGGCACTCATCCTTGTGCCTTTCAAATCCAAACAGTGTTACCAAAATACACACTTAAAAACATTGAGCTTGTGCTGGCCACCTCTCCGGCCTGTAATCCTAACTACTCTGAGATCTGAGGATCATGTTCGTTCCAGCTCAGCTTGTAAATATTCAATTTCTATTTTAATTTTTTTCAGTTTTTATGGATCATAAGGCTTTGAACTCAGGACATGGGCACTGTCCCTGAGCTTTTTTGCTCAAGGCTAGTGCTACTTTGAGTCACAGCTCCATTTCCAGATTTCTAATGTTTAATCGGAGATAGAGTCTCACAAAGTTTCCTGCCTAGGCTAGCTTCGAACTGCAATACTCAGATCTCAGCCTACTGAGTAGCTAGAGTTACATGTATAAGCCACTAGCAGGGGCTCTTTTCACATTTTAAAATTTGCCGAATGCTGCCGGGAGCTGGTGGCTCACGCCTGTAATCCTAGCTACTCAGGAGGCTGAGATCTGAGGATTGCGGTTCAAAGCCACCCCGGGCAGGAGAGACCGTGAGACTCCTATGTCCAATAAACCACCAGAAAAGCGGAAGTGGCGCTGTAGCTCAAGTGGTAGAGCGCTCGCCTTGAGCTGAAGAGCTGAGGGACAGTGCCCAGGCCCAGAGTTCAAGCCCCACGACCAACAAAAAAAAAAAAAAAATTGCCGAATGCACGAAAAACAAAAACAAAAACCACACCCTTAATGGTAAATAAATAAAAATTGGCACTTTTAATTTGAAAGTTTAATATTTGATTTTTCAAACAATTAATGGGGCTGGATGCCTGTGGCTCACATCTGTAATCCTCTCTACTGACACTGAAATCTGAGGATAACAGTTTGAAGCCTGCCAACAGGAAAGTCCATGACACTCTCATTTCTAATTAAACATAAAAATCTGGAAGTTGGGGCTGGGAAGGTGGCTCAGTGGTAGAGCGCTTGCCTTGCATGCATGAGGCCCTGGGTTCAATTCCTCAGCACCACATAAGCAGAAAAAAAAAAAAGCTGGAAGTGGCACTGTGGCTCAAGTGGTAGAGCGCCCCACGACTGGACCAAAAAAAAAAAGAAAATCTGGAAGTTGAACTGTAACTCAAGCATTCAACCTCAGGACCGGCACACTAATGGAAACAAAAAAGCTCACAAAATACTCTAGTAAAGTGCTGGGATGTAGCTCAGTGGCAAAGCACTTGAGCCAGTGCAACATCTTAGGCTCAATCCCCAATACAAAAAATAAATAAATAAAATTTATATGCATTAAAAATAATAAATAAAATTTATATGCATTAAAAATAATAAATAAAATGTATATACATTAAAAAACAGAAACAAGCCAGGTGCCGGTGGCTCACGCCTGTAATCCTAGCTACTCAGGAGGCTGAGATCTGAGGATCACAGTTCAAAGCCAGCATGGGCAGGAAAGTCCATGTGACTCTAATCTCCAATTAAAAACCAGAAAACCAGAAGTGGCACTGTGGCTCAAGTGGTAGAGTGCTCCCCTTGGGCTGAAGAGCTGAGGGAGAGCGCCCAGGCCCCCATGACCACCACCACCACCACCAACTACAACAACAAAATACTCTAATAAGTTTGCTTGTTTCTTCCAGTCCTAGGGTTTGAACTCAGGGCCTGGGCACTGTCCCTGAGCTTCTTTTACCCAAGGCTAGCACTCATCACTTGAGCCACAGTGCCACTTCCAGCCTTTTCTGTTTATATGGAATAGAACCCTGGGCTTCATGCATTAAGCCCATTCCCAGCCCCTATTATATCTATTTTTAAAGATGATACCTCCCCTCCCAACTCCCTTCTCCGCCACCCCCCCCCCACATCTGCTAGATTTCCTCTAGGCCAACAGTTTCATATGCTATAGGAGAGTTGGAAATTTCTGTGAATCCTGAACTAGTAACTCAACTTGAAACTAAACTCAACTTCCTCAAACCTTAGGGCCTGGGCAAGATCACCACTGAGACCCCCAGATCTTTCTGTCCTCATACCAGGACACACCTACATATACATATCACCAAGTCTATTATCATAAACTGGGATCATTCCTTCCATACCTGTCCCCTAGGCCTCCCCTCCTTTTACCGATATATCAACCTGTGCACAATCTCCATCTGTCTCTCCATCCATCATTTGCTATCTTTCTCCAGGTGATTGCTTCACACATCCTTTCAGTGACTTCCACATACTACCTTACTAACCACCAAAGATCTCTCTTAGGTGGATGCCATTCCAACACCCATCTGCAACTTTGGCTTAGTCAAATACTCTTCTTACAAGAGGGCTATGCCCTGATAAGCCCATTATAAGTTGCAAATGCAAACAGTCAAAAAAATGCACTGATGGGGCTGGGAAGGTAGCTCAGTGGTAGAGTGCTGGCCTTGCATGCATGAGGCCCTGGGTTCGATTCCTCAGCACCACATAAGCAAAAAAGAAAAAAGCCGGAAGTGGCGCTGTGGCTCAAGTGGTAGAGAGCTAGCGTTGAGCTGAAGAGCTGAGGAACAATGCCCAGGCCCAGAGTTCAGGCCCTATGACCAGACCCAAAAAATAAAAAAAATGCACTGAATATACACTAAAACTCAGCAACAGAGTACCTACCATTCAGCCACAAAATCAGACTGGCTGACTGGGACCTGCAGCTTGCTCCACTGCCCAGTGTCTCCAGAGAGAATAATCATATAACATACCACTATCCTGGGTGGTTACCAAGAGTCAAAGTTGGAGGTAGGGGCTAGGAAGGTGGCTCAGTGGTAGAGTGCTTGCCTTGGGTTCGATTCCTCAGCACCACATAAGCAGAAAAAGCTGGAGGTGGTGCTAACTTAGCCTTGAGCTGAAGAGCTGAGGGACAGCACCTAGGCCCAGAGTTCAGACCCCACAGTTGAACAACAACAACAAAAAAAGTCTGAGGTAGTTACTACCAAATGCAAACCATATTGTTCTTCCACCAGCATAAACTTGGAAACTTATCAAATGAACCACAATACTTGGTCTTAACTGGGTTACAGTGAGGATTAAGGATGATACAGTGTGCCTGCCTGGTATGTGGCAAACAGGAAACAATAGACATTCTTTAATTTCTTGCTTCCTTGACCATTCTAACACATCCACCATGCCAATCTGAGCCTATTCTTTCTCCCTGCTACAAAGTGGGTATCCAATGAAAGTTTGGATGTAAAATAAACAGATTACTTTAGTTGATCTTTTCTCATCACTAACTTCAACATAAAGAAGTCTCTCTGTTATTTTTTCCCTTCTCTAAAAGCAATTCTCAACCCTGGTTATGTATTAAAGTCTTCTGGATGACTTTTGGAACATACAGAAACAGAATCCCTATACACAAGAGTTTAATTCTTGTGGAGTAAGGGGCCCAGCCCTAGTTGTGAAAACTTCCCAGGAGCCATGTGATGTATATGTATGTGCAGCTAAAGCACCAGATAAATCTCTTAACTATCCCTAATTCATTCTTTCTGAAAATAACTGGATTCACTGACCTCAGGACTAACATGACATCCTGTGTTCTCTACCATTACCACCATTTCCTGTTAGTTCCAAGCAGGAAATCTCCTGCCTCTATTCCAAAAGCTAACCCAGTGCAATCATACTTTAATTTCAAATTTCTATCTCTTCCCTACCTTGTCATCATTGATCCCCTCCAGATACCTGCGCCAGTCACATGTTTCCACTCCTCCCATTTTCAGATTGTGAACAGCACAGACAATCCTCATTTGCCTTCATCAATGTACACCAAATACAGAGCACGGTCAAAGGCTCTGGTCAGGCAAATTAAGACTGTTTACTTTGATACACTTAGTCCTTTATTTCTACCCTTGGCCAACTAGCCTCAACCCAAATGCCTATCAAAGTACTGAAAGTTCAACGATGACTTGCTTACAATATTTTAGCACAGCTACAAATCGTTTTTTTTACAGTCTCTAGATTCCTTACCTTTGTACCATATTCCCAGTGCAGTGCCTGGCATGCCAACTTGAATAAGAAAATACTACTGACAGAGTAGGCGGTCAATCACTCATTAGTTAAAGGACAGATGTTTTCTGAAACAAAGCACTAAAAAGAAAATTGGGGAAGATGGCATCTTTACCGTTCCCAGGATCTAGTTTCCACAGTAATATGTTAAGTAACACACACACACACACA
>NW_012267315.1:7823563-7823923 GCF_000151885.1 Dipodomys ordii
AGAGCCACGCGGGAGCCACGCGGGAGCCCGCCGCCCCAGGCCTGAGGCCCCCGCCGCGCGCGAGCCCGCCCCCCATGCGGTCACGTGACACCGACCTGCTGGTCCTGCCGCTGCTTTAGATGCACGCCGGCCACCGTGGCCGCCGTCAGGAGCACCGAGAGGCCCAGTACCGCTTTCGAGCTTCTCGACATGCCCGCGCCGGCCGCCGGAGGCCACCTTTTGCCCCTCGCCCTGAGGCACCGTCGCTATGGCTGACCCGGTCCCGGCCAGGCTCGACCCTTCGAGCGCCGAGCTGGCGAGTGTCGAGAGGTGCCGTCGCCAGGCTCGACCAATCGAGAGCCGGGCAACCGTGCGTACTTC
>NW_012267315.1:7824633-7837399 GCF_000151885.1 Dipodomys ordii
TGCTGTGGCTCAAGTGGTAGAGCGCTAGCCTTGAGCTGAAAAGCTGAGGGACAGCGCCCAGGCCCAGAGTTCAGGCCCCACGACCGGACCCAAAATAATAGTAATAAATGGGAAAAAAGAAATGTAATAAAATAGGCTGGACACTGGTAGCTCATGTCTGTAAACCTAGCCACTCAGTAGGCTAAGATCTGAGGATCTCAGGATCTCATCGTTTTGAACCAGCACTAGCAGGAAAATCTGTGTAACTCTTTATCTCTAATTAACCAACAAAAAGCCAGAAGTAGAGATGTAGCTCAAGTGGTAGAATACTACCCTTGACCAGAAAAGGCTAAAGGACAGCACCCAAGCCCTGAATTCAAGCTCCAGAACCTGTACTATCTATATCTATATCATCCCTTCTCCAAACATCATTCCATCCGCAGCTTCTTTTGCTCAAGGCTAGCACTCTACCACTTGAGCCTCAGCACCACTTCTGGCCTTTTCTGTTTTTGTTTTTTTTTTTTTGGGGGGGGTCCATTCCTGGACTGCGAACAGACCTCGCCCAGTACCTGCGTTACCTAAGCAACTGGGACACCTGGAAGAGGTCACATCCGCATCCGCTGAGGTCACATCTTAATCTGATGTGGCCACACCTTTCTCCCACCTGATCCCACTTCCCTTTACCTGGACACACCTTTCCCCGCCCCCTACCCTATATAAGGCCTAACCCAGGGCCAGACTCCCTCTTTTGCCAGCCATGTGGAGTGCCAACCTTGCCTGGTCCCAGCAGGTCTACTGAATAAACCTACCCCTTACCTGAGTACCACGTGCGTGGTGCAGTTCTTACTCAGCTACCTCTTTTTAAAAACCTAACACCCAGGGCTTCATGCATACTAGGCAAGCACTCTACCACTAAGCCACAATCCCAGCCCAGGTTTTCACTTTTATTGTTACTAATTTTTCAGTTTGTTGGCCCGAGATGTATTCTTGTTAAAACTCCTTTGTATGTTGGGTGTGAGTGTCTCATGCTACTCAGGAGGCTGAGGTCTGAGGATCACAGTTTGAAGCCATGCCATGCAGGAAAGTCTATGAGACTACAATTAAGCAACAAAAAAGCAAAAGTAGAGCTGTGGCTCAAGTGGTAGAGTCCTACACTTGAGCAAAAAATCTGAGGAACAGCAAGCCCCGAGGCCCTGAGTTCAAGCCCCATGACCAGTAAAACAAAAAAATAACAAACTCCTTGCCGGGTGCTAGTGATTCACACTGTAATCCTAGCTACTCAGGAGGCTGAGATCTGAGGATCACAGTTCAAAGCCAGCCTCGGCAGGAAACTCTGTGAGACTCTTATCTCCAACTAACCACCATAAAACTGGAAGTGGCACTGTGGCTCAAGTGGTAGAGTGCCAGCCTTGAGCTGAAGAGCTCTGTCCCAGACTTTAAACACCACAACTGACAAAAAACAACAACAACAACAAAAAAAAACCAGGGGGCTGGGAAGTTGGCTCAGTAGTAGAGCGCTTGCCTTGCATGCATGAGGCCCTGGGTTTGATTCCTCAGCACCACATAAGCAAAAAGAAAAAAGCCAGAAGTGGCGGGTGGCTCAAGCTGTAGAGCGCTAGCCTTGAGCTGAAGAGCTGAGGTACAGCACCCAGGCCCAGAGTTCAGGCCCCACGACCGGATCCCCCCCCCAAAAAAAAAAGAGGTAGCCGAGTAAGAACAACACCACACATGTGGTATTCTGGTAAAGGGTAGGTTTATTCATCATTCTGGCTGGCACGAGGCCATTTTGGCCCTCCACAAGGCTGGGAAAGAGAGCTGGGAAAGAAAACGTCAGGGCCTGGGCTAGGCCTTATCTAGGGTATGGGCGGAGAAAGGTGTGGCCACATCAAATTCAGATGTGACCTCAGCGGATGCAGGTATGACCTCTTCCAGGTGTGCCTGTTGCCTAGGTAACGCAGGTACTGGGTGGAGACTTTGCTGCGAGGAGGGTGGAGTCTGCTCTCCATCCAGGAGCGGACCTCATAATAGTAATTTATTTATTTAATTTTTTTTTGGGGGGGGTCCAGTTGTGAGGCCTGAACTCTGGGCCTGGGTGCTGTCCCTCAGCTCTTCAGCTCAAGGCTAGCGCTCTACCACTTGAGCCACAGCGCCACTTCCGGCTTTTTTCATTTTTGCTTATGTGGTGCTGAGGAATCGAACTCAGGGCCTCAGGCATGCAAGGCAAGCGCTCAACCACTGAGCCACCTTCCCAGCCCCTAGTCTTTGTTTTATGGCCCAGCTTGAAGGGGCCAGTTCTACATTCCCCAAGTTCAGCCTTTTAAAGATTTGCATTAAGGGGCTGGGAAGGTGGCTCAGTGGTAGAGTGCTTGCCTTGCATGCCTGAGGCCCTGGGTTCCATTCCTCAGCACCACATAAGCAAAAAGAAAAAAGCCAGAAGTGGCGCTGTGGCTCAAGTGGTAGAGCGCTAGCCTTGAGCTGAAGAGCTGAGGGACAGCGCCCACAGAGCTGAAGAGCTGAGGGATAGCCCCCACAGAGTTCAGGCCCCACGACCAGACCAAAAAAAAAAAAAAGTTTTTCTTTTCAAGTTAATTTTTAATCACCCTAGTGAAAACTTGCCTAGAAGGAGAAGAAGCCACAGACAGGGTGTAATCTGTCTGACATGCTGGAATTTACCATGGAAAGCTACAGTCTTTTTTTCCCCCCTCAGATCTACAGGGCAAGTTTCCAAACCCCAACAAAGGTCACCTCTGAACTGAGTGGCCATGCATTGGTGTAAACATTCTCAAAGCCTCTGAAGTCATGATCTATGGAAGGAAATGACTTAAAAGTCATTTTTATTTTCATTTTTGTTAGTCTTGGGGCTTGCTAGTCAGGGCCTGGGCACTATCCTGGAGCTTCTTTTGCTTAAGGCTAGCGCTCTACCACTTGAGCCACAGCACCACTTCCGACTTTTTCTGTTTATGTGGTACTGAGGAATCAAACCCAGGGCTTCCTGCATGCTAGGCAAGCGCTCTACCACTAAGCCACATTCCCAGCCCCCATTTAAAAGTCTTGGTCAGCTTTATTTGACAAATTGGGCAGTTCTTCATTCTATAAATAAAAAAGGGTTGTAGTTGGGGGTGGGGGGAAAGAAACATGGACTTCAGAGAGACATGCTTTTTCAGGTCTTCCAGCCTTCCCCTGAGACGTTGTTCCCAGGAATTGGTCTCTATGAGCTAGCCAACTTTACAGCAAGAAAGTTGTTGGGAAGTACGGCTGGTCACTCGCTGCATAATTTGGGAGACAATCTCTTGCTTTGCTAGGTCTCCGTTTCTCCCTCGGTACTACAGTGAAAATAACGTTTCTTCTTTAGTGTGCTACCTGAGATGACTAGTAATAGGATGACACCACAGTCAGGCATGTGACAGTCACACATGAAGAGGATCACAGCCAGGGAGTCGCCTGGTGCTCACCTGGTAGTCAGAAGACCCAGGGAAGGCTCCTATCCCTACGGCTGCAGGCAATGGCCCTGGATGCTTATCTCCACATATTTTGAAAATATGTGTTTGTCTGCGGTTGTGTAAGCCTTTTGGTAACATCCTAGCTGGCAACAGTGTACTCCTTCTAACAGAATTTGCCTAAGCTGTGAATTAGAGATCCCTTGTTTCAAAATAGAGATGTTCCTTGATTTGCAATGAGTTAGTTCCCATTGTAAATACATGGAATACACCTCACCTACCAAAACTCCTAACTTAGCAACACAGTACGCTGTAGCATGTCAGTTGATTCTCTTGCAATCATGTGGTTCACAGGGAGTTGTAGCTTGCTCTGCTGGAGAAGGTCCCACTAAACATAGCCCAGAAAAGGATCAATATTCAGGACTAGGATAGCCCAGTGGTAGCATGTAGAAGACTGTGGACTCAAGTCTCCAACACACACACATACACACACACACACACACACACACACACACACACACATTTAAATTCAAGTTGAAATACAGTTCCTACTGAATGTATATTACTTTTTGTACTATCACAAAACCTGACATGGCTGGAATGTGGCTTAGTGTTAGAGTACTCTCCTAGCATGCATGAAGCTCTGGGTTCCATTCCTCAGTACCACATCAACAGAAAAAGCCAGAGTGGCACTGGGGCTCAAGTGGTAGAGTACTAGCTTTGAGCAAAAGAAGTTCAGGGATAGCGCCCAGGCCCTGAGTTCAAGCCTGATGACTAGCAAAAAAACAAAACAAAAAACTAGCTACTCAGGAGCCTGAGATCTGAGGATAACGGTGCAATGCCAGCCTGGGCAGGAAAGTCCATGAGACTCTTATTTCCAATTAACCATCAGAAACTAGAAGTGGCACTGTGGGTCAAAGTGGTAGAGCACTAACCTTGAGCTGAAGAGCTCAGGGACAGCACCCAGGCCCAGAGTTCTAGCCCCATAACTGACAGGAAAAAAAAAAAAAACCTGATCATTTTAAATGGACCATCCTAAGTCAGGGACCATGTGTACTAGATGTGACTAAGTTACTTTGGATTCAGCATCTATTCATAGTATTAAGGGAAAAAAGTCAATATTACCATTGTTAATGAGGGAACAAAGTTGTTAGGTCTTTTACATATAATTTAAATTTATGAATCATTGTTGAAAACAATGGCTTTGTTGGCTGCCAATGTCTCACGTCTATAATCCTAGGAACTCAGGAGACAAAGATCTGAGAATTTTGGTTCAAAGCCAGCCAAGGGGCTGAGAATGTGGTAGAGTGCTTGCCTAGCATGCATGAAACCCTGGGTTCAATAATTCCTCAGAACAGAAAAATCCAGAAGTGGCACTGTAGCTCAAGTGATAGAGCGCTATCCTTGAGTACAGAGAGGCTCAGGGACAGAGCACAGGTCCTCGCTTCAAGCCCCAGTGGGTGCAAGGCAGGAAAATCCCTAAGACTCTTATCTTTAATTAGTTACCCCCAAAAAAGCTGGAAGTAGGGCTATGGTTCAAGTGGTAGAACACTAGCTTTGAGCCAAAAGAGCTCAGGAACATCCAGGCCCTGAGTTCAACCTCAAGAACAGCACCAAAAAATTTAAAAGTAGGTTATTTTATATTCTGTTTTTGGTAGGTCTTGGGGCCTGAACTCTGGGCCTGGGCACTGTCCCTCAGCTCTTCAGCTCAAGGCTAACACTCTACCACTTGAGGCACATCACCACTTCCGGCTTTTTCTGTATACGTGGCGCTGAGGAATCAAACCCAGGGCCTCATGCATGTCAGGCAAGCACTCGACCACTGAGCCACCTTCCTAGCCCTTATAAGTAGGTTATGAGTAGGTATGAGGTACAACTAGAGACGTAGTGTAAGTAGTAGAACACCTGCCTTGTAAGAATGAAGCCCTGAGTTCAATCTCCAGTAACACCAAAAAGAATTTAAAAAATAAAAAAGCTAGTTCAATCTCCAGTAACACCAAAAAGAATTTAAAAAATCAAAAAGGTAGCTGGGTGCCAGTGGCTCACGTCTGTAATCCTAGCTACTCAGGAGACTGAGATCTGGAGATCACAGTTAGAAGCCAGGGTGGGCAGAAAAGTCCTTGACTCTTCTTTCTTCTTTTTTTCTTTCTTTTTTTTTTTTTTTTTGTTAATTGTGGGGCTTGAACTCTGGGCCTGGGTGCTGTCCCTCAGCTCTTCAGCTCAAGGTGAGCACTCTACCACTTGAGCCACAGCATCACTTCTGGTTTTCTGAGTGGTTTATTGGAGATAAGAGTCTCATGGACTTTCCTGCCTGGGCTGACTTTGAACTGCATCCTAAGATCTCAGCCTCCTGAATAGCTAAGGTGAGCCACTGATGCCTGGCAACCTTGACCCTTATCTCTAGTCAACCAACAACATACTGCAGCTGAAGGCACCGCCAAAAAGCCAAAAAGTTAAAAGAACAAAACAAGAAATGGTTAATTCTGCAGGCAGAAAATGAGTAAGAACATAGTTGCTAAACTTGGGAGCCACTAAAACATTGTTCAGTTAGGTTATAACTGGGGGTGGGGTGGGGGGGAGGAAGTCCAGGATAGTCCTTTGACATAGCAATTAAAGACAAGTTGTTCTGATAAGTAATGACTGAAAATTTTCCATAACTTTTAGAAAACCTGCTTTTGAACACAGAGGAAATATACCATGGTATCAAACGTTCTTTTTTGATAAAGGAAGCAATTATTAGTTTTATTTGTTCTAAGTAGCCAGAATATCAAACTTAATTTTCATTAGAATGTAATTCTTTTTTTTTCTTTCTTCTTCTTCTTTTTTTTTTTTTGTCAGTTGTAGGGCTTGAACTCTGGGCCTAAGCCCTGTCCCTGAGCTCTTCAGCTCAAGGTTACTGCACTACCACTTTGAGCCACTGCACCACTTCCTGTTTTCTGGTGGTTAGTTGGAGATAAGTCTCATGGACTTTCCTGTCCAGGCTGGCTTTGAACCGGGATCTTCAGATCTTAGCCTCCTGCGTAGCTAGGATTACAGGTGTGAGCCACCAGTGCCCGGCTAGAATGTAAATCTTTTTTTGTCAGTCCTGTGGCCTGAATTCTGGACCTGGGCACTGTCCCTCAGCTCTTCAGCTCAAGGCGCTGTAGCGCTCTACCACTTTAGCCACAGTGCCACTTCCGGCTTTTTCTCCTTATGTGGTGCTAAGGAATCGAACCCAGGGCCTCATACATACAAGGTAAGCACTCTACCACTGAGCCACCTTCCCAGCCCCTACAATGTAATTCTTGTTCACACTAGCAATTCAAAACCCAAGACTCGTATTTTATATGTATACATAAGTATATATTTCAAAAATAATGCTTTATTATCTAAATCCAAGTTAGATTCTTTTCATAAAAAGCAATTACAACTTGAGGACACTTCACATGTGCCTCTTTTGCCAGCACCAAGTCATTCTTATTTGAATCTTTCCATTTTATGACAAACATCAACTCTCCAAAAATGTTGGTGGCACCAAGTATTTGTTCAGCCATCAGGCCCCGGGCAAAACCCTTTGCATATTTTTTCTTCTTCGATTTCCTAGCATCAGATTTACTTTCTGATATAAATTTCCTTTTCGTACCATTCTTTCCTTCACCAGCTTTTTGAGAATTAAAAAATGCTTTCACTAATTTTGGACAATGTAAGTTTTCTTCAGGTTCCCACGAATTGTCAGCATCTGAGTATCCTTTCCACTTCAGCAAATATTTCACCTTCCCATTCACTACCTGTCGATCCAGTACTTTTTTCACCTCATATTCTTCAAGGTCTTCAACTAAGACCTCTTCAACTTTTTCACTCTTTCTATTCCATTTCTTTTCCATTTTTTTTGCAATGTGATTTTCTTGGAAGCTGTAGTTTTAATTGCAGATTTGAAGAGCTCTTATTATTTACCACCTTTGATGCTTCAGGCCTGGATTCTGCAGCACCTTTCAATGCACTTTTAGCACCTGCAACAAATGTACATCACTTTAAAGGAGATGGTTGGTAACCAGGGAGCCTATGGTTATCATGACTGGAGGCTTATGGACCTTGGGAAGTTGTTCAGGGGTTCTAGCAGAGATGAGCAGCTATCAGTATACCCTTGACAGAAGAATGATCTTCCCATTGGGGAAGGTTGTCCTCCTCTGGAGAAAATTTTCCTCTTTGACCGAGTGTGAACCCACATGAAAAAGTGGGGAAGAAGAGAAGCCAGAGAAGCACAATTAACCCTAGCAAATGTCACCTAAAATAAGGTCACCTTCAAATCTTAGATTAAAAAAAAAATTGTCAGTAGTGGGGCCTGAACTCTGGGCCTGGGCACTGTCCACTTGAGCCATAGGACCACTTCTGGCTTTTTCTGCTTATGTGGGCTGAGGAATTGAACCCAGGACCTCATGCATGCAAGGCAAACATTCTACCACTGAGCCACCTTCCCAGCCCCTCAAATCTTAGATTTATGGATATTTCTGTACCTCCCTCTCAATTACCTGGTAGACTGGAAACTGATCTTTTTTTTTCTTGGCTTTTTTTTCTGCCAGTCCTAGGGCTTGAACTCAGGGCCTGGGTACTATCCCTGAGCTTCTTTTGTTCAAGGTTAGCACTCTACCACTTGAGCCCCAGTGTCACTTCTGGCTTTTTCTTTTTCTTTTCTTTTCTTTTTTTTTGGGGGGGGGTCCGGTCATGGGGCCTGAACTCTGGGCTTGGGCGCTGTCCCTCAGCTCTTCAGCCCAAGGCTAGCACTCTACCACTTGAGCCACAAGGCCACTTCCGGCATTTTTCTTTTTGCTTATGTGGTGCTGAGGAATTGAACCCAGGGCCTCAGGCATGCAAGGCAAGCGCTCCACCACTGAGCCACCTTCCCAGCCCTACTTCTGGCTTTTTCTGTGTATGTGGTACTGAGGAATAGAACCCATGGCTTCATGCATGCTATGCAAGCACTCTACCACTAAGCCATATTCCCAGCCTGAAACTGATCTTAAGGAATAGTCCTTTTTATTTGTTCTTTAAAAGGTAGGCAGCTGGGCTCTAATGGGATCACAAGTTTAAAACCAGCTGGGGCAAGAACATTGGTGAGCTCTTATCCTCAATTAATTATCAAAAAGCCAGGGCTGGGAAGATGGCTCAGGGCTGGGAAGATGGCTCAGTGGTAGAGTACTTGCCTTGCATGCATGAGGCTCTGGGTTTGATTCCTTGGCACCACATAAGCAAGACGTTAAAAGATTAGCCATACAATAAATGTTCTGGTTTTAAAAAAACAAACAAACAGGGAGCCTGAAGTAAGTGAGGCACTGGTGGCTCACGCCTGTAATCCTAGCTACTCAGGAAGCTGAGATCTGAGGATCATGGTTTGAAGCCATCCTGGGCAGAAAAGCCCCAGTGAGACTCTTATCTCCAGTTACCACTCAAAAACTGGAAGTGGCGCTGTGGTTCAAGTGGTAGAGTGCTAGCCTTGAGCACGAAGAGGCTCAGGGACAGTACCCAGGCCCTGAATTCAAGCCAGGCAACTGCCACCACCACCAACAAAAAGCCTAAAGCAGAGCTGTGGCTCAAGTGGTAGAGTGTTATCTTTGAGTTTCTCACTCAAAGGAAAGGACAAGCTAAGGGACAGTGCTCAGGCCCTGAGTCCAAGACCCTCCTCCCCCCCAAAAAATATTGCTGCTTGACCTCTGAGCACCCCACTCTGTGGGGTGGTGGCTCACTGGTGGGAGTCCCTTTGATGGGATTGGCCAGGAACTGTTGTTTCATTGGAGAACTTAAATGTTTATATTTGTATGTCTTATGCTGATAGTTTCTCCAGAAAGGAGTCCTCTAATTGTTTGGTTGCATAGTCATAGATCTGCCAGTTAGCATCCTTAGAGCCAAGAAGGAAGACACTAGAAATCTCCTCACTGGGTATATTGACTCAGCTGACACTAGCTCAGTTCTTAGCTTCTGGTAAGGCTTCACCTTCTCTGTCTGTCATCCCTTAGTGAAGTTTCTGGATTAGATTCTCCATTCCTGAAACTGGGTAGAAGGAGTTGATGGTGAGACTAGGCAGAGAAGAGGCCTTAGGGTGTTAACTGGTCCTTCCTTATGTGCCAATCTTTTACCCTGAAGGAAATTTTGGTTTACAAAATGGCCACAGTTATGTATATCTTACCTTGGAAACACTTCTTACAAACTATTTTCACACTCCTCCATTAAGGTAAACATCCATGTTCCTCCTTTTGAGTTTGTTTGGAACTTTGTAGTCATAATCAAAAGAACATAGTAACAGAATGTAACTCCCAAGCTAGGTTATAGAAAGCTCATTCTGACAGTTTTTCTCTTGAGATGTTTGCCAATGGAAGTCAGCTGTGAGGAAGCCTAGGTCTTTCCATGAATGTGTTGTAGTTCCCCTCACTCCCTTAAAGTTGTAGCCTACAGAAACATTAACTACCAGACTCACAAATAAATGAGTGTGAATGAATATACCAAATTTCTCCAGCCCCCATCTTTGAGACTTTTGGTTGAGCTCCAGATACTGTAAAACAGTGACTAAACAAGGTCCTGTATATATTTCTGTACCACAGGAAGCAGGACAGATTAAAACTGATTTCATTCTTTAACCCATTCAGTTGTTTAGGTCATTTGTTGCCCAACAACAACAATACTTCAACTTTTGCTTTGTGGACTTTTCCAGTGTGCTGCTGCAAAATATCAGTTTTTTTTTCTTTTTAGCCCTCTGTCCTCTATTGCAGCACGTGAATTCAACTTTCTCTCAGCTGAGAAGTGAACCCCACTTATCCACCCACTTTTCATCTCCCCAAACAGTGTTGATGTATCTTATCCATATTGTCACTTTTCTTGGTTTCTGTAACCTAATACACTTCAGTTATTTTATTTTATTTTATTTCCGATCATGGGGCTTGAACTCTGGGCCTGGGTGCTGTTCCTCAGCTCTTTAGCTCAAGGCTATGTTCTACCACTTGAGCCACAGAGCCCTTTTTGGCTGTTTCTGCTTATGTGGTGCTGAGGACTCGAACCCAGGGCCTCATGCATGCAAGGCAAGCATTCTACCACTGAGCCAGCCCTATTTTAAAATTTTTATATAATTATTTTATTTTGTACTAGTACTGGGCTTGAACTCAGGGCCTCATGCTCTTGCTTGGCTTTTTTTTTTTTTTAAGGCTGGCACTCTACCACTTGAGTCATGCCTGTACTGCCTTTACTTACAGCATTTTAATTGGAGATAAGAATCCCATGGTCTTCTGCCTGGGGTGGCTTTGAATTGAACTGAAGTCCTCACAGCTCAGCCTCCTGAGTAGCTAGGATTATAGGTATGAGGCACCAGCACCTGGCCTACAGATTATTTTTGTAGACTCAGGGATGAGTGGGAATAAAAATAATGTATTCAGTCCCACATATTTAATTCATCATTTCTTTTCTCTAATCAAGTTAAAACTCAGGTGATTTAATTATTTTCTGAATTCTTCCAACATTGTATGATGATTTCGTGGCAAAAACTAAAACTGATTTCCAGTTAGTTTGTTGTTGTTGTTGTTGTTGTTGTCAGTTGTGGGGCTTGAACTCTGGGCTTGGGCACTGTCCCTCTGCTCTTTAGTTCAAGGCTAGTGCGTTACCATTTGAGCCACAGTGTCATTTTCAGTTTTCTGGTGGTTAATTGGAGATAAGAGTCTCATGGACTTTCCTGCCTGGACTGGCTTTGAACCGCGATCCTCAGATTTCAGTCTCCTGAGTACCTAGAATTACAGGCGTGAGCCACAGGCACCTGGCTGTATTTTTTTTCTTTTTTCTTTTGGTCATTTGTGGGGCTTAAACTCAGGGCCTGGGCCCATCCCTTAGCCCCTTAGCTTATTTGTGCTCAAGGCTAGTGCTCTACCACTTGAGCCATAGAACCACTTCTGGTTTTGAGTGCTTAATTGGAGATAAGGGTCTCATGGGGACTTTTCTGCCTGAACTGGCTTCAAATGAAGATCTCAGCCTCCTGGGTAACAAGGATTACAGGCATGAGCCACTGGCACCTGGCTTCCAACGTATTTTAGATCTAACTTCTGCATATCAGAGAAAACATGTGCTGTTTGTCTCTCTGAGCTTGGCTTATCTCACTGAAAATCGTTTGTTCTAGCTCCATTCATTTCCCTGCAAATGACATAACATTGTTCTTTCTAATGATGGTGTAAAATTCCTTGTATTAGGTACCAAATTTTTTTTTGGGGGGGTCCAGTTGTGGGCCTGAACTCTGGGCCTGGGCGCTGTCCCTCAACTCTTCAGCTCAAGGTTAGCACTCTACCACTTGAGCCACAGCACCACTTCCAGCTTTTTTTTCCTGCTTATGTGGTGCTGAGGAATCGTACCCAGGGCCTCATGCATGCAAGGCAAGCACTCTACCACTGAGCCATCTTCCCAAACCCCGGTACTAAATATTTTGATCCACTCATCTATTGTAGGGCATCTGAGCTGTTTCCATATCTTGCCCAATGTGAATAGTGCAGCAATGAACAAGATGTGCAGGTGTCTTTATGATATCCTAGCTCATAATGTTCTTAGTAGATACCTGGAAGTGGTATTGCTGTATTGTAGGGAAGGTCTATGTTTAGTTTTTTGAGGTACCTCCATCCTGTTGTCCAGAATAATTACACTAGTTTACAATTCCACCAACAGTGCAGTAGAGTTCCTTTTTCCTCATGTCCCTGCCAACAGTTGTTATTGTTCAAATTTATAATGTTGGCCATTCTAACTAGTGTGAAGTGGTATCTTAGAGTTGTTTTGATTTACATTTCCTTGATGGCCAGGGATAAGGAGCATTTCCTCATGTATCTCCTTGCCATTCTTACTTTTTTTGAGAAGTCTCTCCTTAGCTCTTTGCCCATTTAGTGATTGGTTTATTGCATTTGGGAGGGGTTAGTTTCTTGAGCTGTTTGTATATTTTGGATATTAGGCCTTTGTCTGATATGTTGCTGGTAAAGATTTTCTCCAAGTCTGTTGGCTGTCTTTCTAGTTTAGTAACTATATCCTTTGCTCTGCAGAAACTTTTTATTTTGATGTAGTCCCACTTGTCAAGTTTCTCTCCTGACAGTGTTCCCCTGGAACTCTTTTCAAAGAGTTTCTAACAATACCTATAAGTTCTAGTGTTTCTCATACTCCCTCTTGCAGTAATTTCAAGGGTTTGGGGTCTGACATTAAGGTCTTCAATCCATTAGTACATAGTGACAGAAATCCACCTGTAGTTTTCTGTATATGGATGTCCCATTTTCTGAACACCAATTATTATTATTTTTTTGAGTCCAGTCATGGGGCCTGAACTCTGGCCCTGGGCGCTATCCCTCAGCTCTTCAGCTCAAGGCTAG
>NW_012267315.1:7837789-7843114 GCF_000151885.1 Dipodomys ordii
CAAGGCTAGCGCTCTACCACTTGAGCCACAGTGCCACTTCTGGCTTTTTTCTTTTTTGCTTATGTGGTGCTGAGGAATCGAACCCAGGGCCTCAGGAATGCAAGGCAAGTGCTCTACCACTGAGCCACCTTCCCAAACCCTTCAGGTCTATTTTTGTGCAAAAGTCCAGGCCTTTTTTTTTTTTTTTGGTCAGTCATGGGGCTTGAACTCTGGACCTGGACACTGAACCTGAATTTTTTGAACTTTTTTGCTCAAAGCTAGTGCTGTACTACTTTGAGTCGCAGCTTCACTTCTAGTTTTTGTTTTAATTTGTGGGTTGTGGGGCTTGAACTCTGGGCCTGGGTGCTGTCCCTCAGCTCTTCAGCTCAAGATGAGCACTCTACCACTTCAGCCACAGTACCACTTGTGGTTTTCTGGTGATTGATTGGAGGTAAGAGTCTCATGGACTTTACTGCCTGGGCTGGCTTTGAACCGTGATCCTCAGATCTCAGCCACCTGAGTAGCTAGGATTACAGGACTGAGCCACATGGACAGGCTGTTTTTGTTATTGTAGCTCTGTAGTGCTTGAGGTGTGGTATATTGCGATACCATCCCCTTTACTTTTTTTTTTTTTTTACTAGAATTGCTTTGGCTATTCAAGGCCTTTTGTTTCATAGGAATTTTTGGATCATTTTCTCTATCCTTGTAAAGTATATCATTGGAAAAGCTGGGCGCCGGTGGCTCACACCTGTAATCCTAGCTACTCAGGAGGCTGAGATCTGAGGATCATGGTTCAAAGCCAGCCCTGGACAGGAAACTCCGTGAGACTCTAATCTCCAATAAATCACTAGAAAACTAGAAGTGGTGCTGTGGCTCAAGCGGTGGAGCACTTGCCTTGAGCTGAAGAGCACACGGACAGTGCCCAAGCCCAGAGTTCAAGCCCCATGACCAATAAAAAAAAGAAGAAAAAAGCATATCATTGGGATTTTGATGACAATTACACTGTTTATCATTTTTGGAATCATGGCCATTTTCACAATGTTAATTCTATCTATCCATGAACTCGAAGGGTCTTTTCCATTTCCTGGTAACTTCTTTGATTTCTTTCTTCAAATATTTATTTATTTTATTTTTTTGAAATTTTTTATAATTTTCACTATAAAGATCTCTTACATCTTTGGGAAGGTTTATTCGTGGTTTTTTGTTTGCTTGCTTGCTTGCTTTGTTTTGTTTTTTGAGACTATTGCAAATGGAATTGTTTTCCCTACTTCCCTCTCTTCTTGTACATTGTTGGCATACAGAAAGGCTATTGACTTTGTGGATTTATCCTGCTACACATTTGTGGGGTACCCTGCTAGTTTGCCAACGTGATTGATATATTCTAGGAGCTTGGGGTTGGAGTCTTTTGGGTACTTTAGGTATAAGATCATGTCTTCTGCAATAGGGATAGTTTGACATCTTTCCCTATATGAATCCTTTTTATGTACTTTTCTTGCCTTGTTGCCCTGTCTAGGAATTCCAGAACTATATTGAAGAGGAGTGGAGAGAGTGGACATTCTTACCTTTTTCATGATTTTTAGGGGAAATGGTTTTAGTTTTAGTTTTTCCACCATTCAGTATATTGGCTATTGGTCTGACATATATAGCCTTTATTATTTTAAGGAACATGCCTAGCTTCTCCAAAACTTTTAACATGAATGGATGTTGGATTTTGTCAAAGGCTTTTTCTGCATCTTTGAGATGATCATGTAGTTCTTGTCTTTGTTGATGTGGTATATTACATTTATTGATTTATGTAACTTAAATCAAGGACTCTCACATTTTATTTGTTTTGCTTCGTTTTTGTTTTTGGGTTGTGGGGTTTGAACTCAGGGTGTGGGCACCATCCCTGAGCTCTTTTGCTCAAAGCTATTGCTCTACCACTTTGAGCCACAGCTCCACTTCTGGAAGCGGAATCATATTTTGAAGCCAAGCTCAGGCAGGAAATTTGTGAGACTCTTAGCTCCAATAAACTACTCAGGAAAAGCTAGAAGTGGCATTGTGGCTCAAGTGGTAGAGCGCTAGCCTTGAGCACAAGAGGGTCAGGGACAGAGCCCAAGCCCTGAGTTCAAGCCCCAGGACTGGAAAAGAAAGAAAGAAAGAAATACATTTCAATTTTATTTGGAAACTCTACAAGGAATTTGAAAGTGAAAGACAGAACAAACATAAGTCAGATTCATATGGAAACAAAAAGGAAGAGCAGTATACCTTCCTCCTTCTCCCTCAGAAAGTTTATTGGTTCAAAGACACACAAAAACTCCCTACTCTTCTGGTCACCCTGATGAGTTCTGATCCATACTTTTCTCAGTTTATAAGCAAGTATTCCCTTTAGAAGAAGTCTGAAGTGCCATGTGTTGGTGGCTCATGCCTGTAGTCCTATCTCCTCAGGAGGTTGAGATCTCAGGATCATAGTTCAAAGCTAGTCCAGGAAGGAAAGTCTGTGAGATTCTTTTTTTTTTGGTCCAGTCGTGGGGCCTGAACTCTGGGCCTGGGCACTGTCCCTCAGCTCTTCAGCTCAAGGCTAGCGCTCTACCACTGGAGCCACAGTGCTACTTCTGGCTTTTTTCTGTTTGCGTATGTGGTGCTGAGGAATCGAACCCAGGGCCTCAGGCATGCAAGGCAAGCGCTCTACCACTGAGCCACCTTCCCAGCCCCTGTGAGATTCTTATCTCCAATAAACTACTCAAAAAAAATCTGAAAATGGTACTGTGGCTCAAATGGTAGAGTGCCAGCTTTGAGCATAAAGAGCCTCAGGGACAGTGGCCAGGCCCTGAGTTCAAGTCCCAAGACTGAAAAAAAAAAAACAACAACAACAACAGTCTGAAATAAGACTCTCTCAGTCTTATGGTTGGTGGTACAGGTTCTTTTTATTTATTTTTTTTTGGGGGGGGTCCGGTTGTGGGGCCTGAACTCTGGGCCTGGGCGCTGTCCCTCAGCTCTTCAGCTCAAGGCTAGCGCTCTACCACTTGAGCCACAGCACCACTTCCAGCTTTTTTCTTTTTGCTTATGTGGTGCTGAGGAATCGAACCCAGTGCCTCAAGCATGCAAGGCAAGTGCTCTACCGCTGAGCCACCTTCCCAGCCCCTACAGGTCCTTTTTAAAGACCCTTTTGCTCTTGAGAAAAATGGTCATTTTTTTTCCTCAGAACAAAGCTTAATCATGAATTTGGTGCATTCCAAATATTATCAACAACAAATATTGATCAAAGGCAGATACTATGTCTTTGTTTCTGTGGGTTCCCAGAGCCTCGCACAGTGCCCTGTCTGTCTAGTTGAGATAAGGAGTCTACTGTCAAGTAACTAATAACCCAGGGGTCTCATTTAAAACATGGGTATATTGTTTATACAAGTGAAAGTCTTAACGTGTATAGCTCAATGAAGTCTGGCAACTGAAAACATTCAGGAAGCCATCAGGTAGGTCACCATAGCTCCCTAGAAAGTTCTTGTATTTTTCCTTTCAGCCACAAGCCTGGTTTGACCATTATATAAATAAAATCATACATTATGAGGGGTTTTTTTGTGAGGGGGCATGGAGAGGGCACATCTTACTGCTTTGCTTTGGTTAATTTTTTTTTTTTTTACCAGTCCTGGGGCTTGAACTCAGGGCCTGGTCACTGTCCTTAAGCTTCTTTTGCTCAAGGCTACCGCTCTACCACTTGAGCCACAGCACCACTTGCAGCTTTTTCTGTTTATGTGTTACTGAGGAATTCAACCAGGGCTTCATGGATACTAGGCGAGCACTAAGCCACATTGCCAGCCTAGTTAATTTTTTAAGCTTTTACAACAACTTTATTCTCAGAGCCAACATGCATGAGTTAACAAACCCTCATTATTGCCAAGTATTGTAGGAATCATATTACTTCCTACATGTACCAAAAACCTCATATTCAACAATGAGTTCAAAGCTGCAAAAGAAGATTTACTGTTTGCACCTGTCTGTAAGGTTTTGCTACAAATTAAACAAACACACAGACACAAGTGCTTCTTAGTCTATATTTTTGTCTATGATATTCACTTATGTTCTAGCATATACCAGTAATCTTGGCATGTTCTCAGTATTGCATGTTCTGTTTTCCTTAGCAACGGATCTTTGAAAGGTTCCCAGTTTAGGCTGGCATAAATTAATATGCTCTGACCATTTTTTTGTTGTTGTTGGTTATGAGGCTTGCACTTTGACCCTGAGCACTGACCCCTGACTCTTCAGCTCAAAGCCAGCAAGTGCTCTACTACTTGAGCCACGTCACCACTTCCAGTTTTTTGGTGGTTAAAGAGTCTCACAGACTTTCCTGCCAGGGCTGGCTTTGAACTGCAATCCTCAGCTCTCAGCTTCCTGAGTAGCTAGGATTACAGTGGTAAGCCACCAGTGCCTGGCTGTGAACTCAGGAGTTTGAACTCAGGGCCTCACCCTTGCTAAGTAGTTGGTTTGCCACTCAAGTAATATACCCAGTCCTGTTATAAGCATACTTATTCATATCTTTTTTTTTCAATAAATTTTTTTTGGGGGGCCAGTTCTGGGGCTTGAACTCAGGGCCTCAGCTCTGTCCCTCAGCCTCTTTGTGCTCAAGGCTAGTGCTCTACCACTTGAACCACAGGCCACTTCTGGCTTTTTCTGTTTATGTGGTATTGAAGAATCAAACCCAGGACTTCATACATGCTAGGTTTTTATCTGGCACCAAAAAAAAAAAAAAGGGGGCAGGGAAGGTGGCTCAGTGGTAGAGTGCTTGCCTTGCATGCATGAGGCCCTGGGTTCGATTCCTTAGCACCACATAAGCAAAAAGAAAAAAGCCAGAAGTGGCGCTGTGGCTCAAGTGGTAGAGTGCTAGCCTTGAGCTGAAGAGCTGAGGGACAGTGCCCAGGCACAGAGTTCAGGCCCCACAACCGGAAAAAAAAAAGCTTAGGTATAGCACCTAGGTCCTGAGTTCAAACCCCAGGTCTAGCACTAAGAAAAAATAAATAAATACATTTTATTTTGTTGACCTTTCTGTTGTAATTTCTATAAATCTAACACCTGTGTAGAGTTATGCAATCTGTACCATCATCAGATAATTCCATTATCCTTAAATCCCCTTTGGACTCTACAGTCACACCCTCCTTCAACCTCAAACTTTTAACAACTTACCTGTTCACTATTATACAGATTTGTCACCATTGGGTACTGGCTTCTTTATATCAGATGATTCCTTTGTTAGTTGCTATTCAGTTTCAGCAGTTTTTTTTTCTTCTATTGACATTATTTATCTTTTTTCTTTTTTGGCTAGTCCTGGGGCTCTAACTCAGGGCTGGGGCATTGTCCCTGAGCCTCCTTATG
>NW_012267315.1:7843774-7845577 GCF_000151885.1 Dipodomys ordii
CCCAGGCCCAGAGTTCAGGCCCCACGACTGGACCAAAAAAAAACCCCAAAAAACAAAGTCACATCCATGTTTAGATTTACCTCCTGGCCCATCCTCCCCCGCCTTTCTCATAAGACTTCCTGTGAGCATTCCCTCAATGTAGCATTTGCTCATGACCCTATTTTCTACTTGGCTTCTAGGGAATCTGACCCAAGATGTGTTTGCAGCATCTATTTCATCATCCTTCTTCCCTGAAGGCCCTGCTTTCTGTCATGTTAGAAGAAGACTGTTGAGGGGCTGGGAAGGTGGCTCAGTGGTAGAGCACTTGCCTTGCATGCCTGAGGCCCTGGGTTCGATTCCTCAGCACCACATAAGCAAAAAGAAAAAAGCCAGAAGTGGCGCTGTGGCTCAAGTGGTAGAGTGCTAGCCTTGAGCTGAAGAGCTGAGGGACAGCGCCCAGGCCCAGAGTTCAGGCCCTACAACCGGACCAAAAAAAAAAAGAAGAAGACTGTTGAAGAAGAAGAAGAAGAAGAAGAGGAGGAGGAAGAGGAGAAGAAGAGGAGGAGGAATAATAATAAGAAGAAGACTGCAAGGAATAGAAAACCTATCTTCTGTGAACAGTAACTGAAACTAACCAGCATTTTTTTTTCCTAAAGCAGTTTGGGTCCCAACAAGACAAAGTGCCAATTCATGTGCAGGTTTCCACTCAGAAGCATGAGTTAAATGAAATCCCCTCCCTCCACTAAGGACTCTGCACACTGTGTTGCTCCCTCCTAGGTCCCCCTGCACACTGTGTGTGTGTGTGTGTGTACTGGATATATATACTTATGTGTGTGTGAGTGCTGGTACTGGAGCTTTAATTCAGGGTCTTTCTTTTTTTTTGGGGTCCAGTCATGGGGCCTGAACTCTGGGCCTGGGCGCTGTCCCTCAGCTCTTCAGCTCAAGGCTAGCACTCTACCACTTGAGCCACAGCGCCACTTCTGCCTTTTTTCTTTTTGCTTATGTGATGCTGAGGAATCGAACCCAGGGCCTCAGGCATGCAAGGCAAGCACTCTACCACTGTGCCACCTTTCCAGCCCCCTAATTCAGGGTCTTGAGCCCTCTCTTGGCTGTTTCACTAATGATTGGCACTCTACAACTTAAGCCAGACTCAACTAATACATTTTTGCTAGTTAATTGGAGGTAAGAGTATTTATTGCAGGGCTGGGAATGTGGATTAGTGGTAGAGTGCTTGCCTAACATGCATGAAGCCCTGGGTTCCATTCCTCAGCACCACATAAACAGAAAAGCCCAGAAATGGCACTGTGACTCAAGTGGTAGAGTGCTAGCCTTGAGCAAAAGAAGCTCAGGGACATTGCCCAGGCCCTGAGTTAAAGCCCCAGTACTGGCCAAAAAAAAAAAAAAAAGAAGAGTATTGCAGAATTTTCTGCTTGGGCTGGCTTCAAACTGTGATCCTCAGATCTCAACCTCCTGAGTAGCCTGGTCGATAGGTGTGAATGCCTGATCATATAAATAAATAAATATATATATATATGCCTGTAAATATATATATATATGTATATATGCATATAAACATACATATATATGTATATATATTTATTTTTGCAGGTCCTGGGGCTTGAAATCTGGGCCTGAGCAACTGTCTCTGAGCTCCTTTTGCTCAAGGGTAGTACTTGAACCACAGTGTCACTTCCAGCTTTTTCTGTGATTGGAGATAAGAGTCTCATGGGGCCGGGTGCTGGTGGCTCACGCCTGTAATCCTAGCTACTCAGGAGGCTGAGATCTGAGGATCTCGGTTCAAAGCCAGCCCGGGCAGGAGAGACC
>NW_012267315.1:7846850-7854977 GCF_000151885.1 Dipodomys ordii
CAAGGACTACTATACTAACTCGGAGCTAGTTTCTTATCTGTAGCTATGACATGGGAGAACCAAGTCTTTTGGCTATAGCATGGGAAAACCAAGTCTTTGCTTAAGTCCTAGAAAATAAGGCCACTCTTTGAGCCTACTCAGTTTACCACTCTTGTTTTGTTTGCTCCCCTCTTCCTGGATACTTGGCTGCCTAACCAAAGGCTCCCATTCCCAGACTCTGATACTGAGCCAATTGAAAGTAGGCAGAAGCCAAATATCAAGCAACTTTCTAGGTGACTCTAACTTGCAATGAGCTCTTGCTGTAGACTTTTACTCTTACCCTTTCTTTGGTGTCTGAATGTAGGGATGGAAATGACCCACCTTTATTAATGCAGAAAAGAATAATGTCTGCTGGATGCCAGTGGCTCTTCACTATAATCCTAGCTACTCAGGAGATTGAGATCTGAGGATTGTGGTCAGAAGCCAGCCAGAGAAAGTTGGTGAGATTCTTATCTTTGATTAACCACCAAAAAGGAGGAAGGGGAGGGGGGAGGAAGAGGAGGAGGAGGAATGTTTTAGGAATGGTGGAAGTACACAATAATGGGGGGGGGGGAAACAGACCTTTGTATGACCAAGGGACTCAAAATGTGGAGCATTGGATCTTTTTTTTTTTTTGGTCAGGGGCTTGAATTCTGGGGTGGGTGCTGTCTCTCAGCTCTTCAACTCAAGGGGAGCACTCTACCACTTGAGCCACAGAGCCACTTCCAGTTTTCTAGTGGTTTATTGCAGATAAGAGTCTCACAGACTTTCCTGCCTGGGCTAGCTTTGAACTGTTATCCTCAAATCTCAGCCTCCTGAGTAGTTAGGATTACAGGTGTGAGCCACCAGTGCCTGGCTAGGATCTTTCTTATATAAGCCATCGTACTTGAGGCTTTCTATTGCAAAAGCTAATCCTTACTCTTTCCCAGACATATTGTAATTCAGCTTCCATCAGACAGAAGTCCTCCACTCACATGGACATGAAGCTGGTATTTGCATCTTGGAATTGCCTAATAGGCCAAAGTCAGGCAGAATTATCGCTTAGTGTATGGTCTTAGCAGCCAGGACTGAAAAATTAGAGCCTGGAAAAAAAAATGGTCTTACCTTAATATTGATATCTTGTCAGGCATGGTGAATGCCTGTTATCCTAGCACTTGGAGGTTGAGGCTGTTCTGGAAAGATCAGCCTGGGTTATATAACAAGACCCCCATATAAAAAATAAAGAAAAAGAGAGAATTAAATTCTAATATCACAAGTTTGGCACAATGTTTCTCAAAGTGTCTATCTTGGAACACCAGCAGAATTAAAGTTTGAGAACCATTAGCTTAAAGGAGTCAGTAAATGTTTTCTGTAAAGCACCATATAGCCATATTTTAGATTTTGTGGCCCATGCAGTCTCCATGACTTTAAAATAGTAGCACAAAGTAGCCAGAAACAAATGAATGAATTGGATCAGATTTGATCTAACATGGACCTTAGAGAATCAGGTAACTGCTTAGAATGTAAGGTAGATGCTAGACTAAATAAATTCCTTATTTTTGAGACAGAAAATGTTGCTTGTGTTTCCTTTCCTATCAGCCTTGTTAAATAAAAATTCCAGCCGGATGCTGGTGGCTCACGCCTGTTATCCTAACTACTCAGGAGGCTGAGATCTGAGGATCATGGTTCAAAGCTAGCCCTAGCAGGAAAGTCCAAGAGACTCTTATCTCCAATAAACCACTAGAAAACTGGAAGTGGCGCTATGGCTCAAGTGGTAGCACTCTGACTTGAGCTGAAGAGCTGAGGGATAGCGCCCAAGCCCAGAATTCAAGCCCTATGACCAACAAAATAGAATAAAATAAAATAAGTAAAAAATAAAAATTCCAGAGAGCTATTGTTTTAAACAAACCTTTTACACTATGACCAAACATACCAAGCTTAAAAAAAAAATCAAAGTGTAATGAGTCACTCACACTAAAAGTCAGCTTTACTAGTCTGAACTCAAATGGCTAACTTTCCCAGAAATCAGGATTAGAGAGATAACAGACAAGTTTCCCCAAGGTGCCAGCTTCCATTGTTATAACAATGAAGTTCTCTTTTCCTTAATCCATAGACAAAAAGATAAACCTGACGTAGTTAAAAGTTAACTAGCCAGATGTTTTCCTATTCTGGTGTCCATATCACTGCCTTGCAAGGAAGGGAACTTTGAAATGACCAATCAGCTTTTTTTGTTTCATTTATGCTTTTTCAGCACTTTTCTGTCTATAACTTCCTCTGCCCAGTCCACTGGGAAATATGTTCTATTTTATGGAATAAAGTGTCAATTCATTCTTGAAAATAAACCCAGTTAAGATATTTAAACTGAGCCGGGCGCCAGTGGCTCACTCCTGTAAATCCTAGCTACTCAGGAGGCTGAGATTTGAGGATCGAGGTTCAAAGCCAGCCAGGGGAAGGAAAGTCTGTGAGATTCTTATCTCCAATAAAACACTCAGAAAAGTGGAAGTGGTGCTGTGGCTCAAGAGGTAGAATGCAAGGGGAGCAAAGGAGGAGGCAACAATGGTTGATAAGAAATGTACTCATTACCTTGCTCATGTAATTGTAAATTGTACAGTATTTTCACAATAAAAAGAAACTCATTAAATGTACTCATTATCTTGCCCATGTAATTGTAACCCCTCTGTACAGTATGTTCACAAAAATAATAAATAAATTAAAAAAAATAGGTAGGCGGGGCGCTGTTGGCTCACGCCTGTAATCCTAGCTACTCAGGAGGCTGAAATCTGAGGATCACGGTTCAAAGCCAGCCCGGGCAGGAGAGATTGTGAGACTCCTATCTCCAATAAACCACCAAAAAACCGGAAGTGGCGCTGTAGCTCAAGTGGTAGAGTGCTGGCCTTGAGCTGAAGAGCTGAGGGACAGCGCCCAGGCCCAGAGTTCAAGCCCCACGACTGACCAAAAAAAAAAAAAAGAGGTAGAATGCTCCTCTTGAGCTGAAGACCTGAGGGACAGCACCCAGGCCCAGAGTTCAAGCCCCACGACTGGCAAAATAAATAAATAAACTGGGTCTGGAAATGTAGCTTAGGGGTAGAGTGCTTGCCTAGCATGCATAAAGCCCTAGGATTCCTCAGTACTACTTAAGCAAAAAAAGCCAGAGGTGGCACTGTGGTTCAAGTGGTAGCGCTCTAGTCTGGAACACAGAGAGGCTCAGGAACAGAGCTCTAAGCCTTGAGTTCAAGCCCCAGGAACAGAAAAAAAAAATCTTTAAACTGAGTTGTAATTTGCCTTCTGGCAATAATTTTAAAACATTATTATAAAGGTAGTATACAGAGAGGTTATAGTTTTTTAAGTCAGGTTAAGAATGTCTTTCTTTTTTCTTTTTCTTTTTTGTTGGTCATGGGGCTTGAACTTAGGACCTGGGCACTGACCCTGAGCTTTCTTGCTTAAGGCTAGCAATGAATCACTTGAGCCATAGCTCCCTTCCAGCATTTTTTGGTAGTTAATTGGAGATAAGAGGCTGGAGGGGGGGGCTGGGAAGGTGGCCCAGTGGTAGAGTGCTTGCCTTGCATGCATGAGGCCCCAGGTTCAATTCCTTGGCACAGCATAAACAGAAAAAGCCAGAAGTGGTAGAATGCTAGCCTTGAGCTAAAGAGCTGAGGGATAGAGCCCAGGCCACAGCGTTCAAACCCCACGACCAACAAAGTAAATAATTAAATAAATGAATAAATAAAGAGTCTGGAGGGCTTTCCTGCCTCTGCTGGCTTTGCACCATGATCCTCAGATCTCAGCCTTCTTACTAGCTAGGATTACAGGCATGAGCCACCAGCCCCCGGCAGAAGTGTATTTCTCTCTCTCTCTTTTTTTTTTGTCGGTCGTGGTGCCTGAACTCTGGGTCTGGGCGCTGTCCCTCAGCTCTTCAGCTCAAGGCTAGCGCTCTACCACTTGAGCCACAGCGCCACTTCCAGCTTTTTCTGATTATGTGGTGCTGAGGAGTTGAACCCAGGGCCTCAAGCATATGAGGCAGGCACTCTACCACTGAGCCACCTTCCCAGCCCAGGAATGTATTTCTTTTTGGACAATGTCACCCCTTCCCTCACTTTCTCCCAGATTTTCCCTCCCATTCCCAAAGAGCATATTTCTTTTTGGAACATATCATATGTCACCTTTTCCTAGTTCTCTCCCACCTTTGGTAATCTTAAAGACTAGTAGAGGTACAAGGGGTATCCCAGCTCTGCATCTTTAAGCAATGTGGATGAGTCCCTCCCTCCAGACCTACTTTTCTTGCATATGCTATAACAAACCTCACTGGTTCAGATGTTACAAATCTGATAGTAGCTAACAGAGATAACTCTAGCACAAAGTTTTGCATTTTAACTTAAGTGGGAAGAGTATTACGGACCAGTTTTGCCTGGCCATTGGTGGGTATGAGTTTGTAGAGTGGGGTATTTCAGTTTCCCTGAAACTACATTCCAGGAGGCAGAATCTGCTTCATATAAATCCCAATTCATCATTAGGGCTCAGAATTTCCCAGAACAGAGATCTGTTTGTTTGTTTGTTTTTGTCCATCATGGGGCTTGAATTCTGGGCCTGGGCACTGTTCCTCAGCTCTTTAGCTCAAGGAGAGCCCTATACCACTTGAGCCACAGCTCCACTTCCAATTTTCTGAGTGGTTTATTGGAGATAAAAGTCTCATGGAACTAAAGCTAGCTAAGATATGAAACCAACCCAGATGCCCCTCAGTAGATGAATGGATCAAGAAAATGTGATACATACACACACACACACACACACACAATGGCATTCTATGCCTCCATCAGAAAGAATGACATCACCCCATTTGTTAGGAAATGGAACAACTTGGAAAAAATTATATTAAGTGAAGTAAGGCAGGGCCAAAGAAACATAGGTCCCATGGTTTCCCTTATTTTCAATAACTAGTATATGTCTGGGACAAGCAGAAAAGGTCAAAAGCTATGTACAAATGACCAGATAAGATGATGTTAAGTGAAATGAACCCCAAGATAGGGACACAAGTGGTTTTTTTTCTTTCTTGCTATTGTTTCTAATGTACTCCTCCCCCACATGGTATAACCTGTTTTCACTGTATTTGATGTCTGTCTAATTTAGGGAGGAGAAAGGAAAAAATAAAATATTTAAATAGGGATACAGGTTGACCCATTGTAACAATGAGATGTATAAGAGACAATGTTGAAAAACGAACTTTACAATTTAGGCAGTGGGGGAGTTGGTGGAGGGGATCTGGGGGGATGTAGTTGTGGAGACGGGAGGGAAGGAGGGAGGGAAGGAATGGTTGGGGAGGGAAGGGATGGTAGGGGAGGGAAGGGATGGTAGGGGAAAAACAAAGGATGAGGCAACAATAAATAATGCTTGATCTGAAATGTACTCATTACCTTGCTCATGTAACTGTAACCCCTCTGTAGAGTATTTTTACAATTAAAAAAACTTATTTTTTAATTAATAAGCTTTTTTAATTGTGAAAATACCGTACAGAAGGTTACAATTACATGAGCAAAGTAATGAGTACATTTCTTATCAAGCATTGTTGCCTCCTCCTTTGTTTCCCCTTACCATCCCTGCCCTCCCTTCTCTCCCCCGCAAAAAAAACTTATGTAAAAAAAAAAAAAAAGAGTCTCATGGACTTCCCTGCCTGGGCTGGCTTTGAACCATGATCCTCAGCCTCCTGAGTAGCTAGGATTACAGGCCTGAGCCACTGGAGCCCCACAGTTTTTTTGTTTTTGCTTTTATTCTACCTGTATTTGTACTGAAGAGTTTATATCAGGGATCTTTGGGAGTTTATTCTGTTCCAACAGGGTGGCACTGCTGAACATAGTGGCTCTCCTTCCTTCCCCAAGACCTCATCCTCTGAGCTCCTAGATCCTAGCACCTTGGGCACAAGAGCAAAGCAGGTGGGTTTTCTTACTATGTAAGCAGAGATCAGTTGTCACCATGTGTCTGCATGTACCTGCTTTGGCCCAGAACTAAGGCAAGCAAACTTTTTCTTCCCCTCTGGGAAAGGGAGTCCCAGGCCACAGAGCAACACTTTCAGAACTGTCTGCTAACTTACTTGGAAACAATTTTACTCAAACCATGTGGAACAGGATTGGAATAACCTAGCAATCACAGCTGTTATGGAAGCACCATAGATGGAAGCTGCCGTGCTTTGAAACCTCCGCAGACACTGGCTGCAGTAGCAACTCTTAACTTGTTGACAACACAAATATGCATTGTACCAGTTTTGAAACATGAATATAACAATTGGTTGTTTTTGCTGTCCCTTCTTCTCTCCATTCTTAACTTCTTCTGTTGCCTTTGTTACTTTATGTATTTATTTGCCAGTACTGGGGCTTGACCTCAGGGCCTAGGCACTGTCCTCCAGGGGAGCCTTCTTTTGCTTAAGGCTAGCACTCTACCACTTGAGCCAGAGCGCCACTTCTGACCTTTTCTGTGTATGTGGTGCTGAGGAATCAAACCCAGGGCTTCATGCATGCTAGGCAAGCACTCTACCACTATGCTACATTCCCAGGCCATGTCTATGCTATTTATTTCTTGTCAGTCATGGGGCTTGAACTCTGGGCCTGGGCGCTATCCCTGAGTTCTTCAGCTCAAAGTGAGTGCTCTACCACTTGAGCCATAGTGCCACTTCTGGTTTTCGGATGGTTTTATTGGAGATAAGAGTCTCACGGACTTTCCTTCCCAGACTGGCTTTGAACCCTGATCATCAGATCTCAGCCTCCTAAGTAGCTAGTATTACAGGTGTGAGCCACTGGTACCTAGCCCTTTGTTACTTTAAATGGAAGATTTAAGGGGGTTACTGGGGTTTGAACTAAAGGTCTTTTCCTTTGAACTACACCTCTAGCCTTTTTGCTTTTAGTTTTGTTTGGTTGTTTGTTTGGTCAGTTGAGGGGCTTGAACTCTGGGCCTGGGCTCTGTCCCTCAGCTCTTCAGCTCAAGGCTAGTGCTCTACCACTTGAGCCACAGTACCCCTTCCGGGTTTTTCTAGTTATGTGGTACTGAGGAAACGAACCCAGGGCCTCATGCATGCAAAGCAAGCACTCTACCAGTGAGTCACCTTCCCAGCCCCTGCATTTAGTTTTTTATTTTTATTTTTGCCAGTTTTGGGGCTTGAACTCAGGACCTGGGCCTTGTCCCTGAGCTTCTTTTGCTCAAGGCTAGCACTCTACCACTTGAGCCACAGCACCACCTCTGGCGGTTTTTTGTTAATGTGGTGCTGAGGAATGGAACCCAGGGCTTCATGCATGCTAGGCAAGCATTCTACCACTAAGCCACATTCCCAGATTCTCTAAGTAGGTTCTTTTCTTTCTTTCTTTTTTGTTGGTAGTTGGGCTTGAACTCTGGGCCTGGGCACTGTCCCTCAGCTCTTCAGTTCAAGGCTAGTGCTCTACCACTTGAACCACAGTACCACTTTCGGTTTCCTGGTGGTTTATTGGAGATAAGAGTCTCATGGACTTTCCTGCCCTGGCTGGCTTTGAACCACAATCCTCAGACTTAGCCTCCTGGGTAGCTTACAGGCATGAGCCATTGACACGGGACTCTAAGTAGGTTTTTATCTTTTACCTGGCTGGCCTCAGAATGTCATCCTCCTACCTGAGCCTCTCTCCTTAGCTGGATTGTAGATATATACCACTATAACCAGCTTGTACTTATTTTTATTTTTTTCTTTGAAGGAGTTGGTTTGTTTTGGCTTGGTATTTGTTGGTATACAAGTCACTGTAGTAGAAAATATACAGCAACTGACCCATAATGTTTTTGGGTTTCTTCTGCAAAAAAGAGTTGATTCTTCACACATTTTTTTTCTTCTGATATTTAGGAAATCTTACATCTGCATTCTGATGAATGCATGTCACTTTACACAAGATACTTTGGCTCAATTCTGTGTTCCTTTAGACAATAGGTTATACGGTAGATTCTTAACTATAGGCTGTGATAAAATTAGTGTGTTTGTTTTTCTTCCTTTCCTTTACCACCTTATGCTAGTCAATAAAATTATCTTTCCTGGACTGGGAAGGTGGCTCAGTGGTAGAGCGCTTGCCTTGCATGCCTGAGGCCCTGGGTTCGATTCCTCAGCACCACATAAGCAAAAAGAAAAAAGCC
>NW_012267315.1:7855597-7858958 GCF_000151885.1 Dipodomys ordii
AAAAAAAAAACAACAAAAAAAATCAACTTATGTGCCTTCCTAAACTGGGTCAGCCATGCATTCTAGGATCTTTCTTAAAAGTCACTGCCAGTAATTCCAGAAAATTCTGGCTTTACTTGGGCTTCCCCAGTATAGTGGTCTGTTGGATCGCCAGGTGCATCCCCCCCCCAAAAAAAATAACAAAGCTAGGTCAAAAGTAGCCACAGATTTCATCATAAGTGTCACTTCAAAAAATTATATATATATATATATATATATATATACATATATATACACATATATATATGTGCAGTCCTGGGGCTTGAACTCAAGGTATGGGCACTGTCCCTGAGCTTCTTTTGCTCAAGGCTAGTGCTCTACCACTTGAGCCACAGCACCACTATTGGCTTTCTCTGTTTATGTGGTAATGAGGAATTGAACCCAGGGCTTCATGAATGCTAGGCAACACTCTACCATTAAGCCACATTCTCTGACCCTACATTATAAAATTCTCTCTTAAGTAGTTGTTCAAAGGGGTTTTGATCTAATATATCAATTTACAAGTACCATGCATCTTGATCAATGTCACCCCTTTGATTGTTCTCCCCATCTCTCCCAACCTCAATCTTCTTCAGCCTCATCTTTTTTTTTAGAAATGTATCCACATGTAATTATTTTATAACAAGTATAAGTTATTTCACAGATTCTTTAGCAAACAATATTTCATCCTTGAGAAAACTGTTCTTCCCATTAGCAGACATATTGCATTTAAAATACTTTTAGGCACTGAAATAAATGCATACATACCTTATTATCAATACACTGAAATATCATGGAATATATAAGATTTTAAACTTCAGCAATGCATAGTAATTTAATCAGTAAATCTGCATTTGTCAAATTAGGACTATATTTCTATACATTCAACTTAGTTATTTTCAAGAAACTGACTGATGACAGTTTTGAACCAACTGCTTAGGTAAAATCATAGCCATATCTAAGGTGTTTGCCTTTTTCAAGTTTTCACTCCCCTTCAGACTCATCCTTTTTTTTTTTTTTATAGGCTATGGGGGCTGAACTCTGGTCCTGGGCATTATCCCTTAACTCTTCAGCTCAAGGCTAGCACCCTACCACTTGAGCCACAGTGCCACTTCTGGCTTTTTTCTGCTTATGTGGTGCTGAGGAATCAAACCAAGGACCTCATGCATGCTAGGCAAGCACTCTACCACTGAGCCACCCTCCCAGCCCTCAGCCTCATCTTTTATCAGAGCTAAATAAGGCCCCACTATCCTGGCTTTTTCCTAAGCTCTGGGCTCTGCTAAATTCACTCTTGCAACCTCTTGTACAATTAATTAATACTAATAAAAATGTGTGTATGGCTGGGTGCTGGTGGCTCACACCTGTAATCCTAGCTACTCAGGGGGCTGAGATCTGAGGATTGCAGTTTGAAGCCAGCTCCGGCAGGAAAGTTCCTGAGACTCTTATCTCCAAGTAACCACCAGAAAACTGGAAATGGTATTGTGGCTCAAGTAGTAGAGCACTAGCCTTGAGCAAAAAAGTTCAAGGACAGTGCCCAGGCACCCAAGCCCTGAGTACAAGCTCTATGACCAACAAAACAAACAAACAAATTTCCCAGGCCAAGAGCTGGAGGTTCAAACCTGTAATCTTAGCTACTCAGTTAGGATCTGAGGATCATGGTTTGAAGCCAATCTGCACAGAAAAGTCATGAGACTCTTTTAATTAATCACAAAAAGTCAGAAGTGGCGCTGTGGCTCAAATGATAGAGTGCTAGGCTTGAGCAAAAGAAGCTTAGGGACAGCACCCAGACCCAAAGTTCAAGACCCAGGACCAGCAAAAAACAAACAAACAGAAAGCCAAACAAACAAAACTCTCCCCACCTACTTTAAACTAAAAACTAGAAGAATAAAGTGCCAGCCTTGAGCAAAAAAAAAAAAAAGCTCAGGAACAATGTGCAGGCTCTGAATTCAAGCCTCAGGACTGGCACAAAATACAAAAACAAAAACAAAAAACAACAGAAGTTACATGGGTAAAGGGACTAGGGATTAAATCTATGACTTTATGAATGCTAAGCATATTTCCTACAACTTGAGTAAAACAATTTAATATGTTCGCTAACAAATAAGAAAATATGGAGAAAATAAATGGTAGAGAATTACAACAAAGAAAATCTAATGCCTGTAGTACTACCTTACTTAGGAGGCTGAGATCTGAGATTCGTGGTTTGAAGCCAGCCAAGGCAGAAAAGTCCCCATAAAACTCATATCTCCAATTAACCACTCAAAAACCAGAAGTGGTGCTGTGGCTCAAAGTGGTAGAGTACTAGCCTTGAGCAAAAAGCTCGGAGACAGCTCCCAAACCCCAAATTCAAACCCCCCACTAACAAAAAAGGGGGGGGCCACTCAATGCCATTTGCCATGAACATAGGAAAAACTGAAAATATATGCAGATCAATAAAATGAGGTTATCAAATTTTAGCCAGAATCCATTGCTTGCCTGCCAAAAGAACCAAAGTTTGATTATAAACAGGAATTGAGCTGGTATTAGAAATGTGTTAAAGATCACTAAGGGAAGGCTTTCACCTGAATCTAATCAGAAAGATCAAAGGAGAATAACTTTCTCACTTCATGCTTCCGTGTTAATATTTACTACAGTCCAGTAAAATATTCCTCAAACAGGTACAGATGACGAGCAATGATCATGAGTTACTTGGAGAAAATCTTAACAGTAAGAAAATGGAGACAGTAATTTGTGTGTTTTTTTCTTTTAGTTTGTTCTTTTCTTTCTTTCTTTCTTTCTTTTTTTTGTCAGTTATGGGACTTGAACTTCTGGCCTGGGTGCTGTCCCTGAGCACTTCGGTTCAAGGCAAGCACTCTACCACTTGAGCCACAGCACCATCTTTGGCAGTCCTCAGATCTCAGCCTACAGAGTAGCCAGGATTTCAGGTGTGAGCCACTGGTGCCCGGTTTAATGTGTTTTCTTTTAGTAATAATTCTTTCATTTTATGATAATTGGGTACCCCTTCTTTGGTTTCTTGTCTTTTAAGAGGGCTTGATTGAGAGAGTAGGCTCTTCGGAATATACCTCTGTTGCGGTCTTTAAAGAAAGCTAAAGCTGGGCACCAGTAGCTCATGCCTGTAATCCTAGCTACTCAGGAGACTGAGATCTGTGGATCACGGTTCAAAGCCAGCCTGGGCAAGAAAGTCCATGAAACTCTTATCTCCAGTTAACTACCAGAAAACTGGACATGGTGCTTTGGCTCAAGTGGTAGAGCGCTAGCCTTGAGCTGAAGAGCTGAGGGAGAGTGCCCAAGCCCACAGAGTTCAAGCCCCCACAACCAGAAAAAAAAAATCAAAAGAGTAAAC
>NW_012267315.1:7859008-7867399 GCF_000151885.1 Dipodomys ordii
AAAAAACAACAGAAGTTACATGGGTAAAGGGACTAGGGATTAAATCTATGACTTTATGAATGCTAAGCATATTTCCTACAACTTGAGTAAAACAATTTAATATGTTCGCTAACAAATAAGAAAATATGGAGAAAATAAATGGTAGAGAATTACAACAAAGAAAATCTAATGCCTGTAGTACTACCTTACTTAGGAGGCTGAGATCTGAGATTCGTGGTTTGAAGCCAGCCAAGGCAGAAAAGTCCCCATAAAACTCATATCTCCAATTAACCACTCAAAAACCAGAAGTGGTGCTGTGGCTCAAAGTGGTAGAGTACTAGCCTTGAGCAAAAAGCTCGGAGACAGCTCCCAAACCCCAAATTCAAACCCCCCACTAACAAAAAAGGGGGGGGCCACTCAATGCCATTTGCCATGAACATAGGAAAAACTGAAAATATATGCAGATCAATAAAATGAGGTTATCAAATTTTAGCCAGAATCCATTGCTTGCCTGCCAAAAGAACCAAAGTTTGATTATAAACAGGAATTGAGCTGGTATTAGAAATGTGTTAAAGATCACTAAGGGAAGGCTTTCACCTGAATCTAATCAGAAAGATCAAAGGAGAATAACTTTCTCACTTCATGCTTCCGTGTTAATATTTACTACAGTCCAGTAAAATATTCCTCAAACAGGTACAGATGACGAGCAATGATCATGAGTTACTTGGAGAAAATCTTAACAGTAAGAAAATGGAGACAGTAATTTGTGTGTTTTTTTCTTTTAGTTTGTTCTTTTCTTTCTTTCTTTCTTTCTTTTTTTTGTCAGTTATGGGACTTGAACTTCTGGCCTGGGTGCTGTCCCTGAGCACTTCGGTTCAAGGCAAGCACTCTACCACTTGAGCCACAGCACCATCTTTGGCAGTCCTCAGATCTCAGCCTACAGAGTAGCCAGGATTTCAGGTGTGAGCCACTGGTGCCCGGTTTAATGTGTTTTCTTTTAGTAATAATTCTTTCATTTTATGATAATTGGGTACCCCTTCTTTGGTTTCTTGTCTTTTAAGAGGGCTTGATTGAGAGAGTAGGCTCTTCGGAATATACCTCTGTTGCGGTCTTTAAAGAAAGCTAAAGCTGGGCACCAGTAGCTCATGCCTGTAATCCTAGCTACTCAGGAGACTGAGATCTGTGGATCACGGTTCAAAGCCAGCCTGGGCAAGAAAGTTCATGAAACTCTTATCTCCAGTTAACTACCAGAAAACTGGACATGGTGCTTTGGCTCAAGTGGTAGAGCGCTAGCCTTGAGCTGAAGAGCTGAGGGAGAGTGCCCAAGCCCACAGAGTTCAAGCCCCCACAACCAGAAAAAAAAAATCAAAAGAGTAAACTAAAGACATTAGGCCTCAGCAGCCTTTGGAGAATTACCCTGTATTTTACAATCCTTTTCAAGTGTTACTGGAAGAACAGACAAGAAAAAATGTGTGGATCATGAGTTCTTGTCCAACCTGGGCTATACAGTAGGATCTTGAGATCTTTTTTTTTTTTTTTTTTGCTGGTCATGGGGCCTGAACTCAGGGCCTGGGCACTTTCCCTCAGCTCTTCAGCTCAAGGCTAGCACTCTACCACTGAGCTACCTTCCCAACCCCTCTTGAGATCTTTTCTTACTGAAAGAAAGGATGGAGGGATAGAATGTCTCATTACTTCCAAGGTAAAGGGGGAGATATTGCTTCATGCAGGGCTGGACCCAGTGCTATGTGGAGTATTCAGTCTTTCTGTATCTCTGGGTTTTGCTTTCCTCTGTTGGTATCTTTCTCAGGTGGCAGAGGTGGCTGCCCATTCCCAGCCTTGATAACATTCTCTCCCTCCTCTCAGGAGAATGAGTTTCAATCTTGCTAATCCACAGCGGTGGTTCTGTTTGAGTATCAAGTCTACCCTGGAAGCAATCACTGTGGCCAGTTGACAGAAAGCTCTAATTAGAACCCCAGGAAGGGTGGAGTCAACCTGTCTAGATCTGCACAGGTTGAAAGTGGGGGAACAGAAATTTCCTATGGAAATGAGACTGCAATTACTGGACCATGATGGAAGGGATCTAGAGAGCAGGTGAAAACACTAGATATCTTCCTCATGTAGACTCTAAGCAGGTACTCTTCCTTTCTTGTACTGATCTAGAGGCAAATATGCCTGGATAGTGGGAAGGAAACAGGAGACCTTCTTTTCTAAGCTCTTTTTTATTTTTATTTTTTGGGTCCGGTTGTGGGGCCTGAACTCTGGGCCTGGGCGCTGTCCCTCAGCTCTTCAGCTCAAGGCTAGCACTCTACCACTTGAGCCACAGCACCACTTCTGGATTTTTGCTTATATGGTGCTGAGGAATCGAACCCAGGGCCTCTGGCATGCAAGGCATGTGCTCTACCACTGAGCCACCTTCCCAGCCCTCTAAACTCTTTTTATTCAATTCCTACAGACTGAGTAAATCTCAGGAGATGGTGTCCTCAACACAGGGCATCCCACTAGTGGGACAAGGAGTTGCTGGCTCCTGCAGAGCACAGAATGCATGTTCTTTGCATCCTAGAGTACACTTCACAAAGGGCTAAAGAGCAATGATGCCACACTGTTTAATTTCCTTTGGTATCTGATCCACTGAGTCCACATGCTTTATCCTTATGGATTTTTTTTAAACTCTTCTTTCATTTTTAGAACAAGTTTGTTACATCCCACAAAATCTGCAGATGAGGGCTGAGGTATAGGTCAGTAGTAGCGTACTTCCCTAGAATGCATGAAGCCTTGAGTTTGATCCTTAACATTGCTAAATGAATGAATGAGTGAGTGAATGAATGAATGAATAAATGAAATCTATAAGTAAAGTTGGGAATTTAAAATTTGTGATTCTGAATCCTCTGAGTCTGTCAATATGGTAAATCTTTCCATTGACTAGGATCTTCTTTAATGGCTTCCAAAAAAAGTTGTCTGAGTTTATGTACTATAAGCTTGTGTGATATCTTAAAAAATTCATTTTATGGGGCTGGGAAGGTGACTCAGTGGTAGAGCACTTGCCTTGCATGCATGAGGCCCTGGGTTCGATTCCTCAGCACCACATAAGCAAAAAGAAAAAAGCCGGAAGTGGTGCTGTGGCTCAAGTGGTAGAGTGCTAGCCTTGAGCTGAAGAGCTGAGGGACAGCGCCCAGGCCCAGAGTTCAGGCCCCACAACCGGACCCCCCCCAAAAAAATTCATTTTATGATGCTTTTTTTTTTTTGCTATTGCGAGTCAATTTTCCTTTACAGTTGCTGACATTTAGAAATGCAATTGCATGGTATGCAATTAATTCTAGCTACTCAGGAGGCTGAGATCTGAGGATCACATTTCTAAACCAGCCCAAGCAGGACTGTCGGGAAGTGCTCAAGTGGTAGAGCACTAGCCTTGAGCTGAAAAGCTGAGGGACAGCGCCCAGGCCCAGAGTTCTAGCCCAGGACTGAAAAACAACAACAACAAGATATAAAGAAGCTTTATACTATTGTTTCTTCCTTTTTTCTCTTGATACTTGTAAGAAAGTTGATCTAATGTTTAGTGGAGTGGTTGGCTAGTTTTGTTCTTGGGTCTGCTTCCATAGATGGATCAACTTGTAAAAATATATATCAAGCTAGATATGGTGGGCTAGATTATAATACAGCATTTGGGAGGCTGAAAAAGAAGGATCTCATGTTTTAGGTCAGTCTGGGCTGTATAAGGAGACCCCATTTCAACAAACAAACAAGTCAAGAACAAAAGAGCAATTTTTTTTTTGGTAGTGGGGCCTGAACTCTGGGCCTGGGTGCTGTTTCTCAGCTCTTCAGCTCAAGGCTAGAGCTCTACCACTTGAGCCACAGCACCCCTTCCAGCTTTTTCTGCTTATGTGATGCTGAGGAATTGAACCCAGGGCTTCATGCATGCAAGGCAAGCACTCTACCACTGAGCCACGTTCCCAACCCCCAAAAAACAATTTTTTAAAAACCTACATGAATCATGCCACAGTACAGGTTTATACATGCCTTTTTTTTTTTCTTATATTACAGGAGGAAATAAGTCAGTTTTGAAGCTGAGGCAGGACAGAATTTGAGATCAGCCTGGAAACCAAGGCCAAATGCTTAACAAACAGAATAAACAAAACTCCCACAGATGACTACTCCTGCTACAAACTTGAAAAACTCTCAGGGCAGACTTGAGGGTAGAGGGGCACAAGTCAGAGTCTTAGCAGCTTCTATGATAAAAGGAGAGACAATATGAAAGGACAAGGAAGAAGAGTTTGATAACGAAGAAAGAACATTTTAGCATCGGTGTTTTCTGATGATAGCAAGATCACATGGGCAGCTCAATTGATTGCTATTTGAGATAATGAGCTTCCCAGCAATGGAAGTATTCAAGCGATGTGTGGACACATTCTAAGGATGCCAAACTAGACCCTCATCCCCAATGTTAGCTCCTGTCTATTCCAACTTTAAGCAGAGGTTCCAAGGATTGGCCTAATTTTATATCCTACTTTTGACATTATAACAAAGGCAAAAGCTGGCCTTTTGCATATGCTAACAATATTCATAAATACCTATCAGGTCTGATTGAAAAGAGAATGAAAAAGCATATTAGATGGGAAGGAAAAACTGGGAGTGAGGGAAGGGGTGACATTGACCCAAAAGAAATATATTCATTACCTGACTTATGTAACTATAACCCCTCTGTACTTCATCTTTAGAATAACAATTTAAAAAAATATATAAAATGAAAAAAACACATTACAATTCATTTCTTCTGAATAAACACCCAGCAAGTATAGATATGCATTCCACAACTATAAAATAAAATGTAATTCTCCATTCCCAGGCCCTTAAAGTTTACATTGATTTTTGAGATTTCTATGCATGCATCCTATACTATTATAATATTTTCAAATATTTTAAAAAATAGACCAAGTGGTCCAGGCACTCATCGATTTGAAATCCAGTGTTTTAAATATATTTTTTTTAAAAAAACTCTTTTAAAAATAGAATTAACTGCTTCTTGGATAAAGTAAGGAATTTTGAATGAAGTTTTGAAGACTCAAAGACGGGGGATAATTCTGTGATTTCATAATTTCACTTGTTTTATTTTTTTACTCTTTTATTCAACCAAGCTCTTTCTGTCTTGCAAACCTCGTTTGTTGGCAGATAAAAATACATCTACAGAGTCTCCCTGAAGCTGCGCCACCAGCCTCGTGGCCAAGAGCTGCGCCTGGTTTCCTTGTGCCAGCAAGTCTTCCTCCACCAGTTAATCGGGATCAAAGTCTTTTTTTCCGTTCTTAGATGGTTTTTCCCTCCGAGAAAAATGTGGAATTCAGAGCTGAATCCATACAGGGTGAATCCTTGAGGGCAAATCTGGAGCTACGATGAGTCGTGTCTATTTCACAGCCCCAACAGAGCTGTCTGCCCTCCTCCGTGCGCCTTGAGAATACTCTAGCCCAGCCAAGAAATCCGTTACCAGGCTGCGGTGTCCCCAAGGCGGAAGAAGACTGGGGTGGGGGGAAAAAAACCCGCTGTGTGGATTCCAGGGCCTCGTAAGCTAGGTGCGCCACCCCAGGTTACAGGCAAGCGAAGCAGCCGGTTTTGTGAGCTGCGGACGCTGGGACACCCCTGGCCAGGCGCGCCCCGGAGCGCCCCGCAGCTGGCACACTTCTGACCGTCCCCTGGAGGGACGCACGTCCTGGGCGATGGGGCTGTGCGGATTGCTGGGGGCGCACTGCAGCGGGGCAGTGAGAGGGGCTGCAAGGCCCCCAACCCGAGTACAGGCCCCCTTGGAAATTTAAGCTTTCTTTCTTTCTTTTCTTTCTTTCTTTCTTCCTTTCCTTTTCTTCTTTTCTGCCTTTCTCTTTCCTTCCTTCTCTCTCTTTCCTTCTTTCTTTTTTCAGTTTTTTTAACCAACTTTCTCCCTCTTGGTCTCCCTCCTCCTTTCAGAATAAAGATAGAGGGAAAACAAACAAACAAACAAAAAATAACAAAAAAATAAAGGTTTCCATTCATCTCCCCGGTTGAGCTGATGAGAGCGCGTACCCACCTTCAATTATTGGCTTCCTGGAAAGAAAGGTGTTTCCCAGCCCCCAAATTTGAGGCTGGGGTGAATAGAGACGGCGATAACGGGAAAGGGCGAGAAGCTGGGGGCTGGCTTTGAAGCTACGTTTGCATAACCTACACCTGGCTTTTGTTTCCATTGTGTGTTGGGGGGGAGTGAAGGGGCTCTTGGAGTGTAAGGTCTTGGAGTGGAAGCTGCTTGGGAAGAGCAAGCCTGTGTGGCACAAATCGGTGGCAAGGTGTTACGGAGACGCTGACTTCTAAAATGTATCAGTGTATTTATGCAGGGCTTTGTTGTAGACGGTGGTCAATTTAAAGACCGCATTTCCCCTTAACGGGTAAGCGTCTCCCTCCGCCTCCCACTTCCGACCACCGAGATTGCACGAAGCCCTGGAGACGATCCACAAAGTCCAGAAAGCGAGCCCCCCCTTTTTTGGTTTGCCTTATCAGATACAAATCCACTGGTGTGCATTGGGTGGGCTGGGGGGGGGTAGAGAGACACCTCGTGGGAGGCCCCAATTCATGGGAGGGGTCCCGGGAAAGCGGATCTGGATTTTTTTTTGAACTTTCAAAGAGTTCGTTTTGAGGTGCAGGTTTTGGGGAACGGAGGAGGCAGGGGTTTTGATTGTTTTTTTTTAAAGTTCTCCCCCCCCCCTTTTTTTTTTTTTGAAGAAGAGGAGTGGGGACGAATCAGACGTTAAATTCTTTTGCAAACATTCATGCCTAAGGAAGGGCTGGAACAAGCAGCCCGGCCGCCGGAACCGGTCGGACAGGTAGCGAGCTTGTTGACACCGTTATGTTGCAGGGCGCATGCTCGCTCCCAAGTTTCCTGGTGCCTTTTCTATTTCACCTTATGAAACTTTTTCCCCGGCGTGGTATCACCAGCGATTTAAGGCATAGGTGTCGCCGAGCCTGGAGGCTGGGAGTCGCCGAGAGTGCGGGGGAGAGGCCCGGGCCACACACCGCGGCCAGCGCGGGGCGGGAGGGGGTGGTAGTGGTGGTGGAGGAAAAGGGCAAGGCGAGGCGGGAAGGTGGGCTCCGGACGCCGGGAGCCCGGGGACCCAGCCGCCACCGCCGCCCCTAGCGGAGAAGCAGCCTGAGCCGCGGGAGAGGGGAGGGCGGAGGGGACCCACCGTCCAGAGAGGGGGATCCTCATCATGCCCAGAGTCTTCTTGGTGAAGAGGAGGAGCCCCGGAGTCTCGGTCCGCAGTTGGGATGAGCTCCCGGATGAGGAAAGGGCAGACACCTACATCCCAGGTGAGAGCCGCGCGGGGGCCGGGCCTGGAAGCGGGGTGCTCTGGGTGGGGGAAGGGGTGGCCGGGTTCGCTCTGCCTTTGGGCCAGAGTTGGGCTCCTCTCCTTCTTTCTGTTGGGGACCTTGGGTGGAGGGGGGTGGTGGGGAGGGGGGCGTCTTTCTGACGGAGGAAAGATGATGCAAATGAGCCTGAGAAACCTGGGCAACGCCGAGATCCCTTTCCCCCCTAGTAAGAGCCTCTAATTGCCCGGCGGCGGGACCGTTGGCTGCTGTGCGGGCCGGGGTGTCCCCAGGAAGGGGGTTGAAGGCCAGAAAGGGTTCACCCCAATCCCCCGTCTTCCAGGGAGTGCAGAAAGGGTCCGCCACGCACCCACCCCTACCCCTCGCCCCGCGGGCTGGCGGGGGGGGGGACGGACAGGTCAGATCCGCCTCTGCTCCAGGGGCGCAGAAGGACTTGGCACTCGGGGGAGCCTCCACCGCGCGTGGCCCTCGGGCTCGTGGGCACCGGTGTTGGGGAAGTAGGGGGGTGGTGACGATCGGCTCCCTAGCCCCACAGCTAGTTCTCGGGACCGATCTGGAGATTGACTCGCCTGCTCCCCTTCTCCACCGCTCCCCCCTCCCGCGGCCCAAAGACGTTGCCCACTTGGCGAGGTGCCCAGGTCCGGGGCGGGGCGGCGGTGGCACCACCCGCAGGTCAACACTGCCCTCGGGCTCCCGGACCTGACACCGCTAGCGTGGGTGTCAGGGGTGCGACCTCTTCCCTTCTCCCTCCCCCTCTCCCCACAGTGGGCTTGGGCTGCCTGCTCCAGGACCCCCCCGAGGACTGCCGCAGCGACGGCGGCAGCAGCAGCGGCGGCGGCAGCAGCAGCAGCAGCTCCGCGGAGCCGGGGAGCGCCGAGAGCAGCTCGTCGCCGCGCGCGCCCGAGTGTGAAACCCCCGAACCCCACCACGCCGAGAGCCCAGATGGACCTCTGGCGGCGAAGCAGCGCCCGGTTGCCAGGTCAAAAATCAAGGTAGGGTGTCGACTCTGCCCTCGCCGCCGCCGTCACCTGCGCCACGCCCTGGCGTCGGGCTCCCCGGGGCTGGCGCCCCTCCCTG
>NW_012267315.1:7867449-7879564 GCF_000151885.1 Dipodomys ordii
CGCGCACCCGGCCACCCGCGCCCCGAGCCGGCGGGTCGTGGTGCTCCGGCTCCTGCTCGTGTCCTTGCCCCTAGACCGCAGCCAGGGTTCTTGGGCGCGTCCTATCCCCGAGGCGGACGCCTAGGTGTCCCCCGCTTGGCGCTGGGAACTGCCGAGGATCTAGCACAGTTACTTCCCTTGTGCGTAAAATCTGATTCGTGGCCAAAGCAGTCCAGGTCCGGGGAGAGAAAGGACACCCTCCGGAATGCAGCCCTCTAGCGCCATGGGGGTCTGCCAGTGGGCATCTTGGCACACAGTGGGCCTCATGCGACTGCAGCTATTTCCAGTGCCGACACTGAGCGCCCGTTAGACGCGAGGCGTGGGGGGGGCACTGACAATTCTTTAGTGAATGAAATTGATGGGTTACAGTGGTTGGTTCACCTGCACATTTAGCACTCCTGACCCTGCTAGTGTCCAGGGTCGCGCCTCAGCTCTCCATCAAGAGTACTAGAATTGTAGGTAACGCCTTATCTGGATGCCAATCTGTGCTTTCTTAGGTAGAACTTCCTTGATCACCTGCCCGGATTATCTGCTAACTCCCCCCCACCCATTAAGAAATCTCGTTCTGTTGACTCCGCCAGTTAGAGGTAGCGCTGGCGTTTTATTAGGCACATAATCTCGGTTCCTAGCCTCTTGACTGAGTTAGAGAGCCACCTCGTATCAAGTGCTCCAGGCTACTAGGGAGCTCCGGAACATCCTATCACCTCGGCTGAGGAGGTGCTAGGGTAGGAGGACGTAGGCCTTGGCTTAAAGTGGCGAAAGTCCCCGCCGTTACTTTCCGGAAGGGAGGCTATTCCTCCCTAAAGCACTTGGCTAGCAGGGGGGGAGAGGAAGACGGTGGGGCGGGAGGGAGGGAAGGGCTTGCCTCCAGGGGCGGGCTGGGTTGTATTTGGTTATGAATTGAGATTTAAGACTGGAGCTGGATTCCGCTGGGGAGACTTCTTTAAAGGCTTTGCTAAATAGTGCTAAATTCAAAGCCAGGTGGCGCCAGGCAATTCTGGGCTAGGTGGAGTTAAGTGGGAGGGTACAGTTTGCCCCAGGCTGGTAGATGGCCCTTGGGAAAATTCTGGGGTAGTGTCCCACTTGCATATTTATCACCAGATTAGAAAGACAATTGTGATGTTGTTTGGGGAGCTGCAGAAGCCCGTTACTCCGTCTGGCTCCTCTTCCTCCCCCCAACCTCTCCCCTAGTCCACAACCCTCCCCCCCATCCCTCTAGAGAGAGATTGGAACAATCCCTTCACCAACATTTTGGGAGATCTCTTTCCTGTCCCAGGAAACAGCGAGCACCATTGGAACCTTGGATTAAAAGGAATAAATAAACCTGTGTGCTGGGGTGGGGGTGGGGAAGGGAGAGGATTTGGTATTGCTTGCTTTTGGACCCTTAGCAAGCAGCCTTCATTCCCTTCTTTCCCAGGAAGCTTTTATTTACTGACCCCATTCAGGTTCCCATGTCCCCCAAATGGAGACATCTTAGTACCAATATACTCCAAACCTTAGCTGCGGTGTTGGCCGGTTTTCAAACGGCCATTTTCAAATAATTAATCTTAACACATGGCTTAACCCTGAACTTCTTTACAAGGCATGTTGAACTCATAGAATTTCTCCAAGAAAAGTTAGTTATTTTTGTTGGTTGGTTGGTTGGTTTTGATGCTAGTTCTTTTTTGGTGGTTAATTGAAGATAAGCATTTTCCTGATTTGTGTGTTCTAGATGGCTTTAAACCACTATCCTTGGATCTCAGACTTCTGAGTAGGTAATATTACAGGCATGAGACATTGGTGCCCAGCAAGAATTAGTTTCTTAACATTATATTAGAAAAACCACCAACTCCGAGTTGTGAGCCTTCTAACTATCCTTCTAGCCTTATTCTTTGCTTTAATAACTCAAAGACTGGGCAGTGGACTCTTAGGACCAGAAAGGAAAGACAGATTTGAGACGTGTGTGTCCTGCAGAGAGAGAGAAACCATCTATGTATGGGGTGCCTACTGTGTGCAAGGCAGCAGCGTGATTAAAAAAAAAAAGGGGGCTGGGAAGGTGGCTCAGTGGTAGAGCACTTTGCAATGCATGAGGCCCTGGGTTTGATTCCCCAGCACCACATAAGCAAAAAGAAAAAAGCCGGAAGTGGCGCTGTGGCTCAAGTGGTAGAGAGCTAGCCTTGAGCTGAAGAGCTGAGGGACAGCGCCCAGGCCCAGAGTTCAGGCCCCACGACCGGACCCCAAAAAAAAAAAAAAAAAGAGCCTTCTATTCTGGTGTTTCTTCCAGAGTCCTCTAACCAGTAGTAGTTAAGCATCTAAACTCTGGGTTTCTCAGTTTGAGCTGTGACCTTGAGCAAATCATTCACCCTCTGGGCCTCTTATCTGTAAAATGGAGATAATAATGGTTTTACTTTGTAGATAAGTAGAGGATAAATGAGTTGGGGGAAATTTTTTTTTTTTGGGTCCGGTCATGGGGCCTGAACTATGGGCCTGGGTGCTGTCCTTCAGCTCTTCAGCTCAACGCTAGTGCTCTACCACTTGAGCCATAGCACCGCTTCCAGCTTTTTTCTTTTTGCTTATGTGGTGCTGAGGAATCAAACCCAGGGCCTCATGCATGCAAGGTAAGCACTTTACCACTGAGTCACCTTCCCAGCCCTGGAAAAAAAATTTTTTAATTGAAAAAATGAGTTAATGGGGGGCTGGGAAGGTGGCTTAGTGGTAGAGCGCTTGCCTTGCATGTCTGAGGCCCTGGGTTCAATTCCTCAGCACCACACAAGAAAAAAGCCAGAAGTGGCGCTGTGGCTCAAGTGGTAGAGTGCTAGCCTTGAGCCGAAGAGCTGAGGGACAGTGCCCAGGCCCAGAGTTCAGGCCCCACAACTGGACCTAAAAAAAAAAAAGCACTCAAAGAAAAAATGAGTTAATGGTAGGACATGGTATGTGCCCCTTAACTAGATATTATTTATGTGAATGAGGAGATGCAAATAATGCTAATACTATTATAGGAGACAGAGTACCAAACCAGAAGATTTTTTTTTTTTTTTTTGCCAGACCTGGGTTGAACTCAGGGTCTGGGCACTGTCCCTGAGCTACTTTTGCTCAAGGCTAGCACTCTACAACTTAAGCCACAGTGCCACTTCCGGCTTTTTCTGTTTATGTGGTACTGAGGAATCAAACTCAGGGCTTCATGCATGGTAGACAAGCACTTTACATCTGAGCCATACTCCCAGCATGCAGAAAATTTCTTGATATGAATTTGCAAGCTGTGGAAGTGGGGTGAGTATGGACAGGCTTTCGAGTGGTGTGAGCTGAGTCCTACAGTTAGAGGAAGGATTGGAGCCAGAGTCTTTTTTTTTTAGTTTTTGGTCAGTCATGGGGCTTGAACTCTGGGCCTGGGCACTGTCCCTCAGCTGTTCAGCTCAAAGCTAGCACTCTACCACTTGAGCCACAGCACTACTTCCAGTTTTCTGGAGGTTTCTTGGAGATAAGAGTTTCATGGCTTTTCTTGTCTGGGCTGGCTTTGAACCTGGATCCTCAGATCTCAGCCTCCTGAGTAGCTAGGATTACAGGCGTGAGCCACTGGTGCTCGGCCAGGCCAGAGTTGGAGGACAAGGTGATGTGGTCAAGGGGCCAAGCCGAGAAATGCAAGTGCTCTTACATAGGCAGAAGAACAGCTCTGGAAGGTTTTTAAGATGAGGACCATCTTACCGGTTGTGATCATAGATAAGTTATCTCCTCAAAACCTCAGTTCACTGACCTATAAAATGGGGCCATAATTGAATCAGTCTCAGGGGAGTTGTGTAGCTTAAGCAAGATAATGGATGCAAAATGTGCCTTCTTCAGAAGTTGTCAGGCAGGAAGTCAGCTGACAGTTACTTACAGCGTTTTTGTAATGTCCAACATTGTGCTGCCTACATACAGTAGGGACCTGGGATTGGCCCAGCTGATTGTGTTGATGTGGGGACTGGATCTGGAAAGAATCCCAGCCTAGCTGCCTCTTGATTGTGGGCCTGGGGGCAGGTTGTGAAATTCTCTTTACCTCATAGTTACCTATGAGATACCTACAAGGGTTCTATAATTTCAGAACAGGTAGTGGTAGGGTGACAACCCCACACATCCATCTTAGATACAGGTGGGTCCTGGGATATACCCATCACCTTTATCCTTTAAAGTCTTATCAAAACAAAGTTTGGAGTTAACCTGACTGATACCATTCATTCCTGAGTCAGTGTGGCTGGTAGGACCCTGGTACTGGTAGGGACTGCAAGTGAATATATCCTCTTTCCTCATCCTGTTCTGCCTTTCTTTGCTTCTCCCATGGTTTGTTCTCAGCCTTTATCCTTCAGTGAAGACAGATGTGTGAACTTTTCTCACCCAACAGTCCCCTCCTTTTTTTTTCTCCTGGTACTGGGGCTTAAATTCAGGGCTTTATGCTATTGCTTAGATTTTTTGTTTTTGTTTTTTGTCAGTCATGGGGGCTTGGGTGCTATCCCTGAGCTCTTCAGCTCAAGGCTAGCACTCTACTACCTGAGCCACAGCACCACTTCTGGTTTTCTAGTGGTTTATTGGAGTTAAGAGTCTCACGGACTTTACTGCCAGCGCTGGCTTTGAACCATGATCCTCAGATCTCAGCCTCCTGAGTAGCTAGAATTACAAGTGTAAGTCTTTGGCACCCCTGGCTTCCCTATCACTTTTAACTATGGAGAATTTCAAAGGCAAGAGTAGTATGCTATATGTCTATCACCCATAGCTAGGCCTGCCCACACCTTTTTCACTCTCTCCCCCATGTGACTTTGAGGCCCATCTTAGATAGACCTCATACTGAAGTTATGTATCTCATAACCACAGACCACTATACATCTGTGGTCCCAGAAGATTACAGTGCTTGTTGACTTCTTAAATCTATGATGTTTGCACAACTGCCTAATGGGGCATTTCTCAGAATGCTTTTGTCATTAGGCAATGGCTAACTGTATGTCAATTACAAGTAGATCAGAATGTGCCTCTGAAGACTGTAAGATCCAGTCACACCTGTACAAACTACAGCTATTACGTTCTCCTTGTTAAATGTTTTGTGAATTCCTACTCCTTCCTCCTCTCCAGTTTGCTTAATTAAGTTTGCACATCAGTCTCTCTCTCTTTCTCTTTTTTTTTTTTGGTGGAACTGAGGATCAGACTTTGGGTCTCCTTGCTACCCAAGCACTTTAACACTTGAGCCACCCCATCCCCTCCCCCCCAATAAAGTATCTGCCCTAAGTCTGAAAGAAACATTTATTTATTATTTTTGCCAGTCCTGGGCCTTGAACTTAGGGCCTGGGCATTGCCCCTGAGCTTCTTTTTGCTTAAGGCTAGCACTCTAACTCTGGAGCCACAGCACCACTTCCGGCCTTTCCTGTTTATGTGGTACTGAGGACTCGAACTTAGGGCTTCATGCATGCTAGGCAAGCACTCTACCACTAAGCCACATTCCCAGCCTGCCACTTGGTGTTTTTACTCTACCACTTGAGCCACACCTTCACTTCTGGCTCTTTGCAGGTTAACTGGAACTAGCGACTTACAGACTCTTCTGCCCAAGCTAGCTTCAAACTTCATTCCTCAGATCTGAGCTTTCTGAGTAATTAGTGAAAGGATCAATGAAAGGATCTATCAGATTCATGCCAGGGGACCAAGCAGAGGCAATCGGGCACAGGAGAAAGATTATTACATGGTTTATTAGAGGAGCCATATTTGCCCCAAGAGAGTGCGTGGCCTCCACTATCTAGGTAGCAGCGGGGACTGGGGTATAGGAAGTGAGGTGGATGGGAGTTCAGGTGGGTCTGGCTGGAGAGAGGGAGGGGCCAGCAGGTCTGGGTGGAGCTGAGGACATAATGCTTAACAGTTAGGATTGTGGGAGGGAGCCACCAGCATCTAATGCTTTCCTCCTCCTCCTCCTCCTCCTCCTCCTCCTCCTCCTCCTCCTTCTTTTCTTCCTTCTCCTCCTCTTCCTCCTTTTTTTTTTTTTTGCCAGTCCTGGGGCTTGAATTCAGGGCCTGGGAATTGTCCCTGGGCTTCTTTTGCTCAAAACTAGCAATCTACCACTTGAGCCACAGAGCTACTTCAGGCTCTTTCTGTTTATGTGGTGCTAAGGAATTGAACCCAGGGCTTCATGTAAGCAAGGCAAGCACTCTACCACTAAGCCACATTCCCAGCTTCTGCCTTTCTTTTAGAAGTTTGACAGGTGATGGGGCTGGGAAGGTGGGCTCAGTGGTAGAGCACTTGCCTTGCATTCCTGAGGCCCTGGGTTCGATTCCTCAGCACCACATAAGCAAAAAAGAAAAAAGCCAGAAGTGGCACTGTGGCTCAAGTGGTAGAGCGCTAGCCTTGAGCTGAAGAGCTGAGGGACAGTGCCCAGGCCCAGAGTTCAGGCCCCACGACCGGACCCCCCCCCCCCAAAAAAAAAGAAGTTTGACAGGTGAACTTGGAAGTTGGTCACAGAGCAGCTGAGATCCCTGCTGGTCTAGATGCTCCTGACATTTTCAGCTGCCTAGATACCATGATTCTTTTATTTTGTTTTGTCTTTGTGTTTGCTGCAGAAGCCTGTGTATCAGAGAACTTTGGGGGGAATTTTGCTTGTTTTTAAAAATGAAAGCTGAGTTTCTACAGAGAACAAGACAGCAGAAAAATGCCAAGCCTGGGCCTTGAGGAGTTACACATCACTCTTCATCTTTCCTGCCCTGAACTAATTTCCCAACAGATGTCCTCTACCACCCTTGTGGTGGTTACACCATTTCATTAATAAGCCTTTAGCAAAGTGTTAATTTTGAACTAAGGGTGAGCCTATTAAACTTTTTCAGAAGGTACTATGGTATAAATACTGCCTCTGGCATGTCTGGAGCAGTACCTATAATTAAATGCATTAATAATTCCTGCATCAAAACACATGAACATTGGCACCACATGGAATAAAGCCTGCATGTTGTTACATCAGTGTGGATCAGATTTCACTGTTCAGGGAAATGGGCAGATGCTTGTTGCTAGAAGTTATGAATTTTCAGAGTTACAGGTAAAGAACAGGACCTAGTGGCTCACATAAAAGGTCCATTCTCTTTTAGTTCCATCAGAGAGAGAAAGGTCCAAAAAGCGAATCGAGAAACAATAAGGTCTTTGCTAATTACCTTGTATTTAGGATCACAGAATTTTGGAGCCGACTTGACTGTAATAGTATTTCTTGAGTGCCAGGTTTTCTTCTTTAACTCTTTAATTTATATCCAAGAAGCAAATATCATTATCTACATTTTGGAGGTGATGAAATTCAGGCTTAGAGATGGCAAATAACTTGTTGACATCCTCAGATCCTAAGTGGTAGAGCAGGATGTACTGAATTGAAGAAGATGGAAAATAGGTTTTGCTCCTAGTTCCTTATACTGCAGGAGAGATCATATAGCACTATTAAATATTTTTATATGAGGGAAAATTGTCACATGGAGATACATGTTAAATACAATTTCATATCACACAAATCACCAGGATTAGGTTATTATTTAGTCTTCCCACAATCTGTGTGTGTGTGTGTGTGTGTGTGTAGTGCTGGGTTTAAACTCAAGTCTTGTATTTGCTAGGCTGATACTCTATTACTTAAACCACAACTCTAGCCCTTTTTGTTCTGGTTATTATTATTATTATTATTTTGTCAGTTGTGGGTCTTGAACTCTGGACCTGGGCACTATCCTTCAGCTCTTCAGCTCAAGGCAAGCACTCTACCCTTGAACCACAGCACCAATTCCAGTTTTAACTTTCCTGCCTGGACCTTGAACTGTGATACTAAGATATCAGCCTCCTGAATAGCTAGGATTATAGGCGTGAACCACTGGTGCCCGGTTTTTTTTTTTTTTTTTTTTGGGTCCGGTCATGGGCCTGAACTCTGGGCCTGGGTGCTGTCCCTCAGCTCTTCAGCTCAACGCTAGCGCTCTACCACTTGAGCCACAGTGCCACTTCTGGCTTTTTTTTTTTTTCTGCTTGTGTGGTGCTGAGGAATCGAACCTAGTTAGTGCCTCATGCATGCAAGGCAAGCGCTCTACCACTGAGCCACCATCCCAACCCCTGGTTATTTTTTATCTTACTTTTTGCCTAGGCTTACCTAGACCATGATTCTCCTATGTATATTTTCTACAGTAAATGTAAATTTACTGACATGGACATACCAACATGCCAAGCTAGCTTGTCCTCCCTCCCTCCTTTCCTCCTTTCTTCCCTCCCTCCTTTCCTCCTTTCCTCCCTTCCTCTCTGCCTGCCTGCCTGCCTGGCTTCCTTCCTTCCTTCTTCCTGTCATAAGACTTGAACTCACGGCCTAGATGCTATCCCTGAGCTTTTTTTTTTTTTTTTTCTCAAGGCTAACACTCTACCACTTTGAGCCACAGTGCCACTTCTGGTTTTCTGGTGGTTAACTAGAGATCTGAGTCTCACAATCTTTTCTTGCCTGGGCTGGCTTTGAACTACAATCCTCAGATCTTAGTCTCCTGAGTAGCTGGATTACAGGTGTGAGCTGCTAGTGCCCATCTCAAAGCTAGCCTTTTCTGTTGAGATGGACTTGCCTCCTGCTTATATGGGATGACAGACGTGTGCTACTTTGCTATTGATTGAGATGGTCTGGTGAACTTTCTGTCCATGCCAGCCTCAAACTGCAACCTTCCCTCTCTCCTCAGACCAAGTAGCTAGGATTATAGGTTTGAACTACCAGCACCTGGCTCCATGTTCATTTTATAATGAACATGACTAAGATACAACTTTGATCTGAGTTTTGGTTTAAGATGTGGTTTTGGTCTATTATTGTTGAGCTGAGTAAAAAAAAAAAAGTTATTGGTTAACTGGCTTGTAGAAGTTAAACATCATAAACTTAATAAAGATGTGTTATATGTGACCTGGAAAGGAAGAACGGGTCCTCTGGTTCGTGAGCCATCCTTATAGGAATCAGATGTGTATTTCCTGTGTCATGCAGGCTATACTGGGAAAGAAAGCCTAGAAATATTGCAGAATTGGCCTCTCTTCTTCCTTCCCCGTTTCTTCTGTCTCCTGGGAGTCAACTCTGTTACGCTCTCACTGAGCCCACCCCCAGCCTACCTTCACTTCTCAAGTACAAGAGAGCATAGATCTGCTTAAAAGTCTGTACTGAGACCTTCTGATCAGGGCTAGCATCCTAACAACCCCTGGGGGGGGGGCATGGGGACACTATAGTCTGATGGAAGAGGTGTGGTTTGTGTGTGAACAGTTACAGGTGGCTTTTGTGTGTGTGTCGTTTGTAGGGTCTGAACTCTGGGCCCAGGCGCTGTCCCTCAGCTCTTCAGCTTGAGGCTAGCGCTCTACCACTTGAGCCATAGGCCACTTCTGGCTTTTTCTGCTTATGTGGTGCTAAGAAATTGAATCCCCGGGCCTCATGCATGCAAGGCAAGCACTCTACCACCGAGCCACCTTCCCAGCCCCTACAGGTGGCTTTATTTGGAGAAAATTTGGGCCTTAGGGGAAGCAATGGCCTGGGTGGGTGGATGGAGGAGGGTATTTGAGGCTAGGAGAGTGTGGAGCTTGGAAAGTATTGGCTTCTTATGCTAATGATATTTATTTGGAAAGTAAGTTTTTAGCTTCCAGCCTTTTTTTTTTCCCCTTTGGAGATAAGAATCTCCCTTTGGGGCTGGGAATGTGGCTTAGTGGCTAGCTAACATGCATGAAGCTCTGGCTGCTGGCTTTGAACCTCAATCCTCACATCACCTCAGCCTCCTAAATAGCAAGGATTAGAGGCACAAACCACAGGCACCCGGCTAAAATGGGGTCTGGATAACTTGGGTTGGCCTCAAACTGTGGATCCTCCTTTTTTTCCCCTCTTCAATAGGTGGAATTATAAGTGTGAGCCATTGTTTGGGGTTTTGTTTTGTTTTGTTTGTTTAATGTTTTCGTTGTTTCTGTGTTCTGTGGTGGTAAGGGTGGAGCCCAGAGCCTTGAGCATGCTAAACAAGCATTGTACCCCTGAACTACATCCCCAGCCACAGAAAGAATTCTGGCAGAGCAGTTTGTCTAGTCATTTTAGATCTTTGAAATAGTCTCACTATATAGCCTAGGATCTTCCTGCCTCAGGCTCCTAAATTCTGAGATTATAGGCACGTACCCCTACACCTGGTTCAGATCCATCTTCCAAAGAATCTGATTTGATATTTAAAATGTTAGATTACTGTGCACCCGTGGCTCACACCTGGAATCCTAGCTACTCAGGAGGCTGAGATCTGAGGATCGCGGTTCAAAGCCAGCCTGGGCAGGAACGGCTGCGAAATTCTTATCTCCAATTAACTACCAGAAAATTGGAAGTGGCGCTGTGGCTCAAGTGGTAGAGGGCTAGCCTTGAACTGAAGAGCTGAGAGACAGTGCTCAGGCCCAGAGTTCAAGCCCCATGACTGACAAAAGAAAGAAAGAAGGAAAGAAAGGAAGGAAGGAAAGAAGGAAGGAAGGAAGAGTTATATGGCTCTGTCTTCTTACACCTTGTGTGAGCAGCTAGAAATCAGAGCAGGCCATAAATAGCAGAAACACCTGCCCTAGTGTTTCCTAACCTTTTCCCAATGCCAATAGGGAGGGCCCAGAAGTCATAACCAGGGGGCTGGGAAGGTGGCTCAGTGGTAGAGCACTTGCCTTGCATGCCTGAGGCCCTGGGTTCGATTCCTCAGCACCACATAAGCAAAAAGAAAAAAGCCGGAAGTGGCATTGTGGCTCAAGTGGTAGAGCTCTAGCCTTGAGCTGAAGAGCTGAGGGACAGCGCCCAGGCCCAGAGTTCAGACCCCACAACCGGAACCCCCCCCCAAAAAAAAACAAAAAACGAAGTCATAACCAGGCCAAACCTAGAGACATAGGAAAGCGGGTCTCCAAGTCAGTCTCCTGGAACCTCACTGTTCTTTTCTGCTTCCAGTTCACTACAGGCACTTGTGGGGACTCGGTGATTCACAGCTGTGAACTGTGTGGCAAGAACTTCCGCTTACAGCGCATGCTCAACCGGCACCTCAAATGCCACAACCAGGTGAAGAGGCACTTGTGCACCTTCTGCGGCAAGGGCTTCAATGACACCTTTGACCTGAAGAGGCATGTCCGCACCCACACAGGTGAGCCCGAGCTGTGTGCTTTGCTCTTGGGATTGTGTTTCCTGGTCAAGAGCTCCTTGCTTCCATTCCTCCTTGGTGGGGTTTCTTTCCTTGCTTGGAGCAAGATCACATTTCTGGAGGGGTAAAAAATAAAAAACAAATCACAGAAATGGGCACCTGGGGCCAGCTCATCTGCATCCATGTTCTTCTGGGCCAGCAAGCCCCCTGTCATAGCCTGTGTTAATCTCTTGAAAATAAGGATAAAGAGAAGAAGCTCCTCTTTTTTCTCCTTCTCCCCCTCCACTTTCTCTTCCTCCTCCTCCTCCTCCTTCTTCTCTTTTTCTTCTTCCTCCTCTTTCTCCTCCTCCTCCTTCTCTTTCTCCTCCTCCTCTTCCTCCTCCTCCTCCTCCTTTGCCTTTTTCTTTCTTCTGCCATCCCTTACTACTTGAGCCACAGATCCACTTACATCTTTTGCTGGTTAATTGGAGTTAAGAGTCTCATGACTTTCCTTATGTGGTGCTTATGTGGTGCTGAGGAATCGAACTCAGGGCCTCGGGCATGCAAGGCAAGCACTCTACCACTGAGCCACCTTCCCAGCCCAGTAGCTAAGATTATATAGACATGAACCATTAGCTCCCAGCTGATGATAGGTTTCAGAGCTCAACTCAAATCACAAGCAAGCCGGCAACATTGGGAGAATTCTACCATAAAGCAGTACCCTAGGCCCAGCTGTCCAATGTGCTCTGCGGTACATTTTATGCTTCTTATGAAGTCAGCTTATTTCAGTACAAATAGGCTCAGAATATTCCTCACCTGACCCTCCTGCTGGAGCATGTTTCATTCTTTTTGCCTTACTCAGTTTCCCAACTTTGTCCCCTGTCCCGTTCCCCCCCAACCCGTGTCCTCCTCCCTCTCACATCCTGAGATACAACCCAGGGCCTCAAGTATGAGGCACCCTTAGCCCGCCCCTTCCTTCCTTCCTTCCTTCCTTCCTTCCTTCCTTCCTTCCTTCC
>NW_012267315.1:7880635-7891663 GCF_000151885.1 Dipodomys ordii
ACTTGTACATCTCATTGTTGCAATGGGTCCACCTGTATCCCTATTTAAACGATTTGTTTTTCCCCTTCCCCTCCACAAATTATACCAACTCAGCCTGTTTCTTAACTTGCATGCAGTGTGGATTTCAACTCTCCCCCCAGAGTCTAGGGGATGTCCTTTGGCCTCACTCCCAGCCCTGCTGATGGGTCACAAGCCTCATTAGTCTTTTCTTGGGAACTTTTGGCCTCCAGGCATCCTTGAATGAGGCCCTGTGGCCCCATACCTGGGCTCCTGGGAGCCCTGGAGAATTCTAACGATGCTACTTCTCTATTAAAAACAAAAATCTCTCACTTTTGGGCAGAACGAAACCCACATTTCCCTATGTGAGGATTGTAGCTCAGTCCCCCATTCTATTCCCACCCCCGCTGAGTCTCATTTGAGCTCCCCTTGAACTCCCTCTGTTCCATGTCATTTTTTTAAAATTTTTAAATTTTTTTAAATGTTTATTTATTTATTTTTTTTGGGGGGGGGTCCGGTCCTAGGGCCTGAACTCTGGGCCTGGGCGCTGTCCCTCAGCTCTTCAGCTCAAGGCTAGTGTTCTACCACTTGAGCCACAGCGCCACTTCCGGCTTTTTTTTCTTTTTGCTTATGTGGTGCTGAGGAATCGAACCCAGCGCCTCAGGCATGCAAGGCAAGTAAGTGTTCTACCACTGAGCCACCTTCCCAGCCCCTATTTTTTATTTTTTAATTTATTTATTTTTGTTGGTTGTGGGGCTTGAACTCTGGGCCTGGGCACTGTCCCTCAGCTCTTCAGCTCAAGGTGAGTGCTCTACCACTTGAGCCACAGCACCGCTTCTGGTTTTCTAGTGGTTTATTGGAGATAAGAGTCTCATGGACTTTCCTGCCCAGGCTGGCTTTGAACTACGATCCTCAGATCTCAGCCTCCTGAGTAGCTATTCTACTTAATTTTAATTTTATTTTATTTGCCACTACTGGGGCTTTAACTCTGGACCTGGGCACTGTCCCTGAACTTCTTTTGTTCAAGGCTAGCACTTCACTCTTTGAGCCACAGGGCCACTTCCGACTTTTCCGTGTATGTGGTACTGAGGAATTGAACCCAGGGCTTCATGCATGGGATGCAAGCACTCTACCACTAAGCCATATTCCCAGCCCTCCCATGTCATTTAAATATAACTCCTGACCTACTCAGTCCCAATTAGGACTAGGCTGCCATTCACCTTCCTGCCAGCCTCGGAAGATTTACTGTGTGTGAGAGACCCTGATCCCTCATGACCTTTCAGAGTTTAGTTCCCCTCACATTTTGGTGGGATTGGGAAAATGCTTATTCCTCTTTCAAGGTGGGGTTCCCAACTCCTCACCTCCACACATTGACTTTTTTAGGTCCTCTGTACTCTATTTATTTATTTGACAATCTTGGGGCTTGAACTCAGGGCTTGGCCACTGTCAGGGCTTCATGCATGCTAGGCAAGCACTCTAACACGAAACCACATTCTCAGCCCATTTTCTTTTCCCAGTTCTTATCATGCTTGGTTGTTCTTAGGGTACTGGGTGTGACTTGGCTCCTGGGCTTGGGACAAGTGTTCCTATTTTGGAAAGTGGGATAGGATGTTGAAGTTCTCTCCCTATTCCTCTCTCACTCCCTCTCTCTTTCTCTTTATCTCTTCCTCTTTCCCTCTCTGTCTCCTCTCCTTCTCTTGCTGGTACTGGGGCTTCTTGGGCTTGCCCAGCTTGCTTCCTTGGCTGGTGTTTTATCACTTGAACCATACTTCCAGTGGAGATAGAGTCTCAAGGACTTTGCTGGTTGATGCTGGCTTTAAACTTCGATCCTCCATATTTCAACCTCCCTGAGTAGCTAGGATGCCGGGCATCAGCCACCAGTGAGTGCCTCACTTCTTTTTTAAGTATTTTTCAAAAATGAACTTTTAGCTAGATGCTGGTGGCTCACGCCTGTAACCCTAGCTACTCAGGAAGCTGAGATCTGAGGCTCATAGTTCAAAGCCAGCCCGTGCGTTCGTGAGACTTATCTCCAGAAAACCAGAAGTGGCGCTGTGGCTCAAGAGATAGAGCACTAGCCTTGAGCTGAAGAGGTCAGGGACAGCGCCCAGGTCCGTAGTTCAAGACCCATTCCCGACAAAAAAAAAAAGAGTGAATTTTTAATTGAAAGGTAACTTAGACCCAGACAGGGCACAAAGTCACAAGAGTCTAGATATGAATTTAGTGATTTTATTTTATTTTGCCAGTTGTGGGGCTTGAACTCTGGATCTGGGCGCTATCCCTTAGCTCTTCAGCTCAAGGCTAGTGCTCTACCACTTGAGCCACAGCACCACTTCTGGCTTTTTCTGCTTATGTGTTGCTGAGGAATCGAACATAGGGCCTTGTGCATGGAAGGCAAGTACTCTACCATGGAGCCACTTTCCCACTCAGCCACCTTCCCAGTCTTCCCCTCACCCCCCTTTTTTTTTTTTTTTAACAAAGTGGACACATCCACATAACTAGCACTCAGGACAAGAACTGGGATGGTAGCAGCTCAGAAGTCACTACCCCTTTCCCTCTAAGAAAATCCACCATCATGACTTCTAACAGCATAAGTTATTGTCTGTTTTTTTTTTTTATCAAGCCTGAAATAAATGGAATATAAATAGTATGTACCCCTTGGGGTTTGGTTATAAGCTTCTTCTTTTTTGTTTAAATCACTTGGAAAAAAAATTCAGTCAATCAGTAGAAGTTTGACCTCTGCAAAGCCAATCTGGCCATTATGGTGGAGAGAATGTTAAGGCGCTGATTAGGGTCTTGTAGGGGCAGTGGAGTGTGTTCTGTAGAGGGTTACAGAATGCTTGCAAGCTGAGCCACTGGCCCCAGGGACAGGAGGACAGCAGGGACCACTGAGTTGTTTGTTAGTAGCTGCCTGGAGAGTTCTCAGATCTTTACCTCTGTCTGAAAATACCCCTGGGGCCACGATCTGGGTCTTTAGAGCCTTGTTCATTAGATTGTGCGGTCAGCAAACCTTGGCCTCTAGGACAAAGTGTCTACTGGGCTCTTGATACCTTCAGCTGGAGTGAGTGCTGAGTTGATAGAGTTGCCATCAGGAACCCACATCTCCCCCCCTCTGTATATCACCTTTATAACAATAAAATAAAAAATATATAAGTAACAGAAAAAAAATCCAAAACAAAAAACCCTCATAGTTAGCCAGACACTGGTGCCTGTGATACTCGCTACTCAGAAGCCATCAGCTTCTTATTTGCAATTAACCAGCAAAAATGCCAGAGGTATAGCTCAAGTGGTAGAGAAGCCAGCCTTGAGCATAAAAGCTAAGGAACAGCACCTAGGCCCTGAGTTCAAGCCTTAGTACTAGCACAAAACAACAACAACAAGAACTCACATCTAGACCAGGAATGATGTCTTGTGACTGCAATGTTAACTATGCAGGTCTTCTGTGAGCACATTACCTCCGGGCTCAGGGAGGTCTCAGCTGACAGAGGGAATGTGACTCAGACATCTGCCTGTCACCAGGGGAAACAGTAGAAGTGCCAGACTAGAAAAAATGTGGCAGACACCAGTGGGTGTCCTGGAGATGGCCTTGCAGCTGGGCCTTGACAGATGAACGCTATTTGCAGGCGGATAGAAGGGGGACTGCACTGCAGACCAGGTCTGAGGCAGGCCCCGCACACAGCTGGCCAGTTGATGGGGGAGGTGATCCCAGGAAGCAGGAATGGAATGAATTGGGTGGGGACAAGAGGTGGGAAAGAAGGCTAGGAGGAGCGCGGTGACATGGAACAGGTCATCACTGTGGATTATCAGCTTGCTCCTGCTGGGGACCCTTTGGGGTAGTAGGTAGAATACGCCCCAGGTTGCTTCTGGAGCAAACAAGTTGGGCTACTGACTCACAAACATATCTCCCTTTGTTTGGGGGTTCATCCTGGGACCTTGAACTCCTAGGCAGTCCTGCCCCTCCCCCTTTGTAGGTCTATTTTGTTTCCCAGGGAGCACCATCAGAGGGTGCTAGAACTTTCTGTGATGCCCAGTGGTAGGTGGAGGGGAGATGGCACAGTGTTAGCAGGGTTTGGCAGGGCAGGGGGGAGGGGGGGTGGCGCAGGGGATTTAACCAGTGAGGACCGTGGCTTATCACAGACTCTGAGACCTCTCGGAGGGTGTCATAGCACCTGCAGATGGCAGCAGCCGTCTGCCATCATGGTCCTGCATACCAGGCCCTCAGCATTGATCCTGTCATCACAAACAACTCCCAGGATGCATTATTCCTCCCATTTGACAGATGAGGAACACAGCTGAGGCAGGTTAGTCCTGAAGTTCAAGGTCTCTTATGTTCTACAGGGTTCCATTCTCTGCCTTCTTTACCATCTAGAGCCTCTGGCATTCTCTCTCTAAAGCAGAGGCCTCATCAGCTAGCCCCATGAGAAGTTTGTAGACGCCTGCTTGCTTCTGGAGGAAGATAAATAAGCAGGAAATTCAGGTCTAGCCCAAACCACACACACCAGTATGGGTTTTTAACAAATTACAGAAGAGCCTGTGAATGGTGCCAGGATGTTTTCTGCTCATGGAATTAGCAAGCCCCCAGACCCTGGTGTTGAGATGCTCAGGTCTTCCCTATCTCTTATTCCTCAAAGGTGACTTTGTATGTGTGTGTTTGCTAGTATGTTCCTGAGCTTTTTTTGCTCAAGGCTGGTATTCTGCCACTTGAACTATACTTGCACTTACAGGTTTTTGTTTTTGTATTTTTTGTTTTTGTTTCGGGACTGGTCCTGGAGTTTAAACTCAGTGCCTGGGCACTGTCCCTGAGATTCTTTTCCTCAAAGTTAGTGCTCTACCACTTGTGTCACACCTCCCTCCACTTCTGGCTTTTTGTGATTTATTAGCGATAAGAGTCTCTGGTGCTTTTCCTGCCGAGGCTGGTTTTGAACCTCAATCCCTAGCTTTCAGCCTCCTGATTACAGGATTACAGGTATGAACCACTAGCCCCTGACTCCATATAGCTTTTTTCTGGTTAATGGGAGATAGAATCCCAAGGAATTTCTTGCGCTGGCTGGCTTTGAACTGCAATACTCATATATTAGTTCAAGGAAGATTAGAGTAATAAACCACTGGCACCTGACTAAACGTAACACTTGTAAGGAGTCTCTGGGGGTGGTACTGGTTTAAGCTGGTGAATAAAAATGCAGCCTGGATGTTGCTTCCCCTACTGCCTCAAACTTAGTGCCTGGTGCTTGCTAGGCAGGCACAGTAAAACTGAGCTATGTCTCCAGCCCTGTTTTTTCATGGGTTACTTTTAGGATTGGGTCTCACCTTCCCAGCTGGGCACAGGCTTTGACTCTCCATTCCCCTACTTGTTGGCTTCCCATTGCTGCTTGGATGAGATGCACGTGCCATCATGTCCAGCTTCCCTCTGTGGAGATGGAGTCTTGTGGACTTTTCTGTCCAGGCTGTACTATAGTTTAGGATGACAAGCATGAACTACTGCACCCTGCTACAGGTTGAGAGCAGGTCTTGAGAACTTTTTGCCCAGGCTAGCCTGGAACTGTGGTCCTCCTGGTCTCATCCAGCTTTATACTTTTGTGAAGGACCTCCTGTAGCTTATTGCACTGGGGGAGAAGCCAACACGGAGGCTTCTAAAAGTGGAAAACCCAGAGTTACACCAGTCAGGACAGCAGTTATTGGCTATGTGTAGCTACCGAGCACCAGAAATGGGGCTGGCTAGAATTGGGGCACAGCTTAAGATAGTAGTGTTTAAAGACTTAATGACAAAAAAGAGAAAAAGCTGTGTGTGTAATCCTTATTTTTATTTATTTATTTATTTATTTTGGGTCCAGTCATGTGGCCTGAACTCTGGGCCTGGGCGCTGTCCCTCAGCTCTTCAGCTCAAGGCTAGCGCTCTACCACTTGAGCCACAGCGCCACTTCCGGCTTTTCTCTTTGCTTATGTGGTGCTGAGGAATCAAACCCAGGGCCTCAGGCATGCAAGGCAAGTGCTCTACCACTGAGCCACTTTCCCAGCCCCTAATCCTTATTTTTAATGTAGACATCACATGGAAAATGGAACGTGTTAGATATATTAAGTTAAAAGATCATTAGGGGCTGGGAATGTGGCTTAGTGGTAGAGTGCTTGCCTAGCATGCATCAAGTCCTGGGTTTGATGGCTCAAGAGGTAGAGTGCTAGCTTTGAGCAAAAGAAGCTCAGGGACAGTGCCCAGGACCAGAGTTCAAGCCCCAGGACTGACAAAAAAAAAATAAAGTGTGTGTGTGTGTGTGTGTGTATAAAATTAACAGTTTTACTTATATCTTTCTATGGAATTTAGTGAGACTACTAGAAAAGTTTTTGCTTCTTCTTTTTTTTTTTTTTTAAAAGACTGTGTAGGCCAGGCTGGCTTTGAATTACTGATTGTCTTGTCCTTTTTTGCCAGTCCTAGGGCTTGAACTCTGGGCCGGGGTACTGTCCCTCAGCTTTTCTTTTTTTTGGGGGGGGGTCCAGTCGTGGGGCCTCAACTCTGGGCCTGGGCACTGTCCCTCAGCTCTTCAGCTCAAGACTAGCTCTCTACCACTTGAGCCACAGTGCCACTTCCGGCTTTTTTTCTCTTTGCTTATGTGGTGCTGAGGAATCGAAGCCAGGGCCTCAGGTATGCAAGGCAAGCGCTCTACCACTGAGCCACCTTCCCAGCCCCTGTCCCTAAGCTTTTCAGCTCAAGGCAAGCACTCTCTACTTGCACCACAGTGCCACTTCTAGTTTTCTGGTGGTTTATTGGAGATAAGAGACTCACGGACTTTCCTCCCTTGGCTGGCTTTGAACCTTGATCCTCAGATCTCAGTCTCCTTAGTAGCTAAAATTACAAGTATGAGCTGCTGCTGCCTGGTGATTGTCTTGTAGTAACCTCCCAAGTACTGGGATTAGAGTGGTGTACCACTGCACTGGCTGGTACTAGGAAATTTTTTTTTTTTTTGCCAGTCATGGGGCCTGAACTCTGGGCCTGGGCGGTGTCCCTCAGCTCTTCAGCTCAAGACCAGTGCTCTACCACTTGAGTCACAGCGCCACTTCTGGCTTTTTCTGCTTATGTGGTGGTAAGGAATCGAACCCAGGGCCTCGTGCATGCAAGGCAAGCACTGAGCCACCTTCCCAGCCCCACTAGGAAATTTTTTAAAAATTACATTGTATGTCGCCAGGCGCCAGTGGCTCACACCTGTAATCCTAGCTACTCAGGGGGCTGAGATCTGAGAATCCCAATTCAAAGCCAGCCCAGGCAGGAAATGCCATGAGACTCTTATCTCCCATAAACCACCAGAAAACTGGAAGTGGTGCTGTAGCTCAAGTGGTAGAACGCTAGCCTTGAGCTGAAGACTGAGGAATAGCGCTCAGGTCCAGAGTTCAAGGCCCACAACCAGCCAAAAAATTTTTTTTCATAACTTTTTTTCTTTTTGCCAGTGCTAGGGCTTGAACTCAGGGCCTGGGCTCTGTCCCTGAACTTCTTTAGCTCAAGGCTAGCACTCTACCACTGGAGCCACAGTGCCATATCTGACTTCTTCTGTTTATGTGTTAGTGAGGAATCAAACCCAGGGCTTAATGCATGCTAGGCAAGCACTCTACTACTAAGCCATATTCCCAGCCCTATCATAGCTTTTGGTGTGATTAGCAAGTTACATCATGGAAATCACTTGCGCTTATTTTCCTTGCTTTAATTGACTTTCTGGTGGAGACATAGTTGCAATAATGCTGGTGCTTCCATACAGGTTAGCAGGTAGCAACCAGGAAGAGTCTGGTTCTGAGCATGCCATACTAAGAGGCAGGAGGAAGAGGGCATCCCCGAAGCTCAGGATAGAGAGCAGACATTTGAGGTTCAGCCTCACTGATTCTAAAAGACCTCACCAGGGCTGGGAAGTTGGCTCAGTGGTAGAGCGCTTGCCTTGCATGCATGAGGCCCTGGGTTCGATTCCTCAGCACCACATAAGCAAAAAGAAAAAAACCGGAAGTGGCGCTGTGGCTCAAGTGGCAGAGCGCTAGCCTTGAGCTGAAGAGCTGAGGGACAGCGCCCAGGCCCAGAGTTCAGGCCCCACGACTGGACCCCCCCCCAAAAAAAAAAAAAGACCTCACCAAATTAAATGGGAATTCACTCTGGCCTTTGAGGAGAATGTTACAGTTTTCCTATTGGCGATCCTTAGTGTTGTATTTAGGCCAGAAACAAAGATAGAGATGCTTAACACAAATGCAGCAGACAGGCAGCAAGTGTTTGCTTGCAGCCCAAGTAAATCAGGCTACAACAGGACTCTCCATTGGAGAATGGTGGCAACAGTGTTGATGAGGTAGGCAAAGATGGGGTTGAAGAATCAGAGTTAACCCATCTCCCCCCACCTTCCCTATCCCCTATCTATATATTCTTCCTATGTCCTGGAATCCCCAGGGAACAGGGCATCTAAGGAAATACTTCAAATACAAAGAAAACTGCTTGAAAAAAAAGCCAAGGAAATCAGAGCCTGAAAAATGTCTTACATCAATATCCAAACAGATGAAAGAGGTTAGGACTCCTTTTGGGGATATGACTTTACCAGGAGAAGAGTAAACCAGAGGTTTGGCGGGGGGAAGAGGTATGAATCTAATGATCTGATTGAAGAGATTGGAAGAGAAAATCTAGTGCAGAAAAAGCTCTGTAACATTTTTGTGACAATATTTGAGAAGCCTGGCATGCTTCTCAACAGGTATAGTTCTTGAATCCTAGCAGGAGGATGGTGAGCTGTGAGTGCCAGGCCAGCCTGGCATACATACATAATGCAACAACAGGTCTCCTGTTGTTTTTCCCAGGCTGGGCATTGGTGGCTCGGGCCTGTAAACCAAGCTACTCAGGAAGCTGAGGTCTGAGTATCACGGTTCAAGGGCAGTCCTGGCAGGAAACTGTAACAGACTCCAATTACTAGCAAAAAGCTGAAAGTAGAGTTGTGGTTCAAGTGATAGAGTACCAGCCTTGAAAAAAAAACCTAAGGGAATACAGAAGGTTCAGCACCAATAAATAGCATATGTATATGCACGTGTGCATGCACACGCATCCACACATGCACATTAACACATTCATTTAAATGGCTGTTTTCAATCCAGATCATCCTAAATCCAGTTCCCTGGAAGCAGTTTATCCAAGGGTTTGTGGAGGGAGGCTCTTCAGAGGAGTCTGGAAAGAAGTGAGAAAAATGAGTTGGTGTAGAGAAGGGGCTCTGGGCAGGAGTGTGGTCTCAGCTGCATTTCTGGGGGACTCTTGTGAGTGACATTTGGAGAGCAGAGAGAGTTGGCCTGACTATAGGCCAGTGGGAGAACTTTCTAGGTTCATTGCAGTTAGGAATGACTGAGGATTGCATGTTCCCTGGGTATCCGGGTGGTCAGCTGCCAGTGCCCAGTCCTTGGAGATCAGGATAGACAGGACTATTAGCTGCCAACACACACAGTTGAGGATGTCTGGTCCAGGAACAGGGTCTCAACATGCAGTACACACATTGCAGATGGATTTACTGGTCCAGTGGAGTGGAAGAGATCGTGGAGACCAGAAATTATGCCTATTGACCCACCTCAGAAACAAGAAGGGATATGAACTTTTAAAAAAAATGTGTATAGCTGGGCGCTGGTGGCTCACGCCTGTAATCCTAGCTACTCAGGAGGCTGAGATCTGAGGATTGTGGTTCAAAGCCAGCCCGGGCAGGAGAGACCGTGAGACTTCTATCTCCAATAAACCACCAGAAAACCGGACGTGGCGCTGTAGCTCAAGTGGTAGAGCGCTCGCCTTGAGCTGAAGAACTGAGGGACAGCGGCCAGGCCCAGAGTTTAAGCCCCATGACTGACCAAAAAAAAAAATGTGTATACAACTCGAGCTTGTGAAAAGCAACAGAGGCCTGTTGATTTGTTTTATATGGAATATTCTTTTGAATTTAATTATTGGGGGTTGAACTAGCTTGGATTCTTCTAAAGAATTACTGTCCTGGGGCTGGGAAGGTGGCTCAAGGGTAGAGTGCTTGCCTCTCACCACATAAACAGATAAGGCCGTAAGTGGCGCTGTGGCTCAAGTGGTACAGTGCTAGTCTTGAGCTGAAGAGCTCAAGGACAGTGCCCAGGCCTAGAGTTCAAGCTCCACGACTGATAAAAAAGAATTACTGTCCTATGGTGATAGTGTATATCTGTAATGCCAGAGCTTGGGGAACTGAGGAAGGAGGAAGATGAGTTGAAGCCTGCCTGGGCTACATAGGGAGGCCATGTCAAGAAAGAAAGGAAGAAAGAGAGCAAGAAGAAAGAAAGGGAGGGAAGGGGTGAGGGAGGGAGGCAGGCTATTGACATAAGTGATTTTCTTTTGGTAGATGGGAGATTTGCATTTCAGATCTTTGTGGCAAATGTACACAGCAATCTTGGGCCACTGGAAGTGTAGATCATTAAGAGTGCCCTGGGTGTTAGCTAAATTGAAATGTCCTTTTTCTCATTTGTAAAATGTGATAAAGGCCTTCAAATGGTAGAACAAGCTATGGAGAAACTATAATCCACAATCAGGGTTGGAAAGGCCATACAGGTTGGTGGGGAGTGGGGATCCAGGCTTAGTCTTGGGGGAGAGGAGAGGCTCAGGGAGGTAATAGACTCACAACTAGAAGAAAGGAGTCCATGGAAGGCACCTGCCATTCCTGTGTAAGCCACTGAATTCCATGGGGCAGCTGAGGAGTTCAGATTGGAGGTCGGAGGTAAAGAGAAGAGGGGGTACTGGGCAAAACTGTATTGTGGGCCCCGGCCACAGGACAGGACCCTTCTTGCCTTATCTGCCATCAGGGGCTACATTGAGAGGGATTAGAAGGCTAACAAATCCCATCTTGATTAAAGTAGAGGAAGAAGACAATGGGGTCTTTGTTTGAGGCCTAAAGAGAAGGTTTGACTGGATTGGGAAAAAATGCAGATCTGGAGACTTGGAAGCTGGGCCAGGGCCCATGCAGGAAAAAGGATCAAGCCCTCCCTGCCCCCAGCACTATCTCCTGGAGTTGCTTTGTCCAGTGATGATGCTATCCTAGCTGG
>NW_012267315.1:7893500-7896488 GCF_000151885.1 Dipodomys ordii
CTGTCCCTCAGCTCTTCAGCTCAAGGCTAGCACTCTACCACTGGAGCCACAGCGCCACTTCCGGCTATTTCTGCTTATGTGGTGCTGAGGAATAGAACCCAGGGCCTCATGCATGCAAGGCAAGCACTCTACCACTGAGCCACCTTCCCAGCCCCAAATACTAAATTCTTATGAGTTCGCTGGCCAGTTTATCAGTGGGCATGCTTCTATTATGTTGAACTGCATTGTAAGTTAGGTCCTAATGAATATTTAGTATTTGTTGTGTTCTGTGCATTTGATATTTCAGTTAATTCTCAGAGCAGCCAAGTTGCAAACAAGGAAGCTGAGCTGGGGAGGGCTTCACTGGGCTCAGTTAATGAGTGGCAGATGTGCGACGCCTGGCTTTTCAATGGCCTTGGACTTTGGTCCTGACATAGGTGTGTGAGGTTAATGATGTCTGGCTTGCAGATGGTGCGTTTCAGTTTCCAAACCCTGACTTTGATGAGGACAAGAAGGGTCTTTGCTCAAGATCCCTAGAATAGGTGAGGGCTCCATCCTTGAGGTCCTTGGCATTATTTCTTCTTTCCCCAAAGTTTCTGTCTGTCCACCTGCATCTCCCTGAGTGCCTGGAGGATGGCAGTACTCCAGGAGGGAGGGGCGTGTTCCTAGGTCCAGACAGGGATACCCTGAAGCTTTGGTGTGGCAGTGTTGGCCTGTACAAATGAGTTTACAGAGGCGGGGGGGGGGGGGGGAGCACTGGGGCAGGGAGCAAGTATGAAAGGCAGAAATGCTAGAGCTTTCAAGATATATGTTTCTTTCCTTTGCTGTGTCTGTGTCACCTAGCCTCCAAAACAGATTGAACTCTCTTCCTCCCTAGAAAAGTCCACATAGCAGTCATCCCTACTCCCAGCCATCAGAGTGATGCAAGGCTCCTGAACCTCCCAGCCTTTACTGTCCTTGCCTCACATGCACTGCCTGAGAATAAAGAAAATCCTCAGAGCATGTGTTGAATAAAGAGGTGGAGGAGACCCAACCCTGTGTACTCTCAGGCTAGTGTGGTGCACTAGCCTTTCCCTTGAAATAGAACCCTGTATGACTAGACCTCCAGGACCCAGTCCTTTTTAGCGTTAGTTGTTTTTCAGATAGCATCTTGTGTTTTTGCCTCTTGCTAGCCTCAGACTATTATCTTCCTATTTATGATCTCCTAGATAGTGGGTCTTGCTACTTTTTACCCCCAGTCTGGCCTAGTACCATGATCCTCCTGATCTTTTACTCCTCCAGTAGCTGAGATTGTAGGTATGAGACAGTCTTGCTACTAAACTGTTCTTGCTGGGCACTGTGGCACACAGGTATAATTCTAGTGCTTGGGAGGTTGAGACAGGAGAATCACAAGTTCAAGACTGGCACGAGCTACACAGTATTTGAAGCTGACCTGTACTACATGGAAAGACCTTATCTCACCAAAATAAATATCAACAATATCAAAAAACAAAAACAAAAAACCCAACCTACTCTCAAGACAACAAATTCACTACTTGGAAAGTTGTATCAATCCTTTCCAGGGGATAGAGCCCATAACATGACTACCCTCCACCAAGCCTAACCTCTAGAGTTTTTTACCACCTCAATACTGCCATCATGGGACCAGCTTCTAGCACAGGCACCACCATAGGCCCTGGGTTTTGCATCCTACATGCTCTGATGGTGTGGCCACTGTTAGCACCAGGTGTAAGCAGTCTAGTGTGAGATGAGCTGTGGACTGGAGTAGTGGTTGCTCTGAAGAAGGGATTTGGGTATAACCAACCACATCAGAAAATGCAATGGCACTGAAGCTACATAAGCAAAAGGTGGGAAAAATCTCTAGGAATATTGTTAAGGGATGAAAGCCAGGATACTAAAATAAAAATAAATCCTATGTTGCATGTAAGTAAAATAGAAAAATCTATGAATATGTACAAAGGTGAGGCTAATATTCCTACTTGTGTGTGTGTGTGTGTGTGTCTGTGTGTGTGTGTGTGTGTGTCTGTGTGTGGTTTGAGAGGATGGAACCCAGGGCCTCACTAATGCTATGTAAGTGCTATACCACTGAGCTATACCCCAACTTCTAATATGCCATTTTAACTTATACTTAAGAATGCAGACTTTGTATGTAACTATGGCCTAGCATATAATATCTTGCTATATGCATTCCATCATGGGCTTTTGGGGGTATTAATTTCAATATTTACAACATTCCATATCTCAATTTTTGTTGTGTCCTGAGTATCTCATTTCAGCCTGACCCCAACCCTAGGAGGGTCTGAAGAGAAAGGATAGGTTTGTAATCCCACTTTCCAAAGAGCTGCACTTCCCATAGAAAACAGATCATATGGGAAGGGGCTTGCGATGGCAAATAATACAGATGGCTGCAATGGCAGCATAGCCTCCCACATACTCCAGACCTACTTCAAAACCTTGTGTTTAGGCTGGGAAGGTGGCTCAGTGGTAGAGTGCTTGCCTTGCATGCATGAGGCCCTGGGTTCGAATCCCTAGCACCACATAAGCAAAAAGAAAAAAGCCGGAAGTGGTGCTGTGGCTCAAGTGGTAGAGTGTTAGCCTTGAGCTGAAAAGCTGAGGGACAGCGCCCAGGCCCAGAGTTCAGGCCCTATGACCGGACCCAAAAAAAAAACAAATCTTGTGTTTAGCTTCAGAAAATATGCATATATGGATGCCAACATACACATACACCTGCGTTTTCATGTGTGGCTACAAAGGAGTTGTCTCCTAGGGAAGCTTTTTAAAATTCTGCTCAGGCCATGTCTGGAGCAGTTAATTATATCTTTATCTTAATAAATGTATATACACATGTAAATATGCAATTTGTAGAAAATATGAAAAATCACAAGGAAACATAACAGGTCTTGGGGAAGAGCGATGTATGGAGTAAAAGAAGGATCTTTTCTTGTTTAAGTTGAATGCTATATTTCATTTAAACCTGGCAGCATAAACAACTTTTAAGCTACTTTTTTT
>NW_012267315.1:7896747-7897163 GCF_000151885.1 Dipodomys ordii
CCATGCTTTATGACATGTCCCTCTTTTACAGCCTAAATCAGACTTGACTGGTTTTGTTGTTGGCAGTGCTGGGATGGATCCTAGGCCTTCTATATGCCAGGCAAGCTCCCTACTACTGAGCTACCCCACCTCCCCTACTCTAGTTGTTATTATTGTTGTTGTTGTTGTTGTTATTATTACCACTACTACTATTATTGCTGGTCCTGGACTTGAACTCTGGGTCTAGGCACTGTCCCTGCATCTTTGTGCTGAGAGCTAGCACTCTACCATTTGAGCTACAGCTCTACTTTTGGCATTTTGTGGTTCATTTTAAGATAATGAGTCTCTTAAGACTTTTCCTGCCTGGGCTGACTTTGAACTGTGATCCTCAGATCTCAGCCTCCTGAGTAATTAGGATTACAGATATAAGCCACAGG
>NW_012267315.1:7897213-7907623 GCF_000151885.1 Dipodomys ordii
GTCTCTTAAGACTTTTCCTGCCTGGGCTGACTTTGAACTGTGATCCTCAGATCTCAGCCTCCTGAGTAATTAGGATTACAGATATAAGCCACAGGTGCTTGGTCTTTTGTTGTTGTTGTTGTTGTTGAGGGTGGGGACTTTTGCTCTTTGTGTGGCAACGTGTAGTAAGCTTGCTGTGTGAATATTGAGTCTCTGTGGTCAGTCTGCTGCCCTGCTTTGATTACTTCCCTCAGGTTGTTACAGATCTTGGTGGTGGCAATCTTTAGTGGTTTTCTAGGTGCGAGTCTGTGGCTTGGCCAGAACCAACTGGTGATGTTTCTTGCAGGCATTCGCCCCTACAAATGTGATGTCTGCAACAAGGCCTTCACTCAGCGCTGCTCGCTGGAGTCCCACCTGAAGAAGATCCATGGGGTGCAGCAGCAGTATGCCTACAAGCAGCGCCGAGACAAGCTCTATGTCTGTGAGGATTGTGGCTACACAGGCCCCACCCAGGAAGACCTGTACCTGCATGTGAACAGTGCCCATCCGGGCAGCACGTTTCTCAAAAAGACATCCAAAAAACTGGCGGCCCTGTTGCAGAGCAAGCTGACATCCACACACCAGGAGAGAATCACTCTGAGCGAGGAGGAGGAAAGGAAGTGAGGACATGTAGGGGAGGAGAGATACCAGCCTCACCACCTTTACCTGGATTTTGGTTGTGAGGGTGTTCCTCCCACCCAACCTTTATCCCACTGGCTGTTTTTTAATGACAAGTGTTCAGTTCCCCTGTGTCCTTTCTGGATGGAGCAGTAGGATCTCTTCGCAGGTCTTTAGTTACCCTGCCACATCTGACCCTGTACTGCGTGTCGTGTTGAACTTGGTTGCGTCAACCAAAGTCTGTTTTCTACACTCCATGTTTTGTGGTTGTTGTTGTTGCTTTGTTTTTAAGTAGAATTTTCATACACGGACAGAGGGGTACTCTTGAAGAGACTATCATTTTATGGTGCCTTGAAATGCTACTCAAGCCAGGAAAATGAATATGTTGACAGAGTTTACAGAATTATTTTAATAAATGAAACATTCAAGTGAGTGAAACCCTGTTACAAACCCTGTTTAGGGTTTTTTGTGTGATTTTTGGACTCCAAGTAACTTGGGAGAAGTTTGAGTTGTATTGGTGAGGAAGCAAATCAATCTTTCTTCCTTCCTCCCTCCCTCCCTCCCTCCCTCTCTCCCTCCCTCCTTACCTTCCTCTTTCCCTCTCTTCCTCCCTCCCTCCCTTTTTCTTTTTTGCCAGTCCTGGGGCTTGAACTCAACCTGGGCACTGTCCCTGAGCTTCTTTTGCTCAAGGCTAGCATTCTACCACTTGAGCCACAGTGCCACTTCTGGCTTTTTCTGTTTATGTGTTAATGAGGAATTGAACCCAGAGCTTCATGCATGCTAGGCAAGCATTCTACCACTGAGCTACATTCCCAGCCCAAGGAAACTAATCTTGATTGTTGGGTAGAACAGATGGTTGGTGGAAAACCCAGCACTGGGCAGCTACCTTTGGTGACTTCCCTCTTGCTCCCTACTTTAGAGTCCCATCCCCATAGGCAGAGGAGGTTAGCAATCAAGGCCACCTTGAGATGGGGTTGGAAAATGGAAATAGCCTGCCCAGGGGATGATAAGACATTTCCATGGTACTTCCATGTTGGGAAGGGCAGAACATGGGTCCAGACCCTCCTTTGGGAAGCCCCTTGGTCAGGAAAGCCTCAGACTCATAAGCTGCTGGGTGAGTTGAACAGGACAGGCTGGTCAGCCATGGCACTTTTTTTTTTTTTGTCGGTTGTGAGGCTTGAACTCTGGGCCTGAGTGCGCTCCCTCAGCTCTTCAGCTCAAGGCCAGCACTCTACCACTTGAGCCACAGTGCACTTTCAGCTTTTTCTGCTAATGTGGTGCTGAAGAATCAAACCCAGAGCCTCATGTATGCAAGGCAAGCACTCCACCACTGAGCCATCTTCCCAGCCCCCAGATTTTTTTTTTTTGCTGGTCCTGGGGCTTGAACTAAGGGCCTGGGCACTGTCCCTGAGCTCTTCAGTTCAAGGCCAGCACTCTACCACTTGAGTACAGTGCCACTTCCGGCTTTTGACGAATCAAACCCAGGGCTTCATGCATACTAAGCAAACACTCTACCACTAAGCCACATACCAAGACTTGTGTGTGTGTGTGTGTGTGTGTGTGTGTGTGTTTGTTGGCCCTGGGGCAAGGCCTGGGCACTCTTCCTGAGCTTTTGTACTCAAGGTTGGAGTGCTACCAATTGAGCCACAGATCCATTTCCAGCTTTTTAGTGGTTAATTGGAGATGAGTATCTCATGGACTTTCCTGCCTAGGCTGGCTTTGAACCACACAATTCTCAGATCTCAGCCTCCTGAATAGCTAGGATTACAGACATGCACTACCAGTGCCTAGCTGGCCAAATTTTTATTAAATAGAACTCTTTTGAAAGCCAGGTTGAAAGGGGTAAGCAGAGAAAGACATGTACTCCCTAAAGACTAAGGCTTCAGTTTCAGGTGTAGCCAGAGCTTAAACAATGTCCTCCTCTCTCATCTTCAACTCTATGTCTTACCTCCATTTTCCCCATGGTAGTTTTTTCTCAGCCAGGCTCTTGTGGAGACTCATCCACTGTCAGGGCTTCTATCCCAATGTATGGTAGCCCAGGAAATGATTTCCTTTTCAGACTGAGACCTTGGGTTTGGCTTTGGAACTCACTTGAACCATCACTATGTCCTGGGGATGCATGGTGCCCTTTTGGCCCAGGCATGAGCCACATGCTTTTGCTTCCATCCAATCAGGTACAGCAAGCAGGTCAGTCATGCCCCTGGGAAGGTGATGCCCCAGAAGGAAGTCAGGATGCCAAGATCTGAAGGGGAAATGGATGTTAGGCTGGCATGGTGGTTAAGAGAAAACACAGCTCCTATGCAAAGGTGCCTGGCAAAAATTCTGTGGTATAAAGGAGAGAAGGTTGTTTCTCATGTGGCAGTTTCTAGGTTTTGTGGTTCTCCTAGTCCATCACTCAGGGACCCAGGTTTCATGTTGTGCTGCCATGTGACACGTGTCATTATCCCAGGATCTTGTCAGCCTGTGGATGGTTGAAGCTGGGAGTCCATGGGCCTCAGAGGGGTCCTAATGGTTTTGCTTCCTTGACAAGTAGATTCTGAGGCAAAGGTTCAAATTCTAGTATCCTGCTTAGGAGCTGATCCCGTGAAGCATCTGTAGAAGTATGGACCTCTAGGGTTACAAGAAGGAAAAGTCAGTAAAGGGAATAGAACCAAGAGTCACTGCTGCATACAACTGAGTTTAATCCCCCACCCCCCAGGGGCCTCTGAGAGGTAGGAAAGGAGGGACAAGAAACTATTAACTTCTTGTCCATTTTCGCTTGAATATCATCTAACTGTTCATTTCTGGGCCCTTCTAACCTGCACATGCTGGCATTGGCCAAGCATGTGTCCTGAGCCTGGAAAAATCCCTGGACAGAGTTTCAGAGTGAGTTAGGATCACCTTCACACAGTCCTGAAAGCTAACAAAATGTGGGCTGGGTGACAGCCATGTTTGTGACAGGTACAGAAGGATTATAGCTTACCACCCAAAGGTGCCAGCCTACATGAGGCAGTAACTGGAGCCACGGGGAGGATTTAGCTACAACTTGATGGCAGTTAATATAGGGAAGATACACTCTTCTCAGCCATATATTGACACCAATGGATTATGGTGGCTGACTCATGTTCTCTGCCATAGCAGGCAAAACCAACTGATAATCCATCTCAGCTTTCGAATCCCCTCCCCATCCCAACCTTGCTGTCTTGTCCTGTCCTGACCAGTTACTTGCCAGGATATCTGGCTAATTTAGGACACTGGTTATCAGTCCTGGAACCTGGGGTCTCTTAGTGACTGAAATCAGAACTATGAGCTATTGAGTCCAGCCACAATATCTGCTTTGGGTTGGCATTAGGTCATTACAGTGGCTGAGATCTTAGGCTTGAAGTTCAAAGTCAGCCCAGATAGAAAAGTCCATAAAACTCTTACCTCCAATTAACCAGTAAAAAATGTAGGAGTAGGACTGGGAAGGTGGCTCAGTGATAGAGTGCTTGCTTGCCTTGCATGCATGAGGCCCTGGGTTCGATTCCTCAGCACCACATAAGCAAAAAGAAAAAAAGCCGGAAGTGGCGCTGTGGCTCAAGTGGTAGAGCACTAGCCTTGAGCTGAAGAGCCTAGGGATAGTGCCCAGGCCCAGAATTCAAGTCCCACGACCGGAACCCCCCCCCACCTCACCCCCTAAAAAAAAGCTAGATGTGCCGGGCGCCCGTGGCTCATGCCTGTAATCCTAGCTACTCAGGAGGCTGAGATCTGAGGATCACGGTTCAAAGCCAGCCCGCGCAGGAAAGTCTGTGAGACTCTTATCTCCAATAAACCACTCCAAAACCAAAAGTGGCACTGTGACTCAAGTGGTAGAGCGCTCACCTTGAGCTGAAGAGCTCAGGGACAGTGCCCAAGCCCAGAGTTCAAGCCCCATGACCGACAAAAAAAAGCTATAAGTATGACTCAAGTGGTAGAGCACCAAGCTTGAGTGAAAAAGTGATAACGTGAGGCCCTGAGTGCGGTCAAGCCTCAGTACCAGCACCAACAGACACACACACACACACACACAAACACAGTCACACACAGACACACACATATAGATGTTCATGTTGTGCTTGAAAGAAGGGTCTATTGGGTGTTTATTTTTAGAAAAGGATTTATTTTGTGACTGTCTTAGCTTGTGTACAAGAAGTAAAGGAGGGGCTGGGAAGGTGGCTCAGTGGTAGAGCGCTTGCCTTGCATGCATGAGGCCCTGGGTTCGATTTCTCAGCACTACATAAGCAGAAAAAGCTGGAAGTGGTGCTGTGGCTCAAGTGGTAAAGCACTAGCCTTGAGCTGAAGAGCTGAGGGACAGTGCCCAGGCCCAGAGTTCAGGCACCATGACTGGCAAAAAAATAAATAAATAAAGAAGAAGAAGTAAAGGATGAGAGGGATTCTGGGAAAAGTTTTATTGAGGGAGAATCTCAGGGAAAAAAAAAGGGGGGGGGAGCTGAAGAAAGCAAAGCCTGCTAAAATCTAGGCATAGCAAGGTCCTGGGGTTACTGAGGAGTATAAAGCTTACCACAGAAACCTGATCATGAGAAAGGGGCCAATTATCACACATGACTGACACCTTAGTGTGTGTTTGAGAGAGGGAGACACAGAGACAGAGACAGAGAGAGGAAGAGGAAGAGAGTAGGAATTTTCAGTTATGCCTATGAGCCCTTTAGTAAGAACCCAATATTCAAGTAGCTAGTTCACTTGGAGGTCTCTGGGGCGAGGAAAGAAAAATTACAGGAGTGGACTTTTTGCCCCAGTCCTGGGGCTTGAACTCAGGGCCCGGGCACTGTCCCCGAGCTTATTTTGCTCAAACCTAGCACTCTATCAGCTTTTTCTGTTTATGTGGTACTGAAGAATCAAACCCAGGGCTTTATGCATGCTAAGCAAGCACTCTACCTCTGAGCCACATTCCCAACCCAGGAATGGATTCTTAGAGGCAAATAAAAATAGAGGTCCACAGGCCCCACACAGGATCTGTCTCCTCCTTGGAATATTGGTGTTTTGATAAAGGTTCTGCTTTTGGAACTAAAGGAGTAAACTGGTTATTGCGAATTATGGGGTATCTTTAGAAGAAGTTTTTCAAATGTTTATATAATAATGTATGCAGAGAAATGTCATCCCTCCACATTGGTCCATTATCTGCCAAGTTTCTCCTCTGCCAACACAATTAGCCACTGTTATTAGCTTCTTGTGTAACTTTCCTGAGCTTCTTTGCCCATATATAAGCAAATATGAATAGGTGTATTCTTGCTTTCCACCGTCTTTCCTTTGATGTTTTAATTAGCAGACAGTATACTATACACACTATTTGGTAACAGGAATTTTTCTTTTAATAATACACCCAGGGCTGAGGTTATAGCTCAAAGGATAAAGCACTTGCCTAACACACAAAAGGCCCAATATAGTCCTTTCCAGAATAGTACTCTTCTTGACAGCTGTCTAGTGTTGTGTCATATGGATATACCATAATTTAGCTCACCAGTCTTCTATTGATAGACATTTATGTGGTTTCTAATGTCATGTTGCTATAGCTAACTACTACAATGAGTAACTGTGTCATTTCACATACATACAATCATATCTGTGGGATAAAGTCCCAGAAATGCAATTGTCAGTACTTAGAATGTCATATGATTATGGGTCACTTGTAATTTTCAGTTCCTTTTCTTGTGAACTGCATGAATGACTATATTTCTACTGAATTGTTAGTCTGTTTTATTCCTACACATTTTTTTTTAAATTTTCAGTGCTGGGGTTGGAACTCAGGGCCTTATACATTCTATGCAAGTGCTGTACTACTTCCCATTCCCTCTGTCTAACTTGGAGGAGTGGTGAATTAAAAAAAAACAAAACAGGAAATATAGCATATGTATATTTCTGGTACTGGGGCTTGAACTCAGGGCCTGGGCACTGGGCCTGAGCTTCTTTAGCTCAAGGCTAACACTCTTCCACTTGAGCCATAGTGCCACTTCCAGCTTTTTCTGTTTATGTGGTAGTGAGGAATCAAACCCAGGGCTTTGTGCATGCTAGACAACACTCTACAAGTAAGCTACATTCCCAGCCCTGTGATATATATGGTTTTCTTCTTTTCTTTTCCTTTTTTTTTTCTCTTCAGAGCTGAAGACCAAACACTGAATTCAAAGCCTTGTACTTGAGAGGCAAGTGCTCTTCCACTGAGCTAAATCCCTAATCCCCCCTTTCTTTCTTTCTTTTCTTCTTCCTTCCTTTCCTCTTTCTTTCTCCCTTTCTCTTTCTCTCTCTTTTTCTCTCTCTCTTTCTTCCTCCCTCCCTCCCTCCCTCTCTTCCTTCCTTCCTTCCTTGTTGATTATGGGGCTTGAACTCAAGGCTAGCGCCCTACCACTTAAGCCGCTGTGCCACTTCTGGTTTTCTGGTGACTAATTGGAGATAAGAGTCTCACAGACTTTCCTGCATGGGCTGGCTTTGAAATGAGATCCTCAGATCTCAGCCTCCTAAGTAGCTAGGATTACAGGCCTGAGCCACAGGTGCTTGGCTCTTTCTTTTCTTCTTTTTTTTTTTGTGATGGTACAGGGGCTTGAATTCAGGGCCTCTCACTCTTGCTTAGCTTTTTCCAGTCAAGGCTGGTGCTTTACCACATGTCACACATCCGTTTCCAGCTTTTTACTAATTAATGGGCCATAAAAATCTCAGATTGATAAGATTTTTCTTGCCTGAGCTGGCTTTAAACTAAGATCCTCAGATCTCAGTCTTCTGAGTAGCTAGAATCACAGGCATGAGCTATTGGCACCTAGCATTGCTGGTTTTCTTAACATTGGTAAATAGAGCTCAATTACCCTTACAGAAAACTGCCAATTTGCAACCTGTCTTGTGCCAACATTGTATCACTATGCTTTTGGAGTTTTGCCCATCTGATAAGGGAGAAATAGTTTTTCATTGTTATTTTGTTTCACATTTGTGTTACTACAAGTGATAGAAAGAGATTCAATGTTTTCTTTTCTTTTTTTAAATCAGTGGTGGGGCTTGAATTCTGGGCCAGGGCACTGTCCCTGAGCTCTTCAGCTCAAGACAAGCACTCTACTACTTGAGCCACAGCACCACTTCCGGTTTTCTGGTGGTTAATTGTATATTAGTCTCATGGATGTTCCTGTTGGAGCTGACTTTGACCTTCGATCCTCAGATTTCAGCCTCCTGATTAGCTAGGATTACAGGCATGAGGCACCGGTGCCTGGCTTCAATGTTTTGTCTTATGACTATGGGCTGTTTGTTTCTGTGAACTGCCTAAATATCTGCTTTCCCATTGAGTTTTTGCCACTCTTCTCCATCATTTTTTTCTTTGTTATCTTGAAGTTTTTGTTTGATTGCTTGCTTGAGTATAGAAAATTTTAGCCTTTTGTGATTTAAGTAATTCGTTTTATTCCTAAACGTAATTTGGCTTTTGATATTGCTCCCTTTTTATTCTTTTTTTTTTTGCTGGTCATGGACCTGAACTCTGGGCCTGGGCGCTGTCCCTCAGCTCTTCAGCTCAAGGCTAGTGCTCTACCACTTGAGCCACAGCACCACTTCCAGCTTTTTCTGTTTATGTGGTGCTGAGGAATCAAACCCAGGGCTCATGCATGCTAGGCAAGCGCTCTACCACTAAGCCACATTCCCAGCCCAGCTTTTTTGCTCATGGCTGACACTCTAGCACTTAGAGCCACATCTCCACTTCCAGCTTTTTGCTTGTTATTTGAAGATAAGAGTTTCTCATATTTGTCCTTTCTGGCTAGCTCCCAATTATAATTCTCAGATCTCAGCCTCTTGAATAGCTAGGATTATAGGCACGAGCCAGTAACACCCCAACTGCTGGTTATTTTGATACAGGAATTTTGGAACTGTTCTGCCTGGGCTGGCCTCAAACTTTGATTCTACTGCTCTTGGCCAGGGTTACAGGTATGAGACACTGATGCCCAGGTAGATTTTGGGGTGGTTTGAATTAGTCCATCTTTTTCTTTTAGGAGTGCTAGAGATAGACTCATAGTTAGAAAGACCTTTTTCGCACTCCAAGGTTATATCCGAGTTCTGCCATGCTTTTTTTTTTTCTAGGACTTTAATGGCTTCATTTTTATCATGTATAAATCTTTGATCTGTTTGGACTATTTCCTGGTATATGGTGGGAGGTATGGCTCCAACTTTATCATTTTCCAGATGGCTGACAAGAGATATTTTTTAACAGGGAGCTGGTCCAAAACACACCAGAGAACACTTTCTTCAGGAAAAGGTCACCCGCCTCAGCAGAAGGTGTGCGAATTATAGTAAGGAGCAGTTTTCTTTAATTAGCAAAGATTCATTTGTTCAACAAATATTTCTCCAGTGCCCACAGTATGCTGGGTACTTTTCTAGATATGGAAGCCAGAAAAGGGGGGTGGGGAGGGAAGATGATAGTTTCTGAATTTAAGGAGGGCACATTGTCTTGGGGGAAGACAGATAATAAATAAACAAGAAAATAAATATATACCACAGTAGATACTGCAGAGAAAAAATACGGTGTTCCAGTTACTATGGCTGTGTATCTCACTAGGCCAAAACTACAGAGTCTGTCCATCAGTGGTTTGAACAGAGCCCCCAGCCCAGCATAGGGCTCCCAACTGAAGTCTTGAAGGTTAGTACCCCAATCATCTGAAGGCTGGTCACTTGTGTATTCGATGGTCAAAGCTGCCTGATAGTAGGAGGCTTTCATTCTATTCCTCATGGACGTCCCTTGTGGTCTCTCCTTAGGAGCTAGCTTGGGCTTTAATGACATGGTAAATTCTGAGTAGGAACCTAAGACTTAGCTAGGAGGCTTCCCATTTGCTAAGTAGCTGCTCTATCACGTGAGCCACACTACAGCCCTTCCCATTCTTCCTGCTTGGTGATGGAAGCTCTTGCAAACTGCTTCCTACCCTGATGTGACAAAGTTTGGAGGAGAGGACCTTCATGAGATCTGAGCAGATGCCAGCACCATGTCCCTAAATAAACCTCTTCTTCATTAGCAACCTATGTCAGATATATTTCTTACTGTGATAAAAACTGATGAATACATTTTGCTTTATTGATTCTCCCTTAACTCTGTAGCTTCTGTACTGCCATGCCTGGGGACTCTTCCCCTCACTGGAATATGAGGGCATCATGGCTTCATGCTCCTGGTATCTTAGCAACACTTGACTCTCCCCTGCGCCCCACAGCTCCTCCATAACTCCACACACCTACTCCATATGACCTTGTGCTGAAGAGTCACTTGGATGTCTTATTAGTAACTTCCTAAGATTCAAACCTGAACTGATTCCCACCCTTTGCTAACAAAGCTCACTCATAGTCACTCTTATCAGAAAACGTTGCCTTGGTGCTTCTAGTTGCTCAAAGCAAAACCTTTGGAGTCCTTCTGGATCACAGTGACTATATAATTCATTATACAAAGGCTGGGAATGTGGCTTAGTGGTAGAGTGTTTGCCTTGCATGCATGAAGCCCAGGGTTCCATTCTTCAGTACCATTTACACTGAAAAAGCTGGAAGTGGTGCTGGGGCTCAAGTGGTAGAGTGCTAGCCTTGAGCAAACGAAGCTCAGAGACATGCCCAGGCCCTGAGTTCAAGCCCCAGGACTGGAAAACAACACACACACACACACACACACACACACACACACACTTCATTACACAAACCAGAAATGCCACAGACAAATAAGGATATATGGTCTATTCTTTTTTTTTTTTTTTTTTGGGTCCGGTCGTGGGGCCTGAACTCTGGGCCTGGGCGCTGTCCCTCAGCTCTTCAGCTCAAGGCTAG
>NW_012267315.1:7908106-7922170 GCF_000151885.1 Dipodomys ordii
CCTCAGCTCTTCAGCTCAAGGCTAGCGCTCTACCACTTGAACCACAGCACCACTTCCAGCTTTTTTCTTTTTGCTTATGTGGTGCTGAGGAATCGAACCTAGGGCCTCAGGCATGCAAGGCAAGCGCTCTACCACTGAGCCACCTTCCCAGCCCTGAAGATCAATGTTCAAAGCCAGCCCAAGAAGGAAAGTCTGTGAGACTGTTGTTGTTGTTGGTTTTGGGGCTTGAACTCTGGGCCTGGGTGCTGTCCCTGAGCGCTTTAGCTCAAGGCGAGCGCTGTACAGTGCCACTTCCGGTTTTCAGAGTGGTTTATTGTAAATAAGGGTCGGGGGCAGGGAGAGGGGCTGGGAAGGTGGCTTAGTGGTAGAGTGCTTGCCTCTTATGCATGAGGCCCTGGGTTCAATTTCTCAGTACCACATAAACAGAAAAAAAGAAGAAAAAAAAAGATCTGGAAGTGGCAAGTGGTAGAGCACTCACCTTGAGCTGAAGAGCTGAGGAACAGTGCCCAGGCCCAGAGTTTAAGCTCCACAACTGACACACAAAAGAAAAGCAAGCAAGCAAGCAAGAACATCACCTATTTGTATTTTGAGTTTTCTGCCCTGCCCTTGATGACAGCTGTTGTTTTCCTTCTTGGCCTGGGCCTCTCCTCCATTAATCCAAGGTATTCCAGGCTACAACTGCTCCACAACTAGCTTATCAAGTGCACCAGAATTAGAGGTGAAAGAAGGACTGTTCTATGACTTTTAGTCACTGTTTGGACTGCTTTCAAGTTCTTTTGTCTTTTTAATTTTTCCTGTATAATTGTTTCCTGGAAGGTGATTCTCAGCAAGCTGAGTGGAACTGTGTCTTGTTGCTGAATTAATTGAGCCATTTAGAATTCGTTAGGGTCCTTGCCTGCATTAAACTTTGTGTTAAACCACATTGGACTGACTGGTTAGTTCATTCACACAAATAGTGTGGACTTACAACCAAAATAGACAAAGATCCTTGCCTGTTTTTGTGTGTTGTTGTTGTTGTTGTTTGCCAGTCCTGGGGCTTGAACTCAGGGCCTGGGCACTGTCTCTGAGCTTCTTTTGCTCAATGCTAGCACTCTACCACTTGAGCCCCAGCACCACTTCTAGCCTTTTTTGTTTATGTGGTACTGAGGAATGGAACCCAGGGCTTCATGCATGCTAGGCAAGCATTCCACCACTAAGCCACCTTCCCAGCCCAAATTTCATTCCTTTTTCTTTTCTTTTCTTTTTTCCAGTCGAGGGGCTTGAACTCAGGGCCTAGCCACTGTCCCAGAGCTTTTTCACTCAAGGCTAGCATTCTACCACTTTGAGCCACAGTGCCACTTCTTGCCTGTTTTGAGCTCACATTCTAGAGGAAGAAGGTAGACCACAATAAGTGGGTACAATACTGAATGTGCAGGTGGTGTTGCGTACTATAAAGAAACCTTCAAGCAGAGAAAGGCCAGAGGCAGAGAAAGGTCCTGAGAAACTTCCATGAGAAGATGAAAACAGATTCAAACCCTTCCCCACCCCTGGCCCAGAGTATAGCAGTATCAAAGTCAGGGAATGATATGGATCCTGGAAGGCCCGTCCAGTGCTTCCTAACACACTAAGAATAATGCCTGCATTCCTTTATACTGCATGCAGGGTAGAGGTGGCTCAGCTCCTGGCTGCTGCCTGATCTCATCATCAGCCTCCATACCCTTTGCTTACTCAACTCCCACTGCATTGGCCTCCCCTCACACACCCCAAGCACATTCCTGTCTCTTACTGCCCCTTCATTTTATTCTGGTCTCTGCCCATGTAATCATGTAAGGCCCTCTGTGGGACTAACCCAGGGTTCTCCCCTTTGTGTGGTCTTTTCTTTTTCTTTTTTTTAATTTATGATTTTTTTATTGTGAAAATACTGTACAGAGGAGTTACAATTACATGGGCAAGATAATGAGTACATTTCTTATCAAGCATTGTTGCCTCCTCCTTTGTTTCCCCTTCCTGTGTGGTCTTTTCTCAATTGGAATCTAAGGTGACCCATGACTTGGTAAAACCAAGCAGGACAGGGCAGAAGCAGTGCTGTGCGACTTCTCCAACTAAGCCTTTAAGACACTCTAGTAGCTTTTTTTTTTCAATGTTAATTTTGAGAACAAAATGTTAATTTTGAGAATAGCCATATAATAAGTTGGCTACCGGGCTGGGAAGGTGGCTCAGTGGCAGAGCGCTTGCCTTGCATGCATGAGGCCCTGGGTTCCATTCCTCAGCATCTCATAGGCGGAAAAAACTGGAAGTGGCACTGTGGCTCTAGTGGTTGAGCCCTCGCCTTGAGCTGAAGAGCTGAGGGACAGCGCCCAGGCCCAGAGTTCAAGCCCCCTGACCGACAAAAAAAAAAGTTGGCTACCTTACTAGAATGACACCTGAATAGGTCTTGTGGAGAGGAAAAGGCCAAGTCCAATCATTCCAACATCATCTTTTAAAAAATTATTTATTATTTTATTTATTTATTGTCAGTCCTGGGGCTTGAACTCTAGGCCTGAGCGCTGTCCCTCAGCTCTTCAGCTCAAGGCTAGCACTCTACCACTTGAGCCACTGACTTTCCTGCCCGGGCTGGCTTTGAACTGCAATCCTCAGATCTAGCCTCTTGAGTAGCTAGGATTATAGGTGTGAGCCACTGGTGCTTGGCTTTTTTAAAAATAAGAATACAAAAAGGTACATTTATTTTCTTGAAAAAAAAAGAACAATATCTTATAATTAGTCTTAAAATCTGAGGTCACACATTTCATGCAGCAAAAAATAGATTTTTTTGAACAAGTTAAGTTTATTAAGAGTGGCATATCTTGGCAGAACACTGTGTTTCACACCTATAATCCCAACTTCCCAGAAGCCTGAGATCTGAAGATCACAGTTCAAAGCCAGCATAAATAGGAAAATCCATGAGATTCCTATCCCCAATTAACCACCAAAAAGCTGAAAGTGGAGATATAGCTCAAGTGGCAGAACACCAGCCTCAAGAGAAAAAGGTCACGGACAGTGCCCAGGCCCTGAGTTCAAGCCCCAGTACTAGCACACAAAAACACACAAGAGTGGAATATTTTGGCTCTGATGTGACCTTTAGGGTCAGAATGTTCCCTAAGAGGAGAAGGGAGAAGGGAAGGCAGGCAGGCATCTACTCGGCTTCAAAGTAATAAGAATATCCAGCCATCATTGTGAGGAAGTTGTCACTCTCCCCTTTTCTACCTAGACAGTTTCTTGGTCAAAGCACTCTTTAAATAAAGAATAAGATGTCATATAGTATACCTGTTTTTACATGTTTTATTTTTGAGGAACCTCTATATTATTACCCAAATTAAAGAAAACTTGTCGACAGTTCATTTAACAAAGTGAAAAATGAGCAGAGCATTAAAAAGAGTATTAGTCTTTTCCACTTAGTTAATTAACTCCTACTTTTGTACATCTGCTATGTGTTTCTACCTTCAGTAAGTGCACAATGATCCATATAATCAGGTTCAGCAAGAGGCATGCCCATATGCAGGGCGGTGGGGGTCCTGAGATTGGGGCTTGATATAATGCAGGGGACAACGCTTTCATGAAGAGAGACAGGGATACATTTTAGAGATATTAATTTTTTTTATCTCTCTGCTGACACCATTTTTTTAACCATCCCTACTCTCACACGTGTGAGCCCTCTTGGTCTTTAAGCCCAGTTAATAACCAGATGACTGCAGCCCTGAGCAAAAGAACCACCCAGGTGAGCTCAGCCGGTCCATGAAACTTTGACACCCATTTTTGAGGTGGCTTGTCATGTAGCAACAGATGACTATAGCCCTTCCTGCCCACTTCAGCTCAATTACTCTCGATTTCCTTTCTCTGCTTTCTGTACAGTACTTGCAAAGGTCCTGCCATCAAGTCATGTGGTGCAAGCTTGTAATCCCAGCTATTATGGGACGCACAGGCAGCAAGATCATGGCTAGCCTGGGGGTGGGGAATGAAAAACCCTCAGGAAGAACAAAAGCAAAAAGGGATTATGCCTTGGCTTAAGTGACAGAGTGCCTGCCTATCAAGTATGAGGCCCAAGTTCAAATCCGATTTCATAGTCCTGGAGCTCAGTAAATATATATATGAATATATGAGTATCTAATTTTTTATAGCTAGCCTTTTGCACAGATGACCATTTCTTTCTGAGTGTAAGGTCTGCTCCTGGATGGCCAGCAGACTCCACCCTCCTCGCAGCAAAGTCTCCGCCCAGTACCTGCATTACCTAGGCAACTGGCACACCTGGTAGAGGTCACCTCTGCAGCAGCTGAGGTCACATCTGAATTTGATGTGGCCACATCTTTCTCCGCCCATACCCTAAATAAGGCCTAGCCCAGGCCCTGACGACCTCTTTTCTAGCTCTTTTCTCTCTCTTTCCCAGCTCTCTCTCTTTCCCACCACGTGGAGGACCAAGATGGCCTGGTGCCAGCTGGAAGGATGAATAAACCTACCCCTTAGCTGAATACCACGTGCGTGGTGTGGTTCTTACTCGGTTACCTCTTTTTAAAAACCTAACACTGAGGAAGAAACACAGACCCCCAGCTCATAAGGACACATTGTGCATGGCTTGCAACTGACCTCAGGCATGAGAATCCACACATTTTTGCTGAACTACTACATAGAAGACTAATGCCAATACTGGTTCTAGGAAGGGGCCAAGCCAGCCTAGGTATGAGGAAGAGATGGATGGAGAACCTTGACCCAGGTTTTGGCTGAGCACTGTCAACACAACAACTGCCCCCATGAGGAGCCTCCTAAGCTCCCTGTATCTCTCCACAAAGGGGCTGATTTGTGTCTCTACCACTGTCCACACAGTTGCTATTTCAGGTCTCTGCTGCGTTCTTTGGCCTGACATTTCCTCAGCAGATTCCAGGCCCAGTGTACCATTTTAGCTGACGTGGGTGAGCGTTTCGCAGGGACAGCAGATGGATGGAATGACAAATAGCAGTATGGCGGGACAGCTGAGAAGTACTTTTTCCTGTGTTGGAACTGTTGGCTGTGCATGTGCTCCGATGTAGTCTAGACATGCTGGGAAATCATCAGAGTGCGCTAACGCACAGCTGGCAGGCCAGCTTCCATTTCTTTTATTTTCCTTTTTTTTGGGGGGGGGTGGTCATGGGGCTTGAACTCGGTCTGGGCACTGTCCCTGAGCTCTTTTGTGCTCAACGTTAGTGTTCTACCACTGTGAGCCATAGTTCCACTTCCGGTTTTCTGGTGTTTAATTGGAGATGAGAGTCTCACAGACTTTCCTGCACAGGCTGGCTTTGAACTGAGATTCTCAGATCTCAGCCTCCTGAGCAGCTAGGATTACAGGTGTGAGCCATCAGTGCTTGCACAGGTTCTATAGCTTGCACCTGGTGGTGGGTCTTTGCCCCATGTCCCATATGTCCCATGCCCCATGGACCCCATATGTCCTGCTCTTCACAAGGCCAGAAAGTAATTACTTTTTCTGAAATATTTTATTTATTTATTTTAAGGAGGGCAGCCCTTAGATTCTGCTTTTGGAAAGAACTATTCGAATTAATAGCTCTCGTGTGTGTGTGTGTATGTGTGTGCGTGCACAATGCCAAGGATCAAACCTTGGTGTTTTCTAGGCATGCATTTTATCGCAGAGCTATACTCACTGGCCTCTGTTCTTGTTTTATTGTACCTCTATGTTACCTTGTATTAATGGCAAGTGATAGCCATTTTCCATTGTAGTAGTGAGATACAAGTTTCTTTTTCTTTTGTACAAGGTTCGTTTGACATCAATTTATTTAAAGTGAGCCTGTTAATGAAAAATATTATGTAAACAATAGTGTAAAAGGTCTTCAGATATGGCACAAACACATATCAAGCCCCGCTGTACAGCACATGATAAGCCAGGTATAGACTGCATTTACTGAGGTTCCTTTGCTAAAGCATATCATGTGGGCAAGAGTCCAAGGGTGAAGAAATAAATTCTACTTTCCACAATGCAAAAAGATGGAATTAGAGAAAAGAAGAATTACAAGCTCTTCTTTTTTCTTTTCTTTTTCCTTTCTTCCTTCTTTCCTTTCTTCCTTCCCCCCACCTCTCTCTTTGATGTGCCAGTCCTGGGGCTTGAATTCAGGGCCAGGGCACTGTCTCTGGACTTTTTTTGTCAGTCATGGGTCTTGAACTCAAGGCATGGGCACTATCGTTGAGCTCTTTTTGCCTTTTTTTTTTTTTAATTTTTGCCAGTCTTGGGGACTCAGGGCCTGGGCACTGCCCCTGAGCTTCTTTTACTCAAGGCTAGCACTCTATCACTTGAGCCACAGCACCACTTCAGGCTTTTTCTGTTTATGTGGTACTTGAGGAATCAAACCCAGGGCTTCCTGCATGCTAGGCAAGCACTCTACCACTGAGCCACATTCCCAGACCCTCTTTTTTTGTTTCTTTTTACTCAAGGCTAGTGTTCTTCCATGTTGAGCCACAGCACCACTTCCAGTTTTCTGGTGGTTAAATGGAAAAATGGGTCTCACAGGGGACTTTCCTGCCCAAGTAGGCTTTGATTTGTGATCCTCAGATCTGCCTTCTGAGTAGCTAGGATTACAGGCATAAGCTCTCCCCTCCCCCGCCCCTCCCCCCCCAGGCTAGAGCACTCTACCACTTGATCCACAACTCTACTTCCAGATTTTCTGGTGGTTAATTGGAGATAAGAGTTTCCCGATGAACTTTCCTACTTGGGCTAGCTTTAAACTGTGATTCTCAAATTTCAGCCTCCTAAGTTGCCTTACAGGCATGAGCCACCAACACCCAGCTTGGAGCCATTTTTATTATTTACTATGTTCATGTGTATGTGCCAGGGATTGAATTCAGGGCCTTGTGCTCTCCCTTTTCTTGGCTCACAATGGACACTCTACTACTTGAGTCATTCCTCCAATCAGCATCTTTTTTTTTTAAAGCTTTTTTTTTTGGTGGGGGGGCGGTCTGGTCGTGGGGCCTGAACTCTGGGCCTGGGCGCTGTCCCTCAGTTCTTCAGCTCAAGGCTAGAGCTCTACCACTTGAGCCACAGTGCCACTTTCGGTTTTTTTCTTATGTGGTGCTGAGGAATCAAACCCAGGGCCTCAGGCATGCAAGGCAAGCGCTCTACCACTGAGCCACCTTCCCAGCCCTCCGATCAGCATCTTGCTGGTTAATTGGAGATGGAGTCTTGAGGACTTTTCTGTGTGGACTTTGAACTGAGATATTCTAGGTCTCCACCCTCTGAGTGGCAAGGATTACAGGCTTGAGCCACTGGTGGCTAGTTAATCTACTTTTTTTTCTGGTCCTGAGGCTTGAACTCAGGGCCTGGGCATTGTCCCTGAGGCTCTTTGTGCTAAAGACTAGCACTCTTTCACTTGAGCTACAGTGCCACTTCTGGCTTTTCTTTCTGTTCGTTCTTTCTTTTCTTTTTTTTTTTTGGGTCTGGTTGAGGGGCCTGAACACTGGGCCTGAGTGCTGTCCCTCAGCTCTTCAGCTCAAGGCTAGCGCTCTACCACTTAAGCCACAGCACCACTTCCGGCTTTTTTCTTTTTGCTTATGTGGTGCTGAGGAATCAAACCCAGGGCCTCAGGCATGCAAGGCAAGCGCTCTACCACTGAGCCACCTTCCCAGCCCTCTTTCTTTCTTCCTTTCTTTTTTGCCAGTCCTGGGGCTTGCGCTCAGGGCTTGGGCATTGTATCTGAGCTTCTTTTGTTCAAGGCTAGCACTCTACCACTTAAGCCACAGCGCCACTTATGGCCTTTTCTGTTTATGTGTTACTGAGGAACCAAACCCAGGGCTTCATGTATGCTACGCAAACACTCTACCACTAAGCCACCTTCCTAGCCCACTTTTGCCTTTTGCTAAGTAGCTTGTTGGAGATAAGAGTCTCATGGACTTTTGTGCCTGGGCTGCTTCAAACCATGATCATCAGATCTCAGCCTCTTGAGTAGCTAGGATTACAGATGTGAGCTAACAGCACTCAACTTTAATCTACCATTTTAATGAAGTGATCCACAGAATTTAGCAAAAGCTTCTGAGCCCCAGTTTCCACATTTGTTGGGTGAGGAAATGAATTACACAGTCTTTGTTTTAGGTGTCAGTTTAGTGGAATTAAGGAATTCCAAGGCAGCTGATAAAACATTATTTCAGGGTGTCTGTGGAGGTGCTTCTGGAGGGAAAAAAAAAAAAAAACTTGGCATTTGAATCAGTAAACCAAGGAAGATCCCCTTCATCCAATGTGTGTGTGTGTGTGTGTGTGTGTGTGTGTGTGTGTGTGTGTGTGTGCTGGAAGAGGACAGACTGTATACTAGACTGAAGGATTGAGGAAAAAAAACACCAAAAAAGGCAAAGCAAAAGCAAAATTGCTTTCTTTGATGGACCTAAGGCATCTTTCTGCTGCCTTTGGACATCAGAACTCTAGGTTCTCTGGATCTAAACTCCAAGACTTGCCCCAATGTCTTTCAACCTGAGACTGAATGGAGCCATACTACCAGGCCCCTGAGCTCTGCAGCCTCTACAGGGCACAATGTGAGATTTCTCAACCTCTATAATCATGTGAGCCAGCTCCCTAATAAATCTTCTCATATATCCATGTCTGTATGTCCTATTTGCTTCTGTCTCTCTAGAGAACCCTTCCTAATACCCACAGTCTAACTCGTAATCCCACGATTGTTCAGAATCATGTCCCTTCTGTTCCTCACAAGTCCTAGTTCCACTCCACTGGCAGGTCTAGTTCTATATACCTTTTAAGTCACTTGGTTCACAAGTGAGCTTACAGCCTCTTAGCCAAATACAGCCTCCTAGCTGACAAATGCAAACTACTATGCCTCTAATGAACTATTTGACCCCCAGGTCTTTTTGCACAGCCGAAAAGGTGCAGTAACAGAAGGCAGAACACAAGTAAGAATCACAGTGAGCCTGCTGCAGGGGGCTCATGCCTGTAATCCTAGCTACTCAGAGGCTGAGATCTGAGAATTGTGGTTCAAAGCCAGTCCGAGCAAGAAAGTCCATGAGACTCTTATTTCCAATTAGCCACCAGAAAACTGGAAAGTGGCATTGTGGCTCAAAGTGGTAGAGCACTAACCTTGAGCTGAAGGGCTCAGAGACAGCACCCAAGCTCAGAGTTCAAGCCCTGTGATCTACAAGGGAAAAAAAAGAATCAATATGAACTGGCTCATGTATATAATCCTAGCTACTCAGGAGGCTTAGGTCTGAGGTTCACAGTTTGAAGCCAGCCTGGACAGAAAAGTCTATGAGACCCTTATCTCCAATTAACCATGAAAAACACCAGACAGAAGTGGAGTTGTGGCTCAAGTAGGAGAGCCAGTCTTGAACAAAAAAGCTCAGCAATAGTGCCAAGGCCCTGAGTTCAAGCCCCAGGACACATAAAAGCCCTCCCTAAAACATCAGCAATGAAAAAACAATTCTTTCAAGGAAGAACAAATATTTCCTGGTGCTTATAGCATGTTCAGCATTGGCACACATCTTTTCATGTTAGTTTTCCAATAGTGAAGCTAGTACAATGAGGAAACAGGCAAGAAGAGGTTAAGTGACTCACTTAACACACTTCTGCTTCCTATTCTATGTCATCTTGTTTCCTTTAGGGCACGTAAGACTTTGGGCTAGACATAAGTAGGATGGAGTTCAGAGCCAAGCACTGTCGGTTAAGATATGGCTGAACAAAGGGAGGAAGGAAGTTATTTTAGGCAAAGGCAGCAGTACAAACAAAAGCTTAGAAATGGCTATAAGGCTGGTAGTAGGGCAGATTGGAAGGAATGAACATTTCTAAGTACAGATGACCTTTAATTACTGTGTTTGGTCTTTCTTTCCTCTTTTTAACTTTTAGTGTACCGTTAATTTAGCGAAATATTTAAAGGCATAAAGCAATATTGCTTTTTATACTCTTACCTTTCATGAACATGCTACAGATCTGAGCAAGCAAGGCAAGCAAAAGCTTGAGGCTCTGAGTTCAAGTCCTAATATCAGCAAAACCAATCAATCAACCAGATCTTTTAAAATGTCTACCAGGGTTTGGGAATGTGGCTTACTGGTGCTTGCCTTGCCTGCATGCATGCATGAAGCCCTGGGTTCAAGTCCTCAGTACCAAATAAACAGAAAAAAGCCAAAACTGGAAGCCGGGAGCTGGTGGCTCACGCCTATAATCCTAGCTACTCAGGAGGCTGAGATCTGAGGATCGCAGTTCAAAGCCAGCCCGGGCAGGAGAGACCGTGAGACTCCTATCTCCAATAAACCACCAGAAAACCGGAAGTGGCGCTGTAGCTCAAGTGGTAGAGCGCTCCCTTGAGCTGAAGAGCTGAAGGACAGCACCCAGGCCCAGAGTTCAAGCCCCACGACCGACAAAAAAAAAAAAAAAGCCAAAACTAGAGCTGCAGCTCAAGTGGTAGAGTGCTAGCCTTGAGCAAAAGAAGCTCATGGATAGTGCCTAAGTCCTGAGTTTAAGCCCCAAGACTGGCAAAAAAAAAGGTCTCTATCAGCTAGGTGCTGGTGGCTTACATCTGTAATCCTAGATAGTTGTGAGGTTAAGATATGAGGATCACAGTTCAAAGCCATTCCAGGCAGGGAAGTTTGTGAGATTTTTAGCTCCAGTTAACCACCAGAAAGCCAGAAGTGGCCCTGTGGCTAAAAGTGGTAGAGTACTAGCCTCCAGCAAAGAGCATAGGGACAACACCCAGGCCTTGCATTTAAAAAAAAAAATCTCTGTATCAAAGGCCAATTTGGAAAGATGTTAATTGAATTCATATGCACAGGCTCAGCTTAGTTCTTTGTGGCTAGCAGTGACATGCGCATTACCATCTCTCCAGTGGAGATTGAGTATTTTTCAAATTAAGGCCACCCTAGGGAAGCTGCAGTCTCTTGCCAGTTTTGCAAGTAACCCCATTCCAAATTTATCTTACTCTTTTCTAAGCAGTGGCCTAGACAAATTGGCTAAAAGATTAGGCCTTAATGGGCTTACAGGACTTCCTTCATTTGAAAACTGAGAGCAAAAGACCAGGTCATCATGGTAGAAGTTGCCTAAAATTAGAAAATGAACCATGGAAAATTCTCATTTAGTTGGTTTTATGCAAACCAGAGGATGGCACACACTTGGGAGGCTGAGGCAGTAGTATGACGAGGCTTGAAGTCTGTATATAGCAGGGCTATGTCTAAAAAACAAACAACATACAATAAGGAAAACAAGCCATCAAACCAGAATTGTTAACAACCAAAATGCCCAGATTACCTGTTTTTGGCTTTTTCCCCATAGGGGCAATGTATTACTTCTACCACTAGATGGCAATCCTGTTTTAAAGCATATTTCCTGCAAGCACTAATAGTGTTCCAAATAACAGCTTTAACTGTTTCCAACAGTTTAGGGGAGGGGAGAGTGGGGCAAGTCTTATATTTTTTTGTGTTAATCAATATGTGGAAAACTTTGAAGTTTCAGACGGTTTTTATGGGAATGTAAGTTGTTATCATTTCAGAGAGGAATTTGGCAGCAATGTTCAATGTGTGAACAGGTCTTGTAGACACACATACACACACACACACCCCTACAGGTACACACACACACACACCCCTACAGGTACACACACACACACAAACCCCTACAGGTACACACACACACACACACCCCTACAGGTACACACACACACACACACCCCTACAGGTACACACACACACACACACACACCCCTACAGGTACACACACACACCCCTACAGGTACACACCCTACAGGTACACACACACACCCTACAGGTACACACACACACCCTACAGGTACACACACACACCCTACAGGTACACACACACATACACACCCTATACACACACACACACACACACACACACACACACACACACACACACACACACCCTACACACACACACACACACCCTACAGGTAGAGTTGTGCTGTAGCCTTGAGCACAAAAGCTCAGGGATAGTGCCCAAGATTCAAGATCAGAGTTCTAAGAATTCTAGCTACTCAGGAGGCTGAGATCTGAGGATCATGGTTCAAAGCCAGCCCGGGCAGGAAAGACTGTGAGACTTCTATCTCCAATAAACTACCAGAAAACTGGAAGTGGAGCTGTAGCTCAAGTGGTAGTCTGCAGTAATAAAAGGTTTTTTTGTGTGTGTTTTTTTGTTTTTTTGTCAGTTCTGGGGCTTGAATTTGGGGCCGAGGTGCTGTCCTTGAGCCTCTTTATACTCCAAGGTTAGAGCTCTACCATTGAGCCATTTTTGAAGGGTTAATTGGTGATGAGTCTCACATGCCTTTCCTGCCTGGGATGGCTTTTAACTGTGATCTTCAGATCTCAGCCTTCTTGAGTGGTTAGGATTACAGGCGTGAGCCATTGCCACAGACTTTAAAACACTGTTAAACAGTCTATGGGCTTGATACTCAATCTGAATATAACTCAAAAACAAATGTTGAGGATTAGGGATATAGCTCAGTCAGTGGTAGAGGATTAGTCTAGAATGTAAGAAGCCCTGGGTTTGCTCATTAGTATTGCGAGAGGAAAAACAGGGGCTAGGAAGGTGGTTCAGTGGTAGAGTGCTTGCCTTGCATGCATGAGGCCCTGGGTTTAATTCCTCAGCACCACATAAGCAGAAAAAGCCAGAACTGGTGCTGTGGCTCAAGTGGTAGAGCTCTTGAGCTGAAGAGCTGTGGGACAACGCCCAGGTCCAGAGTTCAGGCATCATGACTGGCAAAAAAAAAAAAAAAAGGAAAAACAAAAGTGGGTATAAAGTAACTAAAAACTAAAAATGTAGAAAGTAAAACTTACCAAATTCATACTGGTATCTTCCTCCAGGGGAGGGGAAAATGGGTTAGAGAAACAAACACAAGGGCTTTAATCTATAATGTTCTATTGACTTTATATATATCACCTTATCAATCTACTGCTTCAGCAGAAAAGAAAAAACTCAAACTGTAACCCAGATGTCATTTTATGACTGAATCTTCACAAAAACATTCTTCAAGCCTGCCAACTGTTACTGTCAAGGCAATATGCAAAGTTTTTGTTCAATCAGGGGCATCTAACCAAAGAGATTCTTTCAAGTTCCCTTTCCATTATATTTAGACCTGCAGAAGTACATCTCTGGTTAACTTTCAGGCTTCTGGGGCCAGAATGGTCAGTTCTGTCTCTTACTTAGGACTGACTGGAAGAATATTTTTCTTGGGCTAGGAATGTGGCTTAGTTACGGTAGAGTGTTTGTCTAGCATGCATGAAGCCCTGGGTTTGATTCCTCAGTACCACATAAACAGAAAAAGCCATAAGTGCTAGCCTTGAGCCAAAGAAGCTCAGGGACAGTGCACAGGCCCTGAGTTCAAGCCTCAGCATTGGCAAAAATATGTATTTTTTTCTTTAAGTATTGGCTCAAAACAACTTCAGTATTTGTTTAAAAATAGAATTTCTAACTATTCCCTTGCTTTACTTTTCTATTTGTTGAGGGAGAAAAGAGTAGGTTATAATCAAATGTTTAATTGTTCAGGTGGAAAGCTGCAGTGATTAAAACAAATTACCCCTCTCTGCTTTTAAAGCTGGTAGGCAAATTGGTTACCTAGAAACACTGTCTTTCAACTAATAGTTCTGTCTGTATTTATCAAAGTCAACATATGTGAAACTGAGTGTTACATGTTATCCAGTTTTCCTAGGATTAGGATAGGTTCATAGAGGTTAATGTTCTTGGATTGTTATAGGCTAGTAGGTCCCAAAAGAGGCCACATCTAAAGGGAGGAAATACTGTAGGTGTTTTTGTTTTTCCTTTTTTAAAGAAACTGAAAACTGGTCTTAAGTGCCAGCTTAAAGCTTTTGTTGGATGCTAGTTAAATGCATTGAGTAGAATTGCATCAGTTTGTTTTTGCAGTGCTGGGGATGGAGCTGAGCCTGTGCATGCCAGTTAGTGTTCTATTGGAGCTAAATCCTCCAGCCTGAATTGCATCATTAAACGAAATGCGGTTAGCTTTGTCTCAAAACTGGAGACCCCAAGGCTACATCTTGTATTGCTGTGAGACAGTCTCCTAAGAGCAACAGAAAAACAAAAAACCCTTAGAAAACCTCTTCTTCTTTTTTTTTTTT
>NW_012267315.1:7923870-7966723 GCF_000151885.1 Dipodomys ordii
CAATGAAGGGGGTAACAATGTTCAAGAGGAAGTGTACTCATTACCTCACTCATGTAACTGTAACCCTCTGTATAGTATCTTTACAATAAAAAAAATTGTGGACTTTAGGGACATATGCTACTTGAAAAAAATCTATCACTTGCTGGTGACCATGGTTGAGAACTTACTGAGGATGCTTCACTTGCACTTACATAGATCTCAATAATCTATGGGGCCAATAGTAAAATTATGCATTTAAAAACAAGTTAGAGGGAAGAGGTGACACTGCTCAAAAAAGATGCACTCACTATCTGACTTACATAACTGTAACCCCTCTGTGCACCATCTTTACAATAAAATTTAAGAAAGTTAGGTTCATGCCCATAATCCTATTTAGGAGGTTGAGATTGGGAGGATCAAGGTTCCAGGCCAGCTCGAGACTTCAGTGTATGTGTGTTTTGGTTGTGAAGTTTGATCAGGCTCAGGGTCTGGGGGCTGTCCCTGAGGGTTGTTGCTCAAGGCTAGTACTTTACCACTTCAGCTGTTACACTGATCTCAACTTCCAGAGTAGCTAGGATTATAGGCCAGACCCACAGGCAAGTGAGAAGACTATCTTAAAGATAAAAAAAGGGCAGGGTGGTGTGTGCTTGTCCTCTCAGCTACTGCAGGAAGGCTAAAATAGAAAGATGGAGATCTGTATGTCTGGGCTACAAGCAAGACCCTATCATAAAAGTAAACAGCACAAAAGGACTTAGCAGCAGAACATCTGCTTAAGAAGCACGGGCCTCTGAGTTCAAACCATAGTACTGCCAAAAGAAACAGAAACACAAAGTACAGAGATTGAGTAGTACAGCTCAGTAAAACCCAGCATGTGTGATGCTCTGGGTTTGAAACCCAGCACCATCAAAAATAAAATAACGAAGTTCAAAAAAGTTCCAGGATTACACTTGTAATCCTAGCTACTGAGGAGGCTGAGGTCTGAGGATTACGGAGCTGAAGGATAGCACCTGGCCCAGAGTTCAAGACCCATAACTGACCAAAACACAAAAGAAGAACAAAAACCAAAAAACATATATTTCAATAAGACCAAAGCCTCATTATTCATCTTTTCTTATAATAATGAAAAAGTGATGTATCAGCCTTCCTTTTAAAAGTTAGCAACTATCATGCAAATGGCTCTGGACTCACTTTGTGAAACAGAAGGCTCTTTCCCAGGGGGGTGTTTTTAATTGTTTCCCAAACCCAGGATAACTAAGAACTTTTATTACATATCAAACACAAGAAAAAAATCATTATTTTATTAGTGGTCCTTAGAGATGAAAAATTCCATGAGTGATAAACCTTTTCCATGTACGTATCTATTGACTAGCACCAGAAACAGCAACTGAACCCCCTGTGGTGATTTTCACATTGGTCCTCACTACTTCTGGTAAGCAAACGGTGGGATACTGCCAATGATCTTACTTCCAGAAAGCAATGTTTACTCCAGGCTAATCATATATGCATGTAGTTAGTGTTAAAACTAAATTTAGCTTACTAACTGCAACAATATAGAACCCCAAAATGCAAAACCTATTTTAGAAAATGGTGTTGGCAGTGTTGATCAGCTGATGAGTTTTCCCTTTATACACACTCCTGAGGTGCACAGCTCCTTCTCGGCCTGACAGCCCTGGGAAAATGCTTGGCACAACAAGCCTCATTGCCTCCCAATCTCAATTCAAAGCCTGGGCATCCGGCCAAGAACATAATAGTCTTCAAGGAAGTAACTGCCAATCCTGCTTGCCCTCTTTTCAGGTAAGTAATAGTCAGAGGTAGCATGGCTACCTCTAGTATTACATGCACTGACTTTTGGCTCTTTAAATCTAGGCTTCTGTAGCTTTTCAACCTTTTCAGTGAAATTCAACGAATTAATACTTCTGCTGTGTCAATGTAGCTCTCAAATTCAGTAGCACCTCTATTTTCAGAACACAATGAACTGCAATCTATCTCTTGAAGCAGTGAGAAAGTACTAAATACTTCTAAGTAATGTCCTGCCTCCTAATCTGGTTTCTGAATAGTTTGGCTCATTTCCTTTTCTGCATATTCTTCTAGGCGAAGAAGCCACTTGACCCAGTACTGCGAACATAGCTCTGTATCCATGAAATGTGGATGGGCAGGGGATCCATCTTTGTAGGCCACCACAATTAAGCCACACTGAACCTAGAAAGAAACACAGGGCAATTCCAATATAGAAATATTATATCTAGAGTGTAGGTTCATTTCTTTCATGCTCCAGAGCAAATAAGCTCAGGACTAAACAATCTACAATAATATCTCCAAATTCAATTTTTCAGGTTGGTTGATAAAAGACTATACTGGGACATATGAGAATACAAAGATAACAGATAAAACAATGAAGAATGTTCTGTGCTCATTAAGGAGCTATTAAAAAAGCAGCACAGGAAGAGAGGACAAAAAAAGAACAAGAAACAGAGTCAGCAGTTGGATAAAAATAGAGTAAAAACCATAAAGAGTTATATAGCTGTAAGTAAGGATTAAGTAAAGCAAACAGTCTTCTGACCTGAAAACTGTAGTTGGCATCATGATTTATGGCACCCATGTATGCCACAACTTGTAGTGGGTTGTCATACGTGTTTCGGATATATGGCTTTGGCTTTTCTGATGTCTTCCAATCAATCACACACAGCTTGCCCCTAAAGAAAAACCAAAGGAAGTCTTTGTAGGTAACATTTCAAACTGAAAAACTCTACTAGGGAAATTCTCCTTTTTATGCATTGTTTAGTTCTAGTCACTCAATGACAGCTACTTCTATTTTCCACTTTCCAAATGGGCTTTACTTAGGATTAGTTCAGAAAGCCTTCATGGGGCAAAGGGTGTAGCTTGAGGAACAAGTGCTTTTCTACCTACAGCAACACACACACACACACACACACACACACACACACACACACACACACACACACACACGAAAAACAAAGGAAGGAAGGAAGAAAAAAGAAGGGAGAGAGGGAGGGAGAGGTGTGATGCTGTTTTCCTTCTGATCCACACACACACACACACACACACACAAAACAAAGGAAGGAAGGAAGAAAAAAGAAGGGAGAGAGGGAGGGAGAGGTGTGATGCTGTTTTCCTTCTGATCCCTTCCTCAGGTAGGTAATGAGCCAATGAGGGGTGTTATGATGGAAAATACTTTCCAAAGTATACCTTTAAAAATGTCAAATATGGCCGGGCACTGGTGGCTCACGCCTATAATCCTAGCTACTCAGGAGGCTGAGATCTGAGGATGGCAGTTCAAAGCCAGCCCGGGCAGGAAAGACCGTGAGACTCCTATCTCTAATAAACCACCAGAAAACCGGAAGTGGCGCTGTAGCTCAAGTGGTAGAGCGCTGGCCTTGAGCTGAAGAGCTGAGGGACAGTGCCCACGCCCAAAGTTCAAGCCTCACGACCGACAAAAAAAAAAAAAAGTCAAATATGGGAATGTGGGGAGATAACTTTTCTGCAGTTTAAATTTCTAAATTTTCTGAAAATTAACTAGGATTTCTTGGGCACCCTTTAACAACTGTCATGAATTGAAATTACACCTATCATCATTTTGGTTGATTTTGATTTTTGTTTTATTTTGGTTGTCCTAGTGGCTTGAACTCAGGGTCTAGGTGCTGCTCGTGAGCAATTTTGCCTGCCAGGGCTGGCTTTGCATTACCATTTTAAGATCTCAGCTTCTTGAGTAGCTTGGATTACAGGCATAAGCCATCAGTGCCTGGCTTTGTCTTGGTTGATTTCTCTTTTCTTTCTTTTTTTGTGGGTCGTGGGGCTTGAACTCTGGGCCTGGGCACTATCCTTCAGCTCTTCAGCTCAAGGCCAGTGCTTTACCACTTGAGCCACAGTACCACTTTTGGTTTTCTGAGCAGTTTACTGGAATTTCCTGTTTGGGCTGGCTTTGAACCACAATCCTCAGATCTCAGCTTCCTGAGTATCTAGGATTACAGAGCCACCAATGCTCAGCTTTGGTTGATTTTCCTATCAACTATCAGAAGCTCACTATCAGCAGCAAAGTCTCCATCATGAATGATTATATATTATGGCACTCAAAAAGTTCTTTTGCTGCAGGCACTGGTGGCTCATGACTATAACATATTCATGAAGCTGAGATTTGAGAATTTTGGTTTGGCGCCAGCCTTGGCAGATAAATCCAGACTCCAGTTTCTAAATAACCACAGAGGTGGGTCAACTGGTAGAGCATCAGCTGTTAGTGGGAGTGAGAATGTAAGGCCTTGGTTCAAGCTGCAGTACCTATTAAAAAAAAATAAACTACCACCACCACCACAACCAGAAAACCCTCTTCCTCAAAAATCGAAGGCTCAGCCAGGACTTGGCTCACGCCTGTAATCCTAGCTACTCAGGAGGCTGAGATCTAAGGATTGTGGTTCAAAGCCCGCCGGGGCAGGAAAGTCCTTGAAACTCTTATCTCCAATAAACCACTAGAAAACTGGAAGTGGTGCTGTGGCTCAAGCGGTAGAGCGCTAGCCTTGAGCTGAAGAGCCCTTGAACTGAAGAGCACAGGGACAGCGCCCAGGCCCAGAGTTCAAGCCTCACAACCGACAAAAAAAGAAAAAAAGAGAAGATGCTCTTTCCTACTTCCTGCATTCCAGTAGGGCTTTATACTTGCCAACTGTAGACATCAAAGGGATTGGAGGGCAATATAGAGAAACCTAGAGGACAGTGTGCGGAGTTAAACAACCTAGGCACAGAAATATCAATACTTCTTGATGTCAGTCTCTCTTTCTCTCTCTTTTTGTCATTGTGGGGCTTGAACTCTGGGCCTGGGTGCTGTCTCTCAGCTCTTCAGCTCAAGGGTAGTGCTCTACCACTTGAGCTGGTGGTTTATTGGAGATAAAGAGTCTCACAGACTTTCCTGTCCAGGCTGGCTTTGAACTGCAATCCTCAGAGCTCAGCCTTCTTAGTAGCTAGGATTACAGGTGTGAGCCACTAGTGGCTGGCTATGATGTCTCTTATATTCAGAACATAAAGAAAGTGAAAATAGAAGAGTAGAATAGTGGTTACTAGAGGCTGGAGACAAAGTGAGGGAAGGGAAGAGATACCTTTCAAAAGGCAGGAGGAATTTAAGTTTTAGTAATCTTAAATTACTAAGTTGTATGGTGACTATAGTTAACAACAAGGTGTTATAGATTTAAGTTACTAAGAGAATAAAAATTAACACTACAAAAAATGGTGAGGTGACAGATGTTAATATATATATGTGTGTATATACACACACACACACACACACACACACACACACACACACACACACACCACTAGCTGGGTATTGGTGGCTCATGCCTGTAATCCTAGCTACTCAGGAGGCTGAGATCTGAGGATCGTGGTTCAAAGCCAGTCCAGGCAGGAAAGACCATGAAACTCGTATCGCCTCCCCCTCCCCCCCAAAAAACCCCCCACCAGTAAACCAGAAGTGGTGCTGTGGCTCAAGAGTTAAAGAGCTTAAGAGCTTTTGATGTTAGGGAAATGAACCCTAAGATATGTATTCAAATTTTTTTCTTTCATGCGATTGTTTCTAACACATTTGTAAGATATTTCTTTGTTGTTTTGTATGTCCCTCCCCCACGGTACAACCCCTGCTTTCACTGTATTTGATGTTGGTATAAATTGTGGAGGGGAAGGGAAAAAACAAATCGTTTAAATAGGGATACAGGTGGACCCATTGCAACTATGAGATGTACAAGTTGTTATGTCGAAAAAGAATTTTACAACTTTGGTGGGGGCGGGGGAAGATTGGGTGGGGGCCTGGGGAGGAGGATGGGAAGGGATGGGAAGGGGAAACAAAGGAGGAGGCTACAATACTTGATAAGAAATGTACTCATTATCTTGCCCATGAATTGTAACCCCTCTGTACAGTATTTTCACAATTAAAAAAAAAAAAAAGAAAAAAAAAAGAGCTAAAGAGCTGAGGAGTGCTTAGACCCAGAGTTCAAGCCCCATGATCAAAAACAAAAAACAAAAAAACCCAAAATTCACAAAAAAGTATTATGCTCCATATATGTAACTATAATTACTATTTGTCAATCAGGAACTTAAAAAAGTATCTTGGAGAATAAGGCTACATTAAAATTGAAATAAGGCAATTATAAGTCATGGATAGATGGACTGCATAGTTCCCTTGGCTAAAGGGCAGCCAAATAGGCTATTTTTCCAGATACAAGGTAGCTATGCTTCAAAGCTGTAGGTATTTTCAAGTCTCTATACTAATGAGTATTGTCGATTTGTGTGTGATTGAATATCTCTGTGTGTGCACATGCAAGTTTGAGGATGAACATGAGGCTAGAGATCAAACCCAGAGCCTTGTGTGTACTAAGCACATATCACCACTAAGATATAACCCTAGCCCTGGCAATCTTTTCTTTTTTTTGGGGGGGGGTGGGGGGGACAGTCCTGGGGCTTGAACTCAGGGCCTGGGCACTGTGTCTGGGCTTCTTTTGCTCAAGGCTAGCACTCTACCACTTTGAGCCACAGCACTACTTCCAGCCTTTTCTGTTTATGTGATATCCAGGAATCAAACACAGTGCTTCAAGGATGCTAGGCAAGCACTTTATCACTAAGCCACATTCCCAGCCCCCTCCACCCTTTTTTAGCTTAAATTTTAACTAGAGCTCCAAGGGTTATACAAAGTCTTTTTTCCTTATCCTGTTGTTATTGCTCACATGCTTTCTGTGGAACAGGGGTTATCTATCAGGCTAGAGTTACCCATGAAATCTGGAGTAACTGGGAAAAACAGTAACAGCAGAAATTTAAAATCTGCAGGAAGCTTTAGTAAGTTTAGAGTTCTTATCATATCAAACACTCCAAGAAAGCCAGGAAGAGAGTTGATTTTCAAGGCTAATGGACAATGGTACAATCTTTAAGAAAACAGGAAAAATAACCAACCAACAACCCGAAAAAAAGGGAATGAAAATGAAGAACTTGAGCTGGCTTTTAATGCTGGTATCTTTCTTGAGGAAAGGGGAAGATAGGCCATGCTAAGTATGTTAAAAAGTATACTTTTTCTTTTTTTTTCTTTCTTTTTTTTTTTTTTTGTTTTTTGGTCCAGTTGTGGGGCCTGAACTCTGGGCCTGGACGCTGTCCCTCAGCTCTTCAGCTCAAGGCTAGCGCTCTACCACTTGAGCCACAGTACCACTTACGGCTTTTATCTTTTTGCTTATGTGGTGCTGTGGAATTGAACCCAGGGCTCATGCATGCAAGGCAAGCGCTCTACCACTGAGCCACCTTTCCAGCCCAAAAAGTATACTTTTTCTTCACCAGGAATTATGTGGCTTTCCCCTAGGCCTGTCCTTATCTTCACCAGATTCCCAATTGTTTTACCTAGAGTATATAGGTTTCACTTTTTCCCCCCGGTCTTGGGGCTTGAACTCAGGGCCTGGGCTCTGTCCCTGAGCCTCTCTGAGCTCAAGACTAGTGCTCTACCACTTGAGCCATAGTACCACTTCTGGCTTTTTTTTTTTTTTGGGTCCGGATGTGGGGCCTGAACTCTGTCCCTCAGCTCTTCAGCTCAAGGCTAGCGCTCTACCACTTGAGTCACAGCGCCACTTCCGGCTTTTTTTCTTTTTGCTTATGTGGTGCTGAGGAATCGAACCCAGGGCCTTGAGCATGCAAGGCAAATGCTCTACCACTGAGCCACCTTCCCAGCCCACTTCTGGCTTTTTCTGAGTCATTTTTGGATTTAAGAGTCTCACAGACTTTCCTGCCTGGCTGGCTTTGAACCATGATCCTCAAATCTCAGCCTCCTGAGTCACTAGCATTACAGGCATGAGCCACTAGCGCCCACCTACAAGTTTCACTTTAAAGAGGCAGTAACTATACATAGTTCCTGTACATACGTTGAAACAGGGATTATGAGGAAAAGTGTCTGAACCAGGCACCATCTGTCCCATCTGCCATTAATTCACAGCCATACTATGATGGAAACAAACTTATACTTACTGATACTCAGCCACACAGTCCAGCAGACCAACATACTTTAAGGTCTCATGTTGAACAGCACTTTCAAGAGCGAGTACTCCACTAATATCTTTCAAGATATGCCGGACACTTTCAATATAACCACATTGGAGATTTCCATCTCTCTCTTTTAAGTTCCCTTGGGGTGAAAGTATGTTTTCCAAGTCTTCATGGAACTGTTTCCCTTGTAAAAAGTTGTCTGAAAAGAAAGTCAAGGAAAAATAAGAAAAGAAGAAAAGCCAAACCTAATTCTAAAAACCAAATGCTCTAAAAAAGGAACAAAATTAAACTTAGACAAATATTACCTTTAAGTATCAACTTTTTTTTTCTTTTGCCAGTCATGGAGCTTGAACTCAAGAGCCTGGGCACTCTTTCTGGGCTTCTTTTTGCTGTAGGCTAGCACTCTACCACTTGAACCACAGTACCACTTCTGGCCTTTTCTGTTTAAGTGGTACTAAGGAATGAACCCAGGGTTCCATGTATGCTAGGCAAACTCTCTACCACTCAAGTAGCAACTCTTCAGATACCGAATTTTAGTTTTGGTTGTTTTTTTTTTTTTGTTGGTCCTGGGGCTTGACCTCAGGGCCTGGTCACTGTCCCTGAGCTTTTTTGCTCAAAGCTAGCACTCTACCACTTTAAGCCATAATGCTACTTCCATTTTTTTTTTTTTCCATCACCTCCTCTATCACTAGGAATTGAATCCAGGGCCATTTGCATGCTAGGCAAGCTGTATACCACTAAATTATATCCCTAGCACCTTTTTGGTTTGCATGTTTTGAGACTAGCTCTCACTTTGTAGCTATGCTGTCTTGAACTCTCCATCTTCCTATTTCAGGCTCCAGGGTTTTGAGATAACAGGCATAAGCCACCATGCCTGACAAATTTCAGCTTCTTCTGAAAACTTTGAAAAACTAAGGGGATTAGAATAGTTTTTAAGTGAAATGTACAAAAATGAAGTATTTCTAATACCATTAGGCTAAAGCTAGAACTGAAGCCCTGGGGGTCTATTGGACCACATCTATAGCACTATTTTTTTTTTTTTGGTCGGTTGTGGGGCTTGAACTCTGGGCCTGGGCGCTGTCCCTCAGCTCTTCAACTCACGGCTACTGCTCTACCACTTGAGCCACAGGATCACTTCTGGCCTTTTCTAATGTGGTGCTGAGGATCAAACCTCATGCATGCAAGGCAAGCATTCTACCACTGAGCCACCTTCCCAGCCCAGACTAAGTAGCTGTAATAAAAATCATTAAAAATTAAAATTAAGGGAACTATGCTTGTTTAGTACTTTTTAACAACCAAAACTTAATTATGAACATAAGGGAATCCTACAAACAGGATTAGCGACAGGAATGAAAATCAAGGTACACACAAATTAAAAATAACTGAATTTGTACAGTTGTCCTTTTTTTTTTTAGTGCTGGAATATACTGAAACAATTGCTATATCCTGGATTATTTTTTTCTTTATATACTTATAAATTAAGAGAACACAAATAGATTTAATAAACACAAGAAATAATATATATTCACTTGACTGTTGAAGGAGAGAAAGCAGGACCGTTAGGCTAACCAGTGGCCCTCATGCACTAAAACATTATTTAATTTTAAAACTACCCAGCCAGGGGCTGGGAAGGGGCTCAGTGGTAGAGAGCTTGCTTTGCATGCAGGAGGTCCAGGGTTCGATTCCCCAGTACCACATAAGCAAAAAGGAAAAAAGCTGGAAGTGATGCTGTGGCTCAAGTGGTAGAGCGCTAGCCTTGAGCTTTAGAGCTCCCAGGCCCAGAATTTAGGCCCCACGACCGGACCCCCCCCCCCAAAAAAAAATAAAAAAACTACCCAGCAAGATAAAAACCATTATTCATATTTTAATGAATGAGGCCCTTCTAACTTACTTGGTAATACTGATTTGCCCAAAAGCAAAAGGCTGGGTGGGTCAGCACCCTGGAAATGTCTTTTCTTTCCAATTGACCACACTGTAGAACAAGGGAGTCAAACTCAGAGCCCACCTTTTGCCACATATAGGAATAGAATAAGATATATACATATTGGGAAAATGGGAGGTGGACAATTTTATTCAATGAGGCAATATCATGTTAAACCACCTTGTATTTGTCATAAAGACTTTGAAAGGTCAGTTCTACCACCAACAAAAAAATGGAACTGATTCTGAGAAAATACTTTGAGAGTTAAAAGGAACTCAGCTGGGCACCAGTAGCTTACGCCTATAATCCTAGCTACTCAGGAGGCTGAGGTCTGAGGATCATGGTTCAAAGCCAGCCTGGGCAGGAATGTCCATGAGACTCTCATCTCCAATAAACCACCAGAAAACCGGAAGTGGCGCTATGGCTCAAGTTCAAGCACTGAGACCAACAACAATAAAAAAAGGAACTCAATTTAGGAGGTTAATTATTCTACTCCACATATACTTGGCTCAGTTGAGATTATTTGCATAAGAAAGGCACATAAGGACTTTAAGACTGGTAGGATTAAAACCTAGAGAAGAAATCTAGTGCTCACCCACGTCTGAAATAGAGTACAAACATGTTAAAAACAGGAAGGGCTGGGTATGCAACTCAGAGGTTGAGTGCTTGCTTAGCATGCATGAAGCACTTGTTCCCATCCCCAAGACCACAAAAAAGGAAAGAAAAAAAAGGAAGAAAAAGGAAAACAAAAAGCCTTCTATCTACTACTATACAAATAGATAATTCCTTGCTGCAGACCTACCTAAATCCTGGTTAGACTCTTCACATATACGTGACCATAAACATAGAAATCTAAATTTCAGGATCTTTTACAATCTAGGGCTCAAAACATTAAACATGTTTCAATTTACTAAAAGCAAATGATTTAAGAGCTGCTGCTGGCTTTGAACTGTGATCCTCAAATCTCAGCTTCCTGAGTAGCTAGGATTACAGGAATTAGTCACTGGTACCTTAATTTCTTATTATTAGTGACAACCATCTAACTGCTCTCTAAACAGGCAACATAAAAATCTTAATGGCTGGGAAGGTGGCTCAATGGTAGAGTGCTTGCCTTGAGTGCATGAGGCCCTGGGTTTGATTCCTCAGCACCACATAATCAGAAAAAGCCAAAAGTTGGTGTTGTGGCTCAAGTGGTAGAGCGCTAGCCTTGACCTGAAGAGCTGAGGGATAGCACCCAGACCAAGTTCAAGCTACATGACCACCAACAAAAAAACAAACCTTTAAATGACTTTTTTGCCAGTCCTGGGGCTTGAACCTAGGGCCTGGACACTGTCCCTAGCTTCTTTTGCTCAAGGCTAGCACTCTACCACTTGAGCCACAGGTCCATGTCCAGCTCATTTTGTTTATGTGGTACTGAGGAATGGAACCCAGGGCTTTATGCATGCTAGGCAAACACTCTACCACTAAGCCACATTACCAGCTGTGCTTTTAATTTTTTTTCTGTCTTTTTTTTTATTGTGAAAATACTGTACAGATGGGTTACAATTACATGGGCAAGTGTGCTTTTAATTTTTTAATGAATGCTCTGTTTTGGTACTATTTACAATAAGTCTATTTTTTTTTGTTTTGTTATTTTTGAGACAGAGTTTCACTAAGTAAGGCAAATTCCAGATCCTCCTGTCTGAGTACAGAAATTATAGGCAAGCACCACCATTGTTCTTCAAATCTCATGCATGAAATTACCTGATCTCTGTACTTTAGTATCACCTATAAGGATAATCATATTTGTTTCAGAATATTTTCATGAGGATTAAGCAAGTTGATAAACATGAAGTGCTATTTAATGCTAATTAGTTGACAGTAGTTTTTCACTAGTTTACCTTTTAAAGCTTTACTCCTAGTAATGCTCTATGATTTAGAAAATAGGCATACATAACCAGAATTAAGAGAATTACTTGAAGTATATTCTGCAAATCCATCTTCTCCCAGTTCCAGAATCATCCGCTTTTTCCACCTCTCCAAAAAGAAAATCTGTTCTGATGTCATGGTTTGCTGAAGTACACGGGTCACACTTGGTATTGCCTTCCTTTGTAAAGGAATTTTCAAAGGAATTGAAGAATCACACTTATTTGGCTTTTCACTTCTCTCTGTATTGAAGAGAGGAAACCAGTTTTGTGGAACTTTTGCCTCCTCTTTTGGTTTTGGAGGCTTATGTTTAGTCACAGGTCCAAAGAGTAAAGCATCTTCCTCCAACAGTGATTCTGGGGTCTGGGCCAGGCCTCCAAATGACAAGACAGACTTGACTAATCGAGAATATTTTGCTTGGTCCACATCTTCATAAGGATTTTTTTTCTTCCGGACATATGAATAAGAGGAAGTAGAGAAATCCACAAAAGTGCCTTGTCTTACAGTAAAACTCTTTGAACTTCTGAGCTGCTTACAAATGGTCTGAAATGCCTTCATCATCATTTTTTTTCACTTTTCTCAAAAGTTTGCAAGATAGAGATCCTTTTTAGATTTTGTATTCCTATTCAAAGAGAAAGGGGGTGTTAGGTACCAGGTATTTTATATAAACAGTAAATTGAAAGCTGCATGAGTATGGAATTGTAGATCAAAATTGTATTCAAAAGTATGAAAGAATGTAGCACCTGCCTAGCAAGGCCTTGAGTTGACTCCAGTATGGCAAAAAAAAAAAAAAAAAGAATTTAGAAGGATATTCATTAGTAGATAGCTTGGGGCAAGACTCTTCCAATCTAGTGTTTTTATTTTTGCCAGTCCAGGGGCTTGAACTAAGGGCCTGGGCACTTTACCTGAGCTTCTTTTTGTATTTTTTTGCCTGTCCTGGGGCATAAGCTCACAGCATGGGCACTGTCCCTAAGCTTCTTTTGCTCAAGGCTATCACTCTACACTTGAGCCACAGGGCCACTCCAGGCCGTCTATGTAATACTGAAGAATCGAACCCAGGGCTTTGTGCATGTTAGGCAAGCACTGTACCTCTAACACTAGAGCCACAGCACCACTTCCGGTTTTCTGGTGGTTTATTGGAGATAAGATTCTCAGACCTTCGTGCCCGGGCTGGCTTTGAACTGTGATCCTCAGATCTCAGCCTCCTGAGTTGCTAGGATTACAGGCGTGAACCACCAGCACCCGGCCTCTCCCAATCTTTAAATTGAAGAAATATGATGCTCGAACACAGTAAAACTGAAGGAGCTCGTTTTGCAGGTAGGCGTGCTCCCCTAGCCCCACCCCCCTAATCCAACACTCCTACACTGAGACAGTAGCAGGATCCTGAGTTCAAAACCAGCCCGGTCAGTGCGGTTTGTCAAGAACAGTAGGGACATATCTCGCTTGGCCTCGCCCTTCTCCACGGTGTGCACCGTTGGGACCGCGTTTTACAGACACGGAACTGGAGCCTGTGGAGGGTCCGTTACTTGTGGCAGGTCGGAGAGGATAAGCGGTCAGCGAGATCCACTATGGTGATCCCCGAGGAGCGCACACCTCACTGCCACGACGAGGACCTACGACACGGACAGGACGGGGAAGGCACCTCGTGAGGGAGCTTGGATAAGAAAGAAACAGACACCTAGGCTACCGCAGCAGTTTGTACCTGAGATGCCACACCGTTTGGCCAAAAACCGCGGTCGCCAACAGCTTCTGGGGACCGGAACTTTGTCGTTCCCGCGCTTTACCCACGAGCCAGGCCACGCCCCCAGACAACGCAGTCCCAGCATGCACGGCGACACTCGCGCCCCACCCTCTGAGCCCCTGGCTCACCAGCTCCGAGAAGCTTTCGGTGCGGAGTCTCTGCCTTCAGGCGGAAGCGCGGGCGTCTCCAAATCTCGTGTGCTTGTTCTCACGAGATCTTGCTACGTCACTGCTCGTCGCCATCTTGGGCTTGGGCTGAGCAAATAAATTTCCACCGCGCAGGCGAGCGCGCTCTTTTTTTTCCGGGACGTTCCTCCGTGAGAGAGGCCCCGAGGCTCCTCGTCTCGGTGTCTCCGTCTCGGGTGTGCGGTCTTGTGCGGTCTTCGTGTGGTGCGGAGCGAGGGTAGGCTCCGCCTTGCTTCTTTGCCCGGCTCCAAGATGGACGGCGGCGGGGACGGGGGAGGCCGCTCTGGGGAAGCACGTGGCTTGCTGCTCGCCTGCTCCCGGGGCTGCTGGGATGGTGGCGGAGTCCCGAGGTCTCCAGGCTGCCGTCGGGCAGGGAGGCCAGCGGAGGCGGGGCCGGGGCCGGGGCCGCGGCCGCCCCTGAGAGGCACCCCGGCGGCGGAGGTGGCGGCGGCGGCGGCGGCCCAGCCTCTTCTTTCCTCGCACAGCCCAGGCCGCCCCAGCTCGAGGTCCGCGTCGCCATGGCCGCGGTTCCCGAGGTGCTGCAGCAGCAGGAGGAGGACCGCAGCAAGGTGAGGTCCTGCACTCGGATTCCGTAGTCCGGGGTGTTCCGCTCCCTTTCCCGGGGGGCTCTTGGCTGCTTGCGGCCCCTCCGCAGAGCAGGAAGCTCCTGAAAGGCCTTAGACGATCCCCTTGGCTCTCCCACGCCTCAGAGAAGCTTCTCCGGGCGTTCTCAGTGGACTCTCCGATTCCCTCCGAGAACAGGGCCAGACACGCGCGTCCGCAGTGGTCGAGCAAGACCCTCGGCCAGGCGTGGTGGACTTAATCCTTGGAGACCCCATAGTGTGTATTTCAAGACTTAATACGGTGGCTCCGTGGTTGAGTTGGAAGGTGAACGTTACAAGTCCCTTAACGTGCCAGCGGCACCGGCTTGGTTCCTAAAAAACCGGCGTCTCACCTCCTTTTGCTTGAACTACTGGGGAAATTCCATCCCGAATCTGTGGCGTGTCACTTGCAACTTCATAGAAGAAGCTACGTGCTTCCCAGCGTGATTTTGAGTTGGTGCTTAAATACTTACTGAACTTGTGTTTCAAAGGTCGCGCGTTTCTTGAGGTCCGGTCCAAAAGATTATTAATGTAATAAACAACGTTATTGCCAATTAAAGACTGACAAGTCTCCACGCTTTTATTGCTTCTTTAAATGTGAATCCTATTTTGCATAACATACTGGGTTGAGCCACAATCGTGTGGGCAGAATCAACTCCATTTTTAATGACAAAAACTTAAATCTAAAAACATTACCAGGCGACCAAAAGAAACTTGGACCCTTTAGAACTGTCTTTGAATGGGGAAATGCTTTTTCTTCCAGTTAAATTCTTGCGTACTAAGCAACTGGATTCTTCCAACAAGGGTATCATTGTTACTACTTATTGAAATAGAGCCTTGTACCAGGGAGGTTCTTGATTGGGGTGTTGTATTTCTTTGGAAGCTCTTAATGGAGCATTCTATATAAAGTTTTCTTCTCCCTGCCAAATGTAGACAAACTGGGTAAGAATGTTGATTATTTGTGTGTCTGGCACCTTTGAGTAAAAATTTTGATCAGAATCAGCTATGCAAAAGACCTTTATCACTTTAGCTCTTTTTTTTTGGTTGGTCGTAGGCGTGAACTCGGCCTGGGCGCTGTCCCTTAGCTCTTCGGCTCAAGGCCAGCACACTTGAGTGACAACACCACTTCCGGCTTTTTCTGCTTATGTGGTGCTGAGGAATCGCACCCAGGGCCTCATGCGTGCAAGGCAAAAGCACTCTACCGCTGAGCCTTAGTTCTTATCTTTAGTCACAACTGAGTCTTTAAAGATGACTTACTACCCTGGTTCTTAAGCAAAATCTGAGGGTTTTGAAAAGTATGAAATGCCTCCTGACTTTAGTTGGTAAAGGGGCTTTGTCAATTTCCATAGTGCAAAAAGTGGGATTGCAGAAGAGATAAGTAAATTACTACTCTTGACATGTGACTTCATTTTATGCGGCCTCCTTTGATACTAGTACGGTGCTGTTAGAGGATCATGTCTAGATGCTTTTACAGTGAACTGAAGGGCGTTTGCGTTGTAACTAGTGTAAAACAGTAACAGGAGTCCCAAGTGTTGGGACACACTTGCACTGAAATACTTGATTTTTAATCAATGTTTAAATATTGTTTTTCCTGTGGTGGGAAGCCAGTCATGGTTTTATTCTTGCTAATCATGTGCTTTGCCCTATTATTGAGCTCTGGTCTCAGTTTTTAATTTTCTTTTAATATAATTGCATTTTGATTATGTTGAAAGGATTTCAACATTTTGATTATGTTGAAAGGATTTCAATGTGTCTAGCTCCTGAGAACCAGTTACCAAACAAACTCTTGTGGCCCCTACTTTATGGTAGCTTCGAAGAGTACTACTGTCTTCAGTTCATGTGGACTGGATGAAAGTTCTCAGATGTCTCAGATTTTTAGCTGGTGTGGTGGGGAAATGGAGATTTTTCAGACTTTCTCTTCAGTCATTTAGCAACTTGTAGATTTGTCATGTAGATTTGTCATCATTCCATTTACTGAAAGTCATTGGCTTGGCATTGTATTTAGGTGTCTACTTTTAGGTTCAGTGTGTCTTGTAGGATCTTTTGGAATGAATTATTCCTATTTAACTTATGGCAAATGAAGTGCAGTAGCAGTGGCATTAGTGTTTTTAGTCCTCATTGCCTTCTGGGAGTTTGCCTAGGTTCTGAAGAGCTTTAGATTTCTCTGTGATTGTGAATAGACTGAAGTAAGTTGAAAACAAAAAATGAAAAGCTATTGTTAGTATGTTAACACATTTGTAATCTCCATACTCGGGAGGATATCAAGTTTAAGGCCAGCCTGGACTACAGACGCTGTCTTGAAACAAAGTAGGTGCTTTTCTCTGGTACTTGCATGTGCAAGATAACTCTGCTTTGCCTGATGCCTTTTTTTTTTTTTTTTGGTGGGTCCTGTGGCTTGAACTTTGGGCCTGGGCACTATCCCAGAGCTCTTCAGCTCAAGGCAAGCAGCTCTACCACTTGAGTCACAGCACCACTTCTCGTGTTCTGATAGTTAATTGGAGCCAAGTCTCCAATTAACTGCGATCCTCAGATCTCAGCCACCTGAGTAGCTAGGATTACAGGTGTGAACCAACCGGTACCCTTTTTAACTGGAGAAACATCTTGCCAAAACATAATTAACCAAGCTGGGGGCTGGTGGCTTACGCCTGTAATCCTGGCTACTCAAGAGGCTGAGATCTGAGGATCATGGTTCAAAGCCAGCCTGGGCAGAAAAGTCTGTGAGACTGATCTCCAATAAACCACTAGAATACCGGAAGTGGCACTGTGGCTCAAGAGGTAGAGCACTTGACTCAAGTTGAGGAGCCCAGGGACAGCGCCCAGGCCCAGAGTTCAAGCCCCACCACCGACAAAAAAAAATTAGCCATAACTTGTGTTAGGTGGATCCAGTTTTTGTAGAAGCTGCTACTAGTGTTTACTCCATTGACCACTCTGTGTAGGGACAGTCTTGAACTTTGACCAGTACCATAGCAAAGCCACAATTACCTCTTTTTTAGCCTCTTTTTTTTTTTGGTCAGCCGTGGGACTTGAACTCTGGGCCTGGGCGCTGTCCCTCAGCTCTTCAGCTCAAGGTGAGTGCTCTACCACTTGAGCTACAGCGCCACTTCTGGTTTTCTGGTGGTTTATTGGAGATAGGAGTCTCACGGTCTCTCCTGCCCAGGCTGGCTTTGAACCGCAATCCTCAGATCTCAGCCTCCTGAGTAGCTAGGATTACAGGCGTGAGCCACCAGTGCCCGGCTACCTCTTTTTTTTTAAACTGAAGTTTTATGTTTTTTTTTTTTTTTGTACAGTCCAGGAAGTATTGTTTATCAGTGTTGCCAACGCCTTAGTTCTGGACCAGTAACTTGCACACTGTGTCTTCAGTGTCCCAATTATGAACATAGTACTTGAACAAGTCACGATGTACCTACATGTTTATGGTTTCAGGACGAAATTGTGAAGAGAGTTGGATCCAAAATCAAATCCACCCTTTCTAAAATGATATGATTTGGGGGGGAGTCAATCAAGTTGTACCAGGGTAGTCTTAAGTGTGCCCATTTGTTGCAAGGTTCTTTTCAGTCTCATGGAACTTCCTGCGCTGGCTGGCTTTGAACTTTAATCCTTAAGCTCAACCTCTTCAGTAGTATGAGCCACCAAAGCTCTGCTTGCCTTTTCTTTTTGATCTAGAAAGGAAGGTGGCTATACAGGCCTTTTTTTCCCTTAAAGTATCATTGATAAATCCTAATTTGACTACACTATAAGTTTAAAGATTTAGCTGGGCGCTGGTGGCTCACGCCTGTAATCCTAGCTACTCAGGAGGCTGAGATCTGAGGATCGCGGTTCAAAGCCAGCCCGGCCTGGAGAGACCGTGAGACTCCTATCTCCAATAAACCACCAGAAAACCGGAAGTGGCGCTGTAGCTCAAGTGGTAGAGTGCTTGCCTTGAGCTGAAGAGCTGAGGGACAGCGCCCAGGCCCAGAGTTCAAGCCCCACGACCGACAAAAAAAAATAAATAAAAAAAGTTTAAAGATTTTTCTTGGGTTGTGAGGCTTGAACTTGATGCCTGGGCGCTGTTTCTGAGCTCTTTTGCTCAATGCTTTTGCTCTATCACTTTGGGCACAGCACCACGTCCAGTTTTCTGTTGGTTAATTGGAGCTAAGTGGACTTATTTACCTGGGCTGCCTTTGAGCCATGATCCTCAGATCTCAGCCTCCTGATTAGCAAGGATTAAAGGCATGAACCACCAGTGCTAGGTTTTAATGTGGCAGTCTTAAATACTATTAAAAGTGTCTCTACTTTTTTCAGGCTATTTTTAAAAATTAATTTTTAAGAAGTATTAGTGTATATAAGTACAGGAGTGTCATGATAGTCTGTACATACTAAATATACATGGTTTGGGTAGTAGATGAAGGGCTTTATCTTTGAATAAAAAATTGGTTAGAGTTTTCACTGTAAGCAGAATCACCCTGGTTTCTTTGTTGGATTTCTATGACATATTTGTGAACTCATTTAAAAAATAGCCAATGAAGGGCTGGGAAGGTGGCTCAGTGGTAGAGTGCTTGCCTTGCATGCATGAGGCCCTGGGTTCAATTCCTCAGCACCACATAAGCAAAAAGAAAAAAGCCAGAAGTGGCGCTGTGGCTCAAGTGGTAGAGTGCTAGCCTTGAGCTGAAGAGCTGAGGGACAGTGCCCAGGCCCAGAGTTCAGGCCCCACGACTGGACCCAAAAAAAAAAATAGCCAATGAAGCCAGGTGCTGGTGTCTCACCCCTATAATCCTAACTACTAAGGAGGCTGAGATCTGAGGTTCAATATTCAAAGCCAGCCTAGGGCAGGAAAGTCTGTGAAACTCTTATCTGCAATTAACCACCAGGAAAACAGGAAGGGATATTGTGGCTCAAGTGGTAGAGTGCTTGCCTTGAGCTAAAGAGCTCAGGGACAGTGCCCAGACCCAGAGTTAAAGCCCTACGGAACAACCCAGACCCAAAAGTGAACGATTTGGTTTCTTAACTTGAAATTAGTTATTTAAGGTTGTAGATGAACATAATTGCTTTTGGTGCCATATTGAGAGATTTGGCTAGTTTGTGGGCTCGCAGCCTTGTGACATGATGATTCAGTTTATCCATTCGCTGAGTGTGCTGCATTGACCTTCTTACCAGGCTTTAGTTCCTGTTCTAGGAACTTAGGTCTATGTAGTTTCCAAATGCCTTGCAGCCTACAGTGTTCTATTGTGGGCTGCTTGTGTGTTGGGATTCTACTGGGAGGAATGGTTGGTGTCAGCAGGGATGGGTCCCATTGGGTCCTATCTTACCAAGATGAGTGGTGAAAATCTGATCACTGCCTGCAGCCCATCTTATTTTTAACCTTCTACCTAAGTGATTTAATTCTTTATTTGTGGGGGTCTTCAGGGCCCTGGAGGTAAGATGGACTTGCCTGCCCAGGCTGGCTTCTAACTAAGATCCTCAGATCCCAGACTCCTGAGTAGCTAGGATTATAGGCATGAACCACACCTTATTCATGGTTATTTATGTTAAGTCTTCCATAAGTTCTTAGTTGTGTTTGTGAGGACAAAGTTGTGATTTCAGGCCTTAAAGAGAACTAGTTGGAGGGAATGGTAAGAGTGAGTTCTGTAATGGCAACTAGTATAGTATTTAAGAAGTGATTTCATTGTTGTCCATGAACCAGTGTCAAGATAGGAGAAAAACAGTTCAGAGTATCTTGAGACATTTTAGCCTTTTTAAACCAAGAGAAAGGCTATGGTATTAGTATCACAGAACATTTCCTTTTCGAGTTGAAACAAACGTTACATAAGCACATATCCTGTGGATCTTATTTGCAAAAGTTAATACAATGTTTTTGGTACATCCTTTCCCCCTTGTGCTGGTCCTGTTGCTTAAACTCAGTGCCTAGGCTTTGCCAGTAAGATATTTTTTTTGTTGTTCAAAGTTAGCACTCTACCATTGCAGCTGCACAGCTCTTTGGTGGTTAATTGGAGAATTCAAAGCCTAGCTTTGAATCTCGATCCTTAGATCTAAGTCTACTAGTGTTGGTAGGATTACCACGGGTGCCTGTCAGCTTTGCCAACTGCTTGTGTGTGTGTGTGTTTTTAACCAGTCCTGGGGCTTGGATTCAGGGCCTGGCTACTGTCCCTGTGTTTCTTTTGCTCAAGGATAGCACTCTTGAGCTACTACTTGAGCCACGGTGCCACCTCCAGATTTCTTTAAGATAGCCTTGCTATGTAGCCTGTGCTACCCTGAAATTCTTTATCCTTCTGCCTTGCACTGCTGAGATTTGTTACACCCCATTCTTAGATTTTTTGAAAATAGTTAAAACATTGCTTCCAAATGCCACAATGCTTCTTCATCCCTTATCTTTCCTAGGAGGACATGGTAGGGAAGTACATTGGCAGCTGAGAGGATCTGAAATGGACATATAATAAAACTCTTCTTAGAGAAATCTGAGAGTCATCTATAATACTTAAAATTTTTATTGCTGGCTGGGCACTGATGGTTCACGCCTGTAATCCTAACTACTCAGGAGACTGAGATCTGAGAATCCCTGTTCAAAGCCTGGGCAGAAAGGTCCAATTAACCACCAGAAAACAGGAAGTGGCACTGTGGCTCAAGTGTGGAGTGCTCGCCCTGAGCAAAAGAGCTGAGGGACAGCGCCCAGGCCCGCCCTTAGTTCCAGCCCCAGGCCTGGACAAAAAAAAAAAATCATTTGATTCTCCCAAATGACTAATGAAAAACAGGTAAAACTACATGCTGAAGGTCTGCTTTACCTGCCTTTTCTTGATATATAAATGGCCATTCTGGGAAGTGGTGCTGTGGCTCAAGTGGTAGAGCGCCTTGAGCTGAAGAGATTAGGGACAGTGCCCAGGCCCAGAGTTCAAGCCCCATGACAGCCAAATAAATAAATAAATAACCATTCTGGGTATTTTATAATGCTTATTCAAGGCTCAGTGGCCAGCAGGGCTGTGTATTTGCTAGAAGATTGCCATTATTGCCTTTAGGTCTGGTGGGTTATTTAAGCAAGTACTGTGGCATGGGATAGCAGGGCGTTTGTTTTGTTGACTAAGCATAAAAAAAAGAATGCTGAACTTGTGCTTGGTGTTTCCAGAATGAGGACACAAATGCTGACTTAGAAGATCCTAGAAATTTGCAGTTTTTCTTCCTTGTTAGTGTTACCTTTATCTGAAGGGTTATATGCTACAGTGATAACCCATTTGGTGGTTGGTGGCAATAGAATTGGTGATTGAATTTCCAGGGTTCTGACTTTTTTTTTTTGGTTGGTTGTGGGGTTTGAACTCAGAGTCCAGATGCTGTCCTGGAGCCTCTGTGCTCAAGGTTAGTCCTCTACCACTTGAGCAACATTGCTGCCTGGGGTGAAGTCCCTCAGCTCTGCAGTTCAAGGCAAGCCCTCTACCACTTGAGCCACAGCACCACTTCTAGTTTTCTGGTGGTTAATTGGAGATAAGAGTCTCACGGACTCTCCTGCCCTGCCCAGATTGGCTTTGAACCATGATCCTCAGCTCAGCTTCCTGAGTAGCTAGGAGGCCCCATATCCAGTTTTGGAGTGATTAAATGAAGGTAAGTTTCACAGGGATTTTTCTGCCAGCTGGCTCAGATCTCAGCTTCCTGAGTAGCTAGGATTAAGGTGGGGGGAGCTCCTGATGCCTGGCTTTTCACAAGGTTTTTTTTTGGGGGGGGGTCCAGTCCTGGGGCCTGAACTCTGGGCCTGGGCACTGTCCCATAGATCTTCAGCTCAAGGCTAGCGCTCTACCACTTGAGCCACAGCACCACTTCCGGCTTTTTTCTTTTTTCTTTTGTGGTGCCGAGGAATCGAACCCAGGGCCTCCTGCATGCAAGGCAAGTGCTCTACCACTGAGCCACCTTCCCAGCCCCATCATAAATTTTTTTTAAAGACCCAAAATAGGTAATGCTGAGTGTTACTTGCTTATTCAGTGCTTAGGAGTATCAATTTCAGAGCTGGGAATGTGACTTATGGTAGAGTGCTTGCCTAGCATGATGAAGCCTGGATTTGACTCCTCAGTACCACATAAACAGAAAAGGCCCAAAGTGTGCTGTAGCTCAATTGGTAAGAGTGCTAGCCTTGAGCAGAAGTTCAGAGACTGTCCAGGCCCTGAGGTCAAGCCCCAGGACTGGCCAAAAAAAAATTTCAAGTGGTTGGGATTTTGTGTTTATAAACTGTATGAAATGGTATGACTACATAAAAATGACTTCTGGGGAAGGTTTCTTGTTATATTGGGAAGTTAATTATGAGTTATCACTAAAACCTAGAATAGGTGGCATGGGCATTTTTTCTTAGTCAGCAATGAAACATTTTAGATTTATTTGTTAGGATTTTTTTTTTTTTGCTTATGTGGTGCTGAGGAATCGAACCCAGGGCCTCATGTGTGCAAGGCAAGCGATCTACCACTGAGCCACCTTACCAGCCCCTTGTTAGGATTTTTTTTTGGGGGGTGGTCCGGTCGTGGGACCTGAACTCTGGCCCTGGGCACTGTCCCTCAGCTCTTCAGCTCAAGGCTAGCGCTCTACCACTTGAGTCACAGCGCCACTTCCGGGTTTTTTCTTTTTTGCTTATGTGGTGCTGAGGAATCGAACCCAGGGCCTCCGGCATGCAAGACAAGTGCTCTACCACTGAGCCAACTTCCCAGCCCAGGATTTTTTTTTAAATTTTTATTTTTTATTGTCTTGTTAGGATTTTTGAAGGCAGTATTTACCCAACAGTAATTTATCCGAAGGAAGTAAGCTTTGTTTTTGACAGAAATTGATCAAAACTGGAGTGATTATAATGTCTTGTGGGCGGTGATATTTCATGCCAATTATCAAGAGTACATTTTGAAGAAACAGTACTTGGGTCCAGAAGTTGACCAGATTATGCTGTGATCTTCATTAATAGTTGCTGTTGAAATGAAGTTCTGTCCACAGCTCTTTGAGATAGTCTCAATGGCATAGCTCAGTATCACCTCCACAACCTGATGGTCTTCCTGCATCAGCATTTCAAATGGTGGAATTACAGGTTTGTTCCACTGTTCATGGCTTACTTACAGAACTTGAGGCTTCTGGGAGGAAAGCCGTAACTGTGGCAATGTAGGATTTTTTTCCTACAATTTGACTTTTCTTTCCTTAGTCACATGTTTGTTTTTGATGATTAGAGATGAGTCTGCTGGTCTGGCTTCAAAGATCCACAGATCTCAGCCTCCTAAGTAGCTAGACTTACAGATGTGAGGCACTAGCAACCAGCTTTGTATTTAGGCTATAGCTGATTGGGCCAGATGTTTTACTTACTTAGAAACTAAAGTGTATTCTTGATATTGTATATTTTTATCCACTTAGCTCTAGCTTTCCTCCTGGCCTTCTGTTTTACATAATCTAGAGAGTTGTGGTGATTTTTCTATTTTGGTAATAGAGCAAAAGGAATGGAGAAATAAGAATTGTTACTATTCTCCCTACTCTTTTAATCATTAGTACCCAGTCCTTTTGCTCTAACTAGTTATTTTGGAGATGGATTCTTACAGATTTTTGTCTGGACTGGCCTCAAAACTGATCTTCCAGGTTCCAGTTTCCTCACCCTTCTCATCAGATTTCTTAGTTGTTTGCTACAAATCTCTGGATATAAGTTGGTCCACTTATTTCTATACTCAGGTCCTATATTATGTGACTCCTTGCCATCATGGGTTTTTCCAGAGTCATCTTTCAGATCTTTGGTGTGATTGATGGATTTTTATATAAGAAGCTAGTAATTCACTGTGTGCACTGGAGTATATAGTTAAATATGTTTCTCGTGTGTGTCCATGTTACAATCATACAATTGGTCTATTCACGTTGCAAGAATACTTTCATCACATGGATTAAACAGCAAGTTTCCTAAATCTGAAGATCATTTTTGTGTGTATGTATACATATATATAGAGAGAGAGAGAGAGAGAGAGACTGACTTAACTCTTCCAAACTTTTTAGGGTTGAAGTCAGTTTGAGACTAATAATACAATAATGTGTTTCAGCTGAGATCTGTGTCTGTAGACCTGAACATTGATCCCTCACTTCAGATCGACATACCTGATGCACTCAGTGAGCGAGATAAGGTCAAATTTACAGTGCACACTAAGGTAAGCTTACTAGGCAAAGTACAGCCTGAAGTGTCTTATCTACATAGTACAAAATTTCAGCCTGTTTTTAAATTTGTATCAAGGGGGCACTGCTAATAACATTCTAATTCTGAAGTAAATTCTCTTGGTACTTTAGCCTGATCTGTAATACTTGAGTTTTTTAGGGGTGAGCATGAAAACAGGCTGCATAGTTTCTGCTTGTTGACCTGTTGAAAGTAAATGAAATTAATTCACTGGAATGAAAGTGAAGCTGAGTAAACAGTAGGTCAGACTTCTTTAAAACAGCAACTGTACTTTTAAATTGGGAGTAACTGGTTAACTTCATATTTTTACTAGTAGATTTATATGTTTATGGTCAGGAAGAGAATTGTGAAAAAAATTCTTTACAGACCATGTTGTGTCTTAGCTATAGTTTTTGTAGTGGTGATAGGATCATGTGTTACAGCTTTGTTTATTTGGATCTTAATGTGATGTTGTATTATGCAGAATTTTCCCATGGTACAGCCCCAGGAAACCCAAGCCACTTAATCAGGTAATGTTACCACTTCTTTCTTTACAGACCACACTGCCCGTGTTTCAGAGCCCAGAGTTTTCTGTTACAAGGCAACATGAAGACTTTGTGTGGTTACACGACACACTTATTGAAACAACGGACTATGCTGGACTTATTGTGAGTACATTTTAAAAAAATAAGTAACTAACCTATTTCTATCTACCTTGCTATTTCTATTATGTATGTTTAAGGGTACTTAACCTATTTTATATAATGGGTTGTACAAAGTAATTCTAGAGTCATTAATTCTTTTAGACTGTTAGTACATGGAGAATAATGCTGGAGTTAAGAGATTAAACATATAAAATAAGCTTTAAGGGTAAACAGTTTAAGTATTAAAGTCTTAACCAACTTAGGCTTTATTTTTCTATGGTATCTTCAGGCATCATTGGAATTGATATATAAGGGAACATTGCCAATACTTAAACAGTAGTGAAGGAGACCAGGTATCAGCACTGAAGATGAGTTATCTTAGCTGATTTAAAGTGAGAATTAAGTACGTATTACCTGCCAAGAATCTTTCTGTTTTTGTGTTGGTACTGGGGTTTGAGCCCTCAGTGTTTCTGGCTCTCACTTTGTATTTTTGCTCAAGGCTGGCTTTCTACCACTTGAGGCACTTGTTCATTTCTAGCTTCTTGATGGCTATAATTGGAGGAATTTTTTTTTTTTTTTGGTTGATCATGGGGCTTGGGCGCTATCCCTGGACTCTTCAGCTCAAGGCCAGTGCTCTACTGCTTGAGCCACAGTGCCACTTCCGGTTGTGAGTTTTTCTGCCAATGCTGGCTTTGAATGGTGATCCTCTGGCGCCCAGCTAATTGGAGGAATCTTGATGCTTAGATCTCAGCTTCTTGAGTAAGTAGGATTATTGATGTAAGCTACCAGCACTAAGCTTAGGACATACTTCAGTAATCAACCAAAATTAGTACTTGCGGTGTGGTAGTCCTGGGGATTTAACTTGGAGCCTTGGTACTGTCCCACAGTTTTTTTTTTTTTTTTGGGCCAGTCATGGGGACTGAACTCTGGGCCTGGGTGCTGTCCCTCAGCTCTTCAGCTCAAGGCTAGCACTCTACCACTTGAGCCACAGTGCCACTTCTGGCTTTTTCTGCTTATGTGGTGCTGAGGAATCTAACCCAGGGACTCATGCATGCAAGGCAAGCACTATACCACTGAGCCACCTTCCCAGCCCTGTCCCAGTTTTTTGCTCAGGGCTAGTGCTCTCCCACTTGAGCCATACCTCCACTTCTAGCTTTTTTTTTTTTTTTTTTGCCGGTCGTGGGGCCTGAACTCTGGGCCTGGGCGCTATCTCAGCTCTTCAGCTCAAGGCTAGCACTATACCACTTGAGCCATAGGGCCTCTTTCAGCTTTTCTGCTTATGTGGTGCCGAGGAATCGAACCCAGGGCCTCATGCATGTGAGGCAAGCACTCTACCACTGAGCTACCTTCCCAGCCCCTCACTTCTAGCTTTTTGGTGGTTAATTGGCAATAAGTCTTAACAGGCTTTCCTGCCCTAACTTGCTTTAAACCTTGATTCTCCTGAGGATTACTGGTGTGAGCCACTGACACTAGCTGTATTAGTATATAGTACTTTTTGTGTGTGTGGTACTGGGCTTAAAATAGGGCATTGTGTGTACAAAACCAGGCAAATGCTTTTACCACTGAGATATATCCCCTATCAAAAAGTGAGAAGCTAAAGGATTATCCATTGGGACTCATTATTTTGATGACCGTTAAGTGATCAGAGAGAAAATGGTTTCAGTGAAATTACAGTTGACTTAGCTACTTGACTGTGGTGGCCATCTATGATGGCAAAAGCTGTGTGTTGAACCGGTTAGCATTTACAACTGGGGAAAGGTGTTCACAAGTTACTGCACTGCATCTGCTGCAGATTCCTCCAGCTCCTACAAAACCAGACTTTGATGGCCCTCGAGAGAAAATGCAGAAACTGGGAGAGGGGGAAGGGTCTATGACCAAAGAAGAATTTGCCAAGATGAAACAAGAACTAGAAGCGTAAGTAGATTTTCTTTGGCCTTTTTTGTGTGAAAATTAGAAAAAGTGTTCTGTGAATATGAATGGGAAAACAACTTCTGTAAAAAAAAGTTACAGCAAGCTGGTGGCTCACACCTATAATCCTAGCTCTCAGGAGGGTGAGATCTGAGGATTGCGGTTCAAAGCCAGCCTGGTCAGGAAAGCCGTGAGACTCTTATTCCAATAAAACTTGGACTCTGGGCCTGGGTGCTGTCCCTCAGTGCTTCAGCTCAAGGCAACTACTCTACCATAGCACCACTTCTCGTGGTTTATTGGAATTTCAAGGATGTTCCTGCCCGTGTGGATCCTCAGATCTTGCTCAGCCTCCTTAGTAGCTAGGATTACAGGCGTGAGCCACCTACACCCAGCTTCCTGGTGGATTCTTAGCTTAAAAAGGACCTCTTTCCACTCTTTCCATTATCAATCTGTTGGAATTAAGGTGTCCATTTTAGCAGTGGTGTTTCCAAGAGGAAGTATTCATACTAAGTGTCTTGGCATATATTGCCTGTCTGGACTAGCTTACCAGTAAACAACTAAGCAGGTAGTTTAATTTTCAGGTTCTTATAATTAGGAAGCTTAATGACCTTTATGCCTACATTGTGTACATTTAGATAAATCTACTGTATAACTCTTGTTAATTCCCAAACCTTATTATGCACCATCTGTGTGTATACATTACTACTAGAAGCAAATGTGCTGAGCCGGGTGCCGGTGGCTCATGCCTGTAATCCTAGCTACTCAGGAGGCTGAGATCTGAGGATCATAGTTCAAAGCCAGCCTGGGCAGGAAACTCTTGTGAAATTCTTATCTCCAATAAACCATCAGAATGGGGCTGGGAAGGTGGCTCAGTGGTAGAGCGCTTGCCTTGCATGCATGAGGCCCTGGGTTTGATTCCTCAGCACCACATAAGCAAAAAGAAAAAAGCCGGAAGTGGCACTGTGGCTCAAGTGGTAGAGTGCTAGCCTTCAGCTGAAGAGCTGAGGGACAGTGCCCAGGCCCAGAGTTCAGACCCCACGTCTGGCAAAAAACAAACGATCAGAAAACCGGAAGTGGCCCTGTATCTCAAGGGATAGAGCGCTAGCCTTGAGCTGAAGAGCTGAGAAACAGCGCTCAGGCCCAGAGTTCAAGCCCCATGACCAACAACAACAAACAAATGTTCTGTAGCCACTAGATAACTACCACAATTGGCATGTAGGTCTAAGTTCTGACTTGAGGCAGCTGATGGTAATACATTATTGATTCCTTCATTGATTCATTCCACAGATTCCAAAATGTTAGCTGTCTTATTTAATGAGATTCCAAGTTAAACCTAAATATTATTTTGGCCCAATTACAGTATTTAACTTAGTAACATCAGTTAACCAGGAGTTAGTGGTATTGGTCAGATAGTTGAATAATGCCAGCTGAATTTTGTATATTCTTGTCTTTTCAGTGAGTATCTAGCTGTCTTTAAGAAGACTGTGTCCTCCCATGAAGTCTTTCTTCAGCGACTTTCATCTCATCCTGTTCTTAGTAAAGATAGAAACTTCCATGTGTTTCTGGAATATGATCAAGATGTAAGGCAATTTTATTTCCTTCCCATGGTCCAGCTGAAATGCATCACTTACTATCAAAAATACTTTATTCCGTTTGGAGAAAAAATATCCTTAGCAACAATATAGAAACAATTATCCTTAGAAAAAATATCCTTACAAACAATATAGAAGAGTGAGGGAAGGGGTAACATTGTCCAAAAAGAGAAGTACTCATTACCTGACTTGTAACTGTGACTCCTATATATCACCTTTATAAAAACAACTGAAAAAAAAAGGAATGTAAAAACAATGGAAAAAAATTTTTTTTAAATTTTTATTTTTTGTGAACATACTGTATCAATGGAAAAAATTTTAAATGCTGCTTTGTCCATATATCTATTATAAAAATGTCATTCTTCCAAAGACAAGTATTTTCCCATTAAGTTTGGTAACCTTAGAATCTTTTTTATTTCTTCCTGGATACCTTTTTTTTTGAAATACTATTTTTTTTATGTTAGATATTTTTATTATCTATAAGTAGTTCTACAGAGGAGTTTCTATTCAACAAATCAGTTTACTTCTTTGAGCCACAGCTCCACTTTGGGATTTTGAGTGGTTAATTGGAGATAAAAGAATTAGAGAATCCTGGCTGGCTTTTAACTGTGGTCCTCCAGTCTCGTCCTCCTGTGTAGCTAGGGTTGCAGGTGTGAGTCACTGGTACTGAGCATTTTTATTTTTTTGAGATGTGTTCTGTTATATAGCAATTTGCTGTATTGCCTGGGTTGGCCTTAAAACATTTCATGACCTTCCTGTCTCAACCTTCTAAGAGCTGATATTAAAAACAAGACTTCTTGTTTTTCTTTTTTTTGGGTGGGGGGGTCCGGTTTTGGGCCTGAACTCTGGGCCTGGGCACTGTCCTCAGCTCTTCAGCTCAAGGTTAGTGCTCTACAGCTTGAGCCACAGTGCTACTTCCGGCTTTTTTCTTCTTTCTTTTTTGCTTATGTGGTGCTGAAGAATCAAACCCAGGGCCTCATGCATGCAAGGCAAGTGCTCTACCACTGAGCCACCTTCCCAGCCCCTTATATTACTTCTTATTATTTGTAAGACAAATCCTAACCCAGAAAGTTTTTCAAAAAACAATGTATTGAAAAAACTGGTACTCTTAGATTGAAAAGCCTCTAAGCCTTGTTGTCTACATAGTTATTTAGGGTATTTCTTAGGTTAAGATGTTTTAAATTCTGTAGTGTGTGCCTATACTAGTAAGAAGCATTACTTGGAATTAATTAGAACTGAAGATCCTAGAACTCTTACAATAAGCCCTTTTTTTGGTTTGGAATCTCATTTTCTAGCTAAGCGTCAGACGGAAAAATACCAAAGAGATGTTTGGTGGCTTTTTTAAAAGTGTTGTAAAAAGTGCTGATGAAGTCCTTTTCTCTGGAGTTAAGGTAAGGAGTTAGCACTGAGAAAACTAATTTTGTAGGAATAAATGTCTTATTTCTTGGAAAGTGATATTTATAAGATAAAATATACTTGGGTTGTTTGAAATTGGCTGTTTTCATATATTTTTACTTCTTCAAAATACCTAGTTCTCTTTAGAGAGGTAATAATGAGTCTTTCCATGCTTAAGTATTTCAACTTTTTACCTATCCCATAGGGTAGAAGTTACTCAGTTATCTGAGGGAAAAAGTATGTTCTCTAAAGTGGTAACTGAACCACATAGCTGACAGGTAGATGAGCACATGATGTGTACATATGACAGACCTTACCTGCCATGATTAAGAAACCAAACTTGTCTCACTGCATTAATAGATACAGCTTGTTGATTTCTTTTCAGGGCTTTCCTCTTTCTTTTAAGTTGTCATTATTAACATTTACTATCTGATGTTTTACTTCTTCAAGATTTGAATAGGAAGCCTAGAACATAGGTGCTGAGTAGTGGGGGATCACTGTGAAATCAAGGAACTTTAGAGTGACAAAGTATATCCCTGCATATGTGATGTTTATCCCTCACCAGTGACTGCCTGCCAGATGTCTCATTCTATAGTCATTTTTGTGCTAGCTCTGGGGTTTAAACTGAACCTTGGGCGATGCCCCTTATGCTTTTGGGCTCAAGTCCAGCACTTTACCACTTGAGCCACAGTGCTACTTCTGACCTTTTCTGTTTGTGGTGCTAAGGAGTCAAACCCAGGGCTTCATGCATGTTAAGCAAGCACTCTACCATGAAGCCATATTCCCAGACCCAACATATTTTTTTAAAACTAATAACCCAGCAATATACATATAGATCAAGTTGTCAAGGAAGCAGTGTCCCATTATACAGAACCACTACTAGTAGAGTAGAGGTCTCAGAAGACATTACCAGAGCTTGTTGTCTATTGGCTAGCCAGTTGCTCTTCAACATAATTATGCTACTGGCACACGGTCTTGGGTATCAAATAAGAAAAAGTATAAATTTACCTTTTTTTGGTCTTGAATTAGAACTTTACCTTTGAGCTTTAACCTGTGCAAGTTAGTTTTTGTGTATGTTAGTCCTGAGGCTTGAACTCTGATGTTTGGTCTCTGCTTGGGCTGTGCCTCGTCTCTATGCTTGTGTTACAAAGCTGGTGCTCTCTCATTTAAACCACAGCTCCACCTTTGTTTTTTGGCAGGAGGGGTTTAGTTATTTGTAGGTAAGTCTCACAGGCTGACTTCGAACTATAATCCTCAGATCTTAGGGTCTTGAGTAGCTAGTGTTATGTGTATCCACCACCAGTGCCTATCTTTTGGTAGGGGGGAGCGAGAAAGCAGTATCTTGACTGTTTGAACACAGACTAGCCTTAAACTTACAATCTTCAACTTCCCAAGTATTCTACCCAAAATATTTTGCAATATGAAATACTCATATTCTTAAGAATCTCTGCCTGTTTCTTTTTTCCTTATTTTTAGGAGGTAGATGACTTCTTTGAGCAAGAAAAGAATTTCCTCATTAACTATTACAACAGGATCAAGGATTCCTGTGCTAAAGCAGACAAAATGACCAGATCTCATAAAAGTAAATATCTTTTCCCACTTGCCACTTAGAAGACCTTTGCTAACATATCTACTTTCTTGTGCTAAAAAGGCTGTGCTTGTTTTTCTAGATGTTGCTGATGACTATATCCACACTGCTGCCTGTTTGCATAGCCTGGCCTTAGAAGAGCCCACTGTCATCAAAAAGTAAGACTTTGTTAGAATAACATTTCCCCAACCTTATAATGAATGGATAAGGACTGAACAGTATAGTTAAAAGTAGCTCTTGAGTACTCTCTATGGCTTGGGTTCTACACTGAAGCACAAGCTCCACAGATACCGTCTAGTATCCAATCTTACCCTCTGTACATACAGTTGTAAGGAAGTGAAATATAGCAGCTTTTAAGGAATACATTTCTGTTATATTTGAGGAAAATTTGTCTGTGACAATTGGCTCTTGCCATATTCTCTGGTGATGATCTGTCTGTCCTTTATTTTTAAATGGCAGAATCTTGCCTTGTTGCCCAAACAGGCTTCAAACCACCACATACTGATCTCTAAGTGTTTATCATGAGTTCTCCATCTTGGACACTTCCTGTATTTTTCCAAATACTACCTCTGCACATTGGCATACTTCCTCTGACTTGAGGTTGAAAGGCTGGTTTATAGCAACCAAGATGGCAATATTTATTGATAGATAACACCCATGGTGATCCTCATCACCTTATTAATAAGAATCATCCTGGACTTAAGCATGATACTAATGAGTGAGGCAATGTAAATGTGCTCTACTATTTAAGAGAATTGTAATTAACATTTGTTTGGTAATTAATCTTAAAGTACCATTCATATCTTAAGTTCATCCCTGATAGCAAGTTTAAGATCTTTAACCTACAACATTGTTTTCAGGTACCTGTTGAAAGTTGCTGAACTATTTGAAAAACTTAGGGTAAGAATTTTTGTTCTTCATAAGTTATCATTGTAGATTTCTTGAGTGAATGGATTGTGACTTTTATTTATTTTTTAATAGAAAGTAGAGGGACGAGTCTCATCAGATGAAGATTTAAAGCTGACAGAGCTACTCCGATACTACATGCTCAACATAGAGGCCGCAAAGGTAAGAAGAGGGAGGGAATTGTTTAACCAACACATCAGTGCTAGACCATGGTACCATGAGCAGAATTTAATGCTAGGGATTTCCTTTTTTGAAATAAAAAAAAGTGGGGGGTGGGGTGGGAAAGAAGGTAGACATTGACCAGATCTCCTTGTATTATGCCCCTTTTTTGTATGCATCATTGTAATTAAGGCTTAAGAGGTAAATACAATGTTTGGGATTGTTTTATTCTTTCCTCATTTACATTTTGACCTGAGGAGGCTTTTTTCCTGTTATCTTAATCTTAGACATTTTATTTATTTATTTATTTGTTTTTTTGGCAGGTTGTGGGACCTGATCTCAGCCTGGGCACTGTCCCTCAGCAATTCAACTAGCACCCTATCACTTGAGCCACAGTACCACTTCCGGCTTTTTCTGCTTATGTGGTGCTGAGGAATCGAACCCAGGGCCTCATGCATGCAAGGCAAACACTCTACCACTTAGCCACCATTCCAGCCCTCTTAGACATTTTAAACATTCTTTAGATTTTATTTTCTGACTTAAAAGCTCATTAAAAAATTTTCACGGAGGGGCCTGGGACGGTGGCTTAGTGGTAGAGTGCTTTCCTTGCATGCATGATGCCCTGGGTTCAATTTCTCAGCACCACATAAGCAGTAAAAGCTGGAAGTGGTGTTGTGGCTCAAGTGATAGAATGCTGGCCTTGAGCTGAAGAATAGAGGGACGAGTTCAGGCCCCATGACCAACCCCCCAAAAGAAATTCACAGAATATTTCACACAAAAGCATTACAAAAGTAGATTATGCTTTACTGAGCTTTGACAATTATTTTGTCTCATGCAGTTTTTTAAAAATTGCATTACCTATTTTATACAGCGCACATAATTGCCACTTTTAGATATTTGTGCTTTGTCAGAAGATTGCAAACATGAGATTGGATCCCAGGGAAGATTTTCAGATGTGGATTGTGCTAGACAGGATCATGTTATTTCACATTCTTAAGTAATTTTCAGTTATTGAATTAACTAGAAAAATACCCATGTTTTTACTCTTGCTTAGTTTTAACATCTGGTCCATAGGCAAAATTTCAGTAGATGGTCGAGATCCATGTACAAATAGTGTGCTAATCTACCTTAATTTTTTTTTTTGGGGGGGTGGGGGAGTGTAGAGGGCTAACCACAGAGCTTTGTGTATACCAGAGGATTTTTTTTGTTGTATTGTTAATTTTCTTCTCAGGATCTCTTATACAGGCGCACCAAAGCCCTCATTGACTATGAAAACTCAAATAAAGCTTTGGACAAGGCCCGATTAAAAAGCAAAGATGTCAAGTTGGCTGAGGCACATCAGCAGGAATGCTGCCAGAAATTTGAACAGCTTTCTGAATCTGCAAAAGAAGGTAGAATATTTTTCTGCACTTTTTATTTTGAAATTATTTATAGAGAACACAAGTAGTGAGAATTACCAACCAATATCTAGAGCTGGGAATGTATGTCAGTTGTAGAATATTTAGTCTGTTATCTAACCCTGTGTTTTGTGTTCAACACTTTGTTCCCATCTACTTTATTATTTGCTTACTTATATGTATCCTTGTGTGTGCTCATAAATACATATCTGAGTTCTTGGACAGAGGAAATTAGATTATATACATGCCATTTTTTTTCTATGCCTGTTTCAGAGCTTGAATTCATGGCTTGGGTGTGGTCACTGAGCTTTTAAAAATTCTCTACTACTGGGGCTGGGAAGTTGGCTCAGTGGTAGAGCACTTGCCTTGCATGCATGAGGCCCTGGGTTCGATTCCTCAGCACCATATAAGCAAAAAGAAAAAAGCCGGAAGTGGCACTGTGGCTCAAGTGGTAGAGCGCTAGCCTTGAGCTGAAGAGCTGAGGGACAGCGCCCAGGCCCAGAGTTCAGGCCCTACAACCGGACCAAAAAAAAAAAACAATAAAAATTCTCTACTACTTAAGCCATAGCTCCAGTCTGGATTTTTTTGGCAAGCGGGGTACTGGTGGCTCACGCCTGTAATCCTAGCTACTCAGGAGGCTGAGATCTGAGGATCACAGTTCAAAGCCAGCCCGGGCAGGAAAGACCTTGAGACTCCTATCTCCAATAAACCACCAGAAAACAGGAAGTGGCGCTGTAGCTCAAGTGGTAGAATGCTTGCCTTGAGCTGAAGAGCTGAGGTACAGCACTCAGGCCCGGAGTTCAAGCCCCACGACTGACAAAAAAAAAAAGAGTCTCGCAGGCTTTTTGTGCCTCAGGTGGTTTGAAACTACAGTCCTCAGATTTCAGCCTCCAGAATACCTCCGATTACACGTGTGAGTCACTGGCACCCAGCAATACTGGCTTTATTTTTTATGTTTGTGCAGCTTCTGGGGCTTGAACTCAGGCTTAGGTGCTCAAGACTTGTGCTCTACCACTTACTTGAGCCACATTTTCACTTTGGCTTTTTGGTGGATGCTTTTTTACTCTAGTTGACCATTTCTTCAAGGAGTCTCCCCTCCCCCCCTTTTTTTTAATGAGATAGGGTCTTGCTTTGTATCTTAGGCTGTCTTGTAGACATTGTAGACATGCCACTATCCCTTACTTGTTCTGTATTTGTGGTGGGTTTTTGTTTTTTGGTGCTATGTAGTGCTGGATATCAAACCCAGTGTGTATACATGTTGGGCAAATACTTTACTATTGCACTGCAACTTTGTCCCTAGATGGTAAACTTTTGGACATTATGTTCTCTTTCCATTTGAATGTGAGGATACACGCATCCATTTCATCCATACTGATTTTAATTCCTTTGGATATGTTCCTAGAGGTCGAATTTTTTAGTTTTGAAGAATTTCCATTTTCCTTGTATTGATTTTCATGTCTTCAATGCAAATGCCTAATTTTCTCTACCAGTCATGCTACTTTTTTTTGTTTTGATAAAACATTCTTACAGATGAGGAATAGCTTCTTGAAGTTTTAGTTTGTATTTCCACCAAGATTAGTGGTTGCTGGGCCTTTTTCATGAGATTGTTGGCATTATATGATGTCTTACAGAGTTCACTGTTCTGAGGACATTGGTAATGTTATGGCTTATATCCCATTCCACTTTTTCCCTGCACATTAGTACCTTTGGATAAAACTTGGTCCATTTAAGAAGCACATAGCTGTAACCATACCACATCTAATGTGTCTCAGTGGTGACTCAAGAAAGTTCTGGAGATAATTTCTAAGGATATTTGGAAGATGCAGTGCATTTGAAGGTCAACTTTATTTTGTAAAATCATTTTTTTTCTCACCATAGAACTAATAAATTTCAAGCGGAAGAGAGTAGCAGCATTTAGAAAGAACCTAATTGAAATGTCTGAACTGGAAATAAAGCACGCCAGAGTAAGTGTTAAAACTGAGCCAACAACTCTAGTGAACTTTTTTTTTGTGGCAGGGATGGGGATTTAATGTCCTAATTTGTTGTCCTAGTGTTAGGTAGATGGGATTTTCTTTTAGCTTTTTGGTGTTGATCTGTAATGGTATTTAGTGTATGGGAGTGGTCAGTGGGAGTTTCTTCTACTGCAAACCAAAATATATTACCTTGCAATACAGAGCATTCTTGTTCCCCTGCCCTCCCCATCCTCTACTGTGGTTTGCATTCAGGTCTGTATACTCGGCTGTACTCTGCCACTTAAGGCGCACTTTCAGCCCTGCTTTTAGTACCTAGGATTAGGAGCAGGAGTTTAATTTCTCCTTGCCTGTTTACAGGCCATTCTTCTGAAGAGTCTGCTTTAGTAACTTGTGAATTTTTCAGAGGAAAATCACATATTTGAGGCATGCCTAAGATCAAAGCAAAAGCTTGTCTCAAATACCAGAAGTTATTTAGTATCTTGGGTGTTCATGGTGTGTGCCTCTGTGTGTATGTATGTAGACATGTGCGTATGTATGCATGTACCAGTGTCAGAGGTAGACTCAGAGTTTGATGTTTTTGCTTGGCTTTGGGGGGAACTCACTTTGAACCTCTATCTTCAAATCTGGCTATTCAGCAGCTTGCAAAAGTTTTTGTTTTAAAATACAGTAATCTTATTTGGTCTGGGTATATGTAAGTATGGGTTTCTAAAAGGAATATTAGGTGCTTATGCTTGTTGGTGGGTCGAGGTTAGAGTTCAGCAATAATAAGGACTTGGGATTGAGCTTCACCACAAAAAAAATATTTGATCCGTTTTCTCCATTCTTAATTAGTCCAACTTCTTGTCAATCTGTGTAACGATTTGAAAATATCGTTTTTAAAATACAATTCATAGCCATGAAGTACTTGGCATTTTAAGTTTACTGTATGTCTTTATTTTGTGATGAGCATTTAAAATGTCTTGATTTAATTTGAAATCTTTCCCATAACTAGGCTGAGCAAGACCTTGCAGAAGTGAGTGGTATGATTGCACTGGACTATAGGTGCTGGAGCAGTGCCCACTCCCAGGCAGCATTCGCAGGCCCTCCCCTCAGAGGAACTCTCTGGCTGAACTGGGAAAGGATAGGTAGTTAAAATTTTAGGGAGTTAGTGAAGGGATGTCCCCCACCCTACTTTTGATTTCATGTTTCATGAGAAAAGCTGTGTCAGAGTGTGTGTTTCATTCTTGAGTATATTTAGAGTCTAGAGCAGGTTACTTTACCTTGACTTTGATATTTGGTTTATTTGTTGATTTTCTTTCCCCCCAGAACAATGTCTCCCTCCTGCAGAGCTGCATTGACTTATTCAAGAACAACTGATCTGCCTTGCTCTTAAGGAAGGAAACAAATGTGAAAGCCAGCATCACTTGCACTTAAATCATTACCACAGAAGATAAATAGCCTTGACTTTAGTTTAAAATTGTGAATAAATAATATTGATTTCTAAAAATCTTAACACTTAACCATGTTGGTTTAAACAAATTTTCATTGCATGCTACTTGGATTGAATATAACTAATCTTTCCTCTTGCATTTGATACCTCAAAGTAGGCAGAATCTGAATACTGGATTCTCCTGCTGTCATCCTCAGTTGTTGATTGTCAGGTGTAGGAGACATGTGCCTTCTGAAAACAAGTAGAAGCAATCATGTGGCCCATGTCTGTCTCAACAGTCTTGCCCTTACAGACATTCCAATTCTTCATTTGGCATTTGCTCCCTGTTACATCATGGTTCTTTACTTAGATGTTACTCAAACAAGGGCAAGTTCCTGTTTGTCTTCATGCACCCTTCAAAGCTCCATTTTTGTAGTTGGGTCATAAACATTTAATGGTGGGGAGTATATAGGGCTTTGCACATTAACATAATATGGCCTGCACAAGAAAGATGAGCTTCCTCTGGTGGGTAGCATGCATGTTTGGGCTTTTCCTTTTTTGTTTCTTTTCTTTTTTTTTTTTTTTTTACAAAGCATATAATAAAATAATAAATCCTGATACTGTTTGGAGTTTTTGGGTGTTTTTGTTTTTGGTAGAAAACAAGGCCAGAATGTGTGTCCCAAGAATTGCAACTGAGCCGAGATCATTGGCCTTGGTGAGAGAGCTAAAGAAAAGCTATGGTGCACAGACTTAATCTGTGGTGGTGACAGCCAACAATCTTGATTTGTTCTGCCCTACAGGAGTGTGTCCTTGTAGGCCTTGCTCATCCTGTTGGTTGTACATTGAAGATTGTTTGAGGTAGTAGCTGTGATGAAATAAACACCTGTGCCATCAGCTTTCTTGCCTGTAGGTGGCAGGTGAAGACCAGGGCAGCCACCTGCCCAGGCCTTAGGGGTACTAATGAGTGGCTCAGAAAACCTAGCAGGCCTGTTAAGTTGCCCAGATCACCATCTTGTGGCTAAGTACCAGTTGCAGCAGGGATGGAAATGCCCTTCTTACCTACGAGCTCTAGTATTTCTAGGCAGTGGCTTTATCCTTTGGGCTTAAAATTACTGGTCACACAAGACAACCTCCCTTTCTAAGGCCCTTCTGGGAATTTTCCTGGCCTGGTGTCAAAACAGTTTAGGGCCACGTGATCTACCTGGGAGGAAAGCAGGCAACAAACACCACAGCAGTGTTTGATGCTTGGATGGACTTCCTAAAGTGATTCACTGGAGGTTTAGTGGATGTTCTTGCTTAGTGGTTTTTTGTTGTTGTTGTTATTTTTTGTTCAGTCATGGGGCTTGAACTCTGGTCCTGGGTGTTGTCCCTGAGCTCTTCAGCTCAAGACTAGAGCTTACCACTTAAGCCATAGCGCCACTTCAGGTTTTCTGTGGTTTATTGGAGATAAGACTTTCACAGACTTACCTGCCCAGGTTGCCTTTGATCCTCAGATTTCAGCTACTGAGTAGCTAGGATTGCAGACATGATCCACTGGTGTCTGGCGGTGATACTTTTTGGGGGGGGGGGGCTGGTCCTGGGGCTTGAACTCAGGCCCGGGGTTCTCTGTCCCTGACATGCTTTTGCTCAAAGCCAGCACTCTGCCACTTGAGCCACAGCACTACTTCCAGCTTTTTCTGTTTGTGTGGTGCTGAGGAATTGAACCCAGGGTCTACATGCAAGGCAAGTACTTTCCCACTGAGCCCACATTCCCAGAGCCCCATTGATACACATTTTTATTGCCTCCAAACAAAATGGAAAGTATAAGCTCCTATTTTTGTCATGTCTTATTGTAAATTGTTTTTTTTTTTTTTTTTTTGGTCCAGTCGTGGGCCTGAACTCTGGGCCTGGGCACTGTCCCTCAGCTCTTCAGCTCAAGGCTAGCGCTGTACCACTTGAGCCATAGCACCATTTCCGGCTTTTTTTTTCTGCTTATGTGGTGTTGAGGAATCGAACCCAGAGCCTCATACATGCAAGGCAAGAGCTTTACTACTGAGCCACCTTCCCAGCCATTGCATAAGTAAATTATATAGATTTTAAGTTTTCTTTTTGGAATAGGGAAAGTTTTTTTTTTTTTCCTGGTGGTATTGTGTGTGTGTGCTTGCTGGTGATTGCATCCAGGGAGTTGTCCTTGTTAGGCAAACAGTACCACAGAGCTGTGCCCCTAGCCCCTGGAGTAGCCTCCATGGAGACAACTAGTACAGTTAAGCAGAGTAGGTAGCAAGCTGTTAGAGAAGCTTCTGTACATGTGTTTTTTCCACTAGGAAAGCAGAATTCTTACAAGAGTATCATCTGGCTTTTTCCATCTGGCCTATCAGTCTCTTTGCCACCCTTTAGCAATCCCCAACTTACCCACGGAAAAAGCTTAGCTAGGTGGCAGTTGTGAATGATTTAGGCAACTGTTTTAGAAGGACTTTGAAAGGCTTTTTGTACATGCTTTGTCAAACTCCTTCGAAGCTTATTAAGCTTCTGAGGGACCTGTAATCAGCAAAAGAGCTGTGATGGAAGTTCACAACCATGGGTATTTCTCATGGCTACCTTCCAACTTTTGCCCATGTACATTTTTGTGGCGATGAGGTTGCTGGTGGAGTGGGCAAAATCGAGGTAATTTGCAGAGTTTGCGATATGGGATTTATATCAGGTTTTGTGGAAGATGGTTGGCAACTTGTGTCTCAGGAACTATTAAAAGCTACGCCCCTCCCCTTCCCCCAGCCTATTTTATGTTTCTCATATGGGAATGGTCTTGTTATTCATAATATATGCCAATGCATTGCTTTCCCCCTTCCCACTCCACTGTCACTTTGCATATTCATTCTTGTCATTTTGGTGGGGATTTTGTGTTAGCTTATCCCCTCCCACATTGTATAAATAAGAGGGAGTTTGTGCTTCTAGTAATTATCCTAAGTGAGGCACTTCTCAAGCAGCAAGGACAGATGGTGCTGATGGAGTGGGGTGTCAACCTGTGGATCAGTTACTCCCCATCCAGGCAGGCTCCATGCCTATGGTAATTCCTGGCGCCATTCATGTAAGTCCCTGCTCCCCCTTGTCTCACCCAGTTCTGGTCAGCAAGGTTTTGATATTTGGCAAGAAGGTAGGAACTAAACCAGAGCTAACTTTCAAGAGCCCAGCTGGATCCAGCTGAAGCTTGCAGGACCTCTGCTCCTTGAAATTGTATCGTGATCCCATCTTCAAGTTGTGTTGGGAGGCAAGTAGCTGGTTAGAAAACCTGGAGCCAGGAACACATGGAATGAATCCTAAAGGAACAGAAAAAAAGGCACAGAAGCCATGTGGGAAGCCCACTCTCAGGCAAAACTAATCTTGGCTTGCCCAGCAAATGCCTAAGAAGACAGGAAATCCCAAGTCTAAGACTGGAAGACTGGAAACACTTGGCTGTGCTTCCAAAAGGCCTTGTGCTATGTTTTTCTAAAGTCTGGTTTGTGTCTGCAGTACTTAATGACTCTTTTTGCACAGTTTGTTAAAATACTTGTCACATTGGGAGAGAGCAGGAGGAATGTAATCCCAGAGGCTGGAATTGTGGCAGCTCCTTCAACAAGTACTTGGCTGGACCTTGATTTCAGCCTAGCTCAGGGTTGGGAAAGTTTATTTAGGTCCCTGACCCCATCATCTCTTCCCTTACATCTTATTTATACACAGTAGTCAAAGGAATCATAGGAATGTAAGTCAGATTATGATCTTACTGTCTGCCAAGACCTTCCCTTAACACATTTGACTCAAATCCCCCAAGTCTGCAATAAAGCCCCAATTTGATGCCTTCCCTGCTTTTCTAAGATACTTTCCAAAGTCATCCCCAGCACCATTTCCAATTTCATGTGCTTTTCTGTAATGTGATCTTGTTGGTTCCCCAGCAAGAGGAATCTAATTCACTTGAATCTAGTGTTTAAAACCATCTAATTCTAGATCAAAGCAATATGTAGGCGTGAGGGAGTTGGAAACTTCAGCCCTTTGGACTGGGAAGGTGACTCAGTGGTAAGTGCTTGCCTTATATGCATGAGTCCCTGGGTTCAATTCTTCAGCACCACATAAGTAAAAAACGCTGCAAATCGTGCTGTGGCTCAAATGGTAGAGTGCTATCCTTGAGCTGAGGTGTAGCACCCAGGCCCAGAGTTCAAGCCCCAAGAACCCCCCCCCCCAAAAAAAAAACCCAAACAAAAAGCTTAGGCCTTTACCCATGCTAAGCATACACTACTACTGAATGACATCTACATCTTAAACCCAACTCTAGGGATTCTTTTTTTTTTGGGGGGGGGCGGTCCGGTCGTGGGCCTGAATGCTGGGCCTGGGCACTGTCCCTCAGCTCTTCAGCTCAAGGCTAGCACTCTACCACTTGAGCCACAGGGCCACTTCCGCCTTTTTTTTCTGCTTATGTGGTGCTGAGGAATCGAACCCAGGGCCTCATGCATGCAAGGCAAGCGCTTTACCACTGAACCACCTTCCCAGCCCCTTCTTAGGGATTCTTGTCACTCTAACACATCCATGTCTTCCTATGTGAAGTCTTTAGCATGTGTAACGGGTTGTTCCCACTCAACTCTGTATTCTTTACCCACAGATTCTCTAATAGTGATAAGATAGTTGTGGTTTTATGTGTTCAATATGAACTGGCTTCTTGGCAAGTATCACTGGAATCCCTTGCTCTTTTAGTGTTTTTCCCTACTCCAGCCAGAGCCTTAAAATTCTCAGACCCTCTCTTCCCACAAAGTCTTGGCTCCAACAGCCTCTGCTGTAATATTCCACCCCACTTACCTATTTCAGTGGTAAAGTACAGCCCAAATATTGGTAGGGATCTTTTTCTGCTACTTATTTGTCAGTCGTGGGGCCTGAACTCAGCCTGGGTGTTGTCCCTCAGCTCTTCAGCTCAAGGCTAGTGCTCTACCACTTGAGCCATAGTGGCACTTCTGGCTTTTTCTGCTTATGTGGTGCTGAGGAATCGAACCCAGGGCCTCACGCATGCAAGGCAAGCACTCTACCATTGAGCTACCTTCCCAGCTCCTCTGTTATTTATGTAGTTATTCTTTTAGTTTTAATTTTTAAATAGAATCTCACAGTTGTACTGAGGTTTTCCTCACTACACCTGCCATATATCACCATGCCTGGCCGTGTGTGTGTGTGTGTGTGTGTGTGTGTGCGCGCGTGTGCGTGTGTGCGTGTGTGCATGTGTGTGTAGCATGTAGCCAAACTGGCTTGAAATGTCCTCTTGCCTGAACCAGTGCTGGGTTTACAGCTATGTACCACCATGATTTTGCTTCTCATACACAAAATTTAAAGCTGCCTGGGTTTTTATTTTTCCTGGGGCTTGAACTTAGGGCCTGTGCACTTTCCCTGAGCTACTTTTTTGCTAAAAATCATCACTCCGAGCCTTTTTTTTTTTTTTT
>NW_012267315.1:7966773-7987347 GCF_000151885.1 Dipodomys ordii
GGCCTGAACTCTGGTCCTGGGTACTGTCCCTCAGCGATTCAGCTCAAGGCTATCGCTCTACCATTTGAGCCATGGCACCACTTCTGGCTTTTTCTGCTTATGTGGTGCAGAGGAATCAAACTTAGGGCCTCATGCATGCAAGGCAAGCACTCTACCACTAAGCCATCTTCCCAGCCCATTTTGGGCCTTTTCTGTTGATGTGGTACTGAGGAATTGAACCCAGGGATTAATGTATACTAAGCGAGCACACTACCACTAAGCCACATTCCAGTCTCTGCATGGATTTAAAAAATTTTGTTTTGGTCCTGGGCTTTTAACTCGGCCTGGTCACTGTCCCCAAGCTTTTTTTTTTGCCAGTCCTGGAACTTGAACTCAGAGCTTGAGCACCATCCTTGAGCTTTTTGCAAAAGGTGGCTAGCACTCTACCACAGCCACATTCCAAGGTCCCTCTTCTCTCCCCACATTCCACTCCCAAGCTCTTTTTGTTCAAGGCTAGAGCACTTCTTCCACTTGAGTTACAGCACCATTTCTGTGTTTTTTTTTTTTTTTCTGTGATTAATTTGAGATGAGAGTCTAAGAAGTTCTTGCCTGGTCTGTCTTGGAACTGCGATTCTCAGATCTGAGCCTCCTGAGTAGCAAGGATTATAGACATTGCATGGATTTAGATAGTTTAAAATATATTCTTTGGCTAGGTACTGGTGGCTCATGTCTGTGATCCTTTCAACTCAGGAGGTTGAAATCTGAGGATTGAAGTTCAAAGTCAGCCTGGACAGGAGTCTGAGACTCATATCTAATTAACCATCCAAAAGCCCCAGACTTTGCAGTAACTCTTACCCCAATATCCCTCCAGGGCTTGCTTTCTTTCCTTGGCTGGGCCTCTTTCCTGCTATCAGGTTAATGAAAGGCTTCCTGGTCCTATAGTTTGCTTAGGCCCTTGTCTGTTACTTATTTTTTTTTTATTAAAAAATTTTTTTTGGTGGTCCTGGGCTTGAAGTCAGGTCCCGTTCCTAAGCTATTTTACTGAAGGCTTGGTGCTCTACCACTTGAGCAATGTGCTCTCCTGACTTTTTGGGGGTAATTAATTTGAGATAAGAGGTTTTTTTTGTTGTTGTTTTTTAATGGACTTTTCTGTTTGGGCTGGTTCTAATCTTGTGGTCCTGAGATCTTAGCAACCTGAACAGCTGAGAGCTTGTATCTAATTATATTGCTTCCTCATCTATCCCAAGGCTGGGTTACCCTGAGGAAGCCTCTCCTTGGCATAGCTTATCCATTTTCTCACTGTGGAAAAATTGCAGGGTTTACTCTGAGGACAAAAGGTGAGTCCAGTGTCTGAAGAGTGCTCCCCTGCTTGCCAGAGGCATTTGGACTGTCCCATCTCAGGTAAAGATTTAACTCTGGTGCTGGAGAGGCAGTGTCACCAGATGAGGAATGGGGAGAGTCCCTAGTTTTCATAAAAAAATCATGGGAACTTGTAATCTACCCACGAAATGACTTTCTAAGAGTTTCACAACAGACTGGTAGCTTTAGCATAGATTTATTTTGGTAGAATGATAAAGCACAGTGAAATGGATAAATGAAGTATTTCCTGTTCCCCATGCAGGAAGTGGAAATAAAGACTCTTACCTGTGACTTTTATACTTTTTGAGCTTAGAGAATATACCCCAGTCTGTAGATGTTCTGGGAGTCCTGGTCTGGCTGTTCTGTTTGTTCTAAAACATGGAGATGAGATATAGGCCTACCTAAAATAGGACAATAGGTGTTTCTAGGACTTCCCTTTGCCAGATGAGCCTAACAATTTTCTATCACTTTACTAGTTACAAAGACTTACAGCTTTGTTTACCTCTCATAGGAGAAGCCTATCTCCTATTCCTGTAACTTAATATCTAAAAGCAGATGTAGTGGGCTGGGCGCTACTAGTTCCTTTCTTGGGGGTGATGGTAGGGGGTGTAGGGTAGGACCGTGCAATACCCAGGCATCATCACCCATGCCTACTAATGATGCAGTTCTTAGACCATATCCCTTTTGTTAAGCAGGCAGGCCAAGAAATGCATACTGAGGCTTTGGAGGGTTATATCTGAGGGAATGTGAATGGGACCAGACCATTGATTATAGAGATTGGCCAGGGAAGGACTCACTGAGCAGACTTTAGGGCAGTGAGGGACAAAGGCAGATAGAATTGAGGGAAGAGGGTTTGCAGAGGGTCAGGAAAGGTAAGGGCAAAAGTGAGATAAGGGTGTGTTTACTGTGTATATCAGTTTGCTATTGTTAGTAAAGGAGAAAAAAGCAATTGTTCTCTACCCTCTAACTTTCAGAGTTTGGACAGATTCCTATAAGAAGACATTAACAACCAAAAAAAAAGACATTAACAGGAGAAAAACAAGTGTTTATTCATTCATGATGTGAAAAGGAACTCAAGGTAGTCAGTAACGTATGCAGTATATCTGACAACAGATTTTAGGAAGAGAAACAAAAGTATACTGTGGCAGGAAACTGGGAAGAAAATAGATGGGGAAAAAAGTTTATGGGGCTAGGTGCTGGTAGCTCACTTCTGTAATCCTAGCTACTCAGGAGGCTGAGATCTGAGGATCCAGGTTCAAAGCCAGCCTGGGTAAGAAAGCCATAAGACTCATCTCCAATTAACCCCACAAAACCAGAAGTGGTGCAGTGATTCAAAGTGGTACAGCTCTAAGCTTGAGCAAAAGAGCTCAGAGACAGTGCCCAGACCCCAAGTTCAAGTTCTGTGACATCTCCCCCTGCCAAAATACAAAAAAAAAAAAAAATTAATGAAGTAAAATTCTATTCCCAGAATTCTCAGGCACCCAGATGGTGATAAGGATAATTCTCAGGCACCATCTCTGAGCTGATAAGGATGGTAAAGGAGAACTGACCTGTTTTTAGCTGGAAATAGAAATAGCAGAAAGACCTTTCTTCTTTGTAAATTTCTGTGCTGCTTGTAGGCAGAGAGATTTCCTTAATCTTGTCTTCAGCTTTATAGCCTTTCATATTTGGAGGAGGCATGTTACAGTTTTATTCACTACTCCCCTACCCCAAACATAGAAGCTTCTAACAGCCATCTAGGGTTTTGTTTTTGTTTTTTGTTTTTTTGGTTTTTTTTGGTCCAGTCGTGGGGCCTGAACTCTGGGCCTGGACACTGTCCCTCAGCTCTTCAGCTTAAGGCTAGCTCTCTACCACTTGAGCCACAGCGCCACTTCTGGCTTTTTTTCTCTTTGCTTATGTGGTGCTGAGGAATCGAACCCAGGGCCTCATGCATGCAAGGCAAGCGCTCTACCACTGAGCCATCTTCTCAGCCCCCATCTAGGGTTTTGTGCCAGTAAAAAGGCTTGAACTTAGGGCCTTGCACTCTTGATCAGCTTTTTTGTTCATGGCTGGCTATACCTTCAGTCCAGATTCTTCCCTCCCTCCCCCCCCCCCAACCCCCACTGGTTAGTTGGAGACAAGAGTCTTATAGGCTGTTCTACATGGTCTAGCTTTGAACTCAGTCCTCAGATCTCAGGTTTTTGTGAAGATGTCTCTACAGGCTCTGGTGACTCGTGCCGGCAATTCTTCCTACTAGTTTTAATGGCTGTGCTCCTCTGGGCACTTCTAGTAGCTGAGCTCATTCATCTGTAAGAGGTTAACTGCTAGGTCTGCTGGTACTACCTTAGAGGATGGCTGGTCTCTTCTCCAAGTGAGCAGTCACCCTTCAGTAGGCTAGCCCAGGCTCTTGCCAGGACTCTTAAGACAACAAGATCTTCAGGTATGCTCCAAAAGAAGTATGTTATCCTTTCTCTTACATTTGAAGGAGTATCCCACACATCCATCCCAGGGGACCACACAGAGGCAGGTATGCACCTGAGAAAGATTATTATAAGGTTTATTAGAGGAGCCATATTTCCCCTAAGAGGGAGCACATGGCCTCTGTCCCCATCCAGGTATCAGGAGGGTCTGGGGGATAGAAAGTGAGGTAGATGAGCTTTCAGGTGGGTCTGGGTGGAGAGAGGGAGGGGCCAGCTGTATGGAGGGAACCCCCAGGAATGGGGGGGGGGAGGCGCCCAGGTCTGGATGGAGCTGAGGACCAAAGGTGAGCATGATACAACAGTCAGTTAGTAAACCTGATAAGGGCATTCTAGGATCAAGGGGAGAAAAATAAAACCCTATTTGGATGGGAGGGGCTGGGAAGCCATAACCACTTCTACAAAGTGCTGGTCCTGAGGCTTGAACTCAGGGTTTGGGCACTATCCCAGAATAATTTTGCTCAAGGCTAGAGCTCAACCACTTGAGCCACAGATATACCTTCAGCTTTTGGTGCTTAGTTGTAGATAAGAGTTTCATGGACTTTCCTGCCCAGGCTGGCTTGGAATGGTGTTTCTCAGATCACAGCCTCTTGAGTAGCTAGGATTACAGGTGTGAGCCACTTTTTAGGAAGAAATTAGTGCTCAGAGTTAAAGGCACAAGATACTTGCCTAAAGCCACAGAACTGCTAAGATTTAAACCTGAGTTAGCCAAGTGCTGGTTACATGCCTGCAATCCTAGCTATTCTGGAGGTTGAGATCTGAGGGTTCCAGTTCAAAGCTGGCCTGGGCAGAAAAAAATTTAAGACTTTGTCTTTAGTTAATCAGCAAGAAAGCTAGTCTGGTCAGGATGTTGGTGGCTCATCCCCATAATCCTAGCTACTCAGAAGGCTGAGAGCTGAGGATTGAGGTTCAAAGCCAGCCTGGGAAGGAAAATCCTTGAGTCTATTATCTCCAGTTAACCACTAAAGAGCTACGTACGGTAGAATGCCAGCCCTGAGTGAAAAAGCTAAGGGACAATGTCAAGGCTTTGAACATAAGCCTCATACCAACATATGCACACGTACGTGCATGCACACACGCACATACACCCTCCCCCCCAATGGACTGGACTGGAGGCATGGCTTATAAAATAGTAGAGCACCAACTCTTAAGAAAAAAGCCAAGTGACAGTGCAAGGCCCCAAGTTCAAGCCCCAGTGCCAGCAAAAACAAGCAAAACTCCCAAACCTATGTCTGTTTAACTTCATGCTTTGTGCCTTCTTCAAAAGGTGGCTGTTTTTTCTTCAATATAATGTGCAATTTCTTTTTTATTTTTATTTTTTCTTTTTCTGTTTTTCCTGCCCTACTTTTGAGACAGTTTTGCTGTATTCCCCAGATTGGCCTGTAACTACTGGGCTCAAATGATTCTTCTGTTTCAGCCTCCCAAGTACTGGGACTTTAGTTGAACGCCACCATGCTCAGCATAATCAATCTTTCTCTTTTTCCACATGTGTCTCTCTCTGTCTCTTTCCTTCTTCCTTCCATCTTCCTCACTTCCTTTTTCTTTCTTTTATTTTCTTTCTCTTTCCTAAAATTATGTTAATAATAGGTAAAAAAAGAAACACAGAAAAACAAGTGGCAGAGCTTGTGGTAATAATGCCCAAATATCTTTCTATCCTCAAACTGCACACAGCATGGGCCCACATCTCCCAGCTTATACATCCACACTTGTATGCATACACATACATGCATGTACACACATATACACCATTCACACATAGGCAAATACTTTTACAGGTTATGTCTCTTCCTTTCTTCTTTCCTTTTCTTTCCTTTCTTGTTCCAGTGACAGAAAGCTAATAACACACTTCAACACAAGAGAAGATGTCAGATAATGGGGATCCATCTGGAGGATTGAGTGGACCACACACAGGTAGTGATAGGTGTTGGTGGCTCAGCAGGCATGGAGGAAGGGTCTGGAATCCATGAGCTCTGGTAAGGATATGAAGAAGGGAGTGTACACAACTAGGGATGCACTGAGGAGAGGAGGATGGGGTCTTGGATCACTGCTGAGATCATGAGAGCCACCAGCAAACCCTTTCAGAGCTGTGGGTACTGACCCCCCACCCTCTGCACTCAGGTATGGTCAGAATATTTAGCAGCCACCAAGAGGCATGTGACCATTCCAAGCTAAGTAAAGGCAGCCTTGGGGACTAGGCTGGGCCTGTGAGTTCAGGATATGTTCATTTCCTTCCTTCCTTCCTTCTTTCCTTCCTTCCTTCCTTCCGTCTTTTTTTTTGTTTTTGTTTTTGGTTGGTTGTGAGGCTTGAACTCTGGGCCTAGGCGCTGTCCCTCAGCTCTTCAGCTTAAGGTAAATGCTCTACCACTTGAGCCACAGTGCCACTTCCGGTTTTCTGGTGGTTTATTGGAGATAAGAGTTTCATGGACTCTCCTGCCCAGGCTGGCTTTGAACTATGATCCACAGATCTCAGCCTCCGAGTGGCTATGATTACTGGTGTGAGCCACCAGCACCTCGCTGTGTTCTTTTTCTGTCAGAGCTACAGGAGGGAATGGGGTTAGTGTGGCACTGTAGGGGGCAGTAGAGGGCAAGGCAGGACTGAGATGACAGACAAGATTCCTTGATGGAGTCCTTCAAGCATCTGTGTGCCAGGCACTGTGTTGGTATGGGGCAGAGTTGGTAGCTGTCACACTCCAGAGTGGCCTGTGCTGGAGAGCGGAAGCCAGAGGTTATAGGGTTCAGGGAAGGGACTCAGAAGTGAATGGAGCTCCTACAGCTCAGAGGAGTGGTCTAGACTCCTTGGATAGGGGGAGAAGGCACCTCTAGCCCAACGGATGGGAGCAGATGAGCCTGCTTCCATTTGCCAAAACCATATTAGGTCAGACAGAAGCTAGCTAGCCACTCATCCCCTTACTGCCTGTACTTGGGTGACTCCAGGAAGTTTCATCCCTTCTCTAGACCCAGTCTTCTTTATTTGGTAAATGGGCCTAATAGCCTCCAACTTGAACAGGTATCACAATTATCAGAGAAAGTAGATAAACTGGAGATTCAAGGCTGTCTCTTTGAGCCTCTGGGGTGGGATGGGAAGGGTTCAGACAGGTACCTCTTAACCCAGTACCCCAGGGGCTTTGGATGAGAGCTGAACCTGTATTTCTAGAAGCTCCATTTCCAAATGCCAACAGGTCCTTAGGATTGGGGGACCTATCAAGTGCCCAACTGATGAGGCAGGACAGGTAATTTCCTGGGTCTGACGAGACATTCCCCCCAAATTCTGGGCCGCTCTTCTCTGCCACATCTCTGCCCAATAGAAGCAGCTGGGCCTCTGGAGGCCTGATTCTAGGCCCTAGGGTTTTATAGTGCCATCCAAAAGGCACTGAGGGCCTCTATACTGGAGGCCTTCACAGGGGAGGGCAGCTGGGTCCAACATTATCTTGGCTCTCCTGGGAGACCCTTTCCCAGACAAACTCTTTTGGGGTGGTCACCAGGCCCCACTGCTGCTTCTTAGCTTTGTCAATACTTATTTCTTACCTGGCCTCAAACAGCCTGCATTTACTTAGAGGGAAGGAACAGATGTGGTGTCCCGGCTACTGGAAGTGCAATGAACTCCTACAAGCCTACCTCTGTCCTTGGCCCTTGCTGGAGCCTGAAGTCTTGTGAGAGCTTTCTCATGTCATTCTTTTTTTCTTTCATATTTTATGTTTTATTAAGATTTTTATTTTTAGCATATATTAGTTAAACAGACAGATTTCACCCTGACATTTCCATGTATGTTTACAATGTATTCAAATCAATCACCTCCCTTTCCCCCATTTCCTAAAACAATTTCAATAGGGTTTATTGTTCTATTTTCATCTACTTGGATCATATTCATCCTTTCATCCTCCTTGTTAGGCAAGCTCCCTCTTGCTACTACTCAAGTGACCTCTCCTCAACAGAGGTATTTCTCTTTATCCCTTAACTCCCTATTGAATGAATAGACTTCATTGAAGAATGAATTTTGTTTTGTTTTGTGTTTTTTGCCAGTTCCGGGACTCGAACTCTGGGACTGGGCATTATCCCTGGGCTCCTTTTCTATGATTAATTGGCGGTAAAAGTCATGGACTTTCCTGCCCAGGCTGGCTTCAAACTACTATCCTCAGATCACAGCCTACTGAGTAGGTAGGATTACAGGTACTGTCCCTGAGCTCTTCAGCTCACGGCTTGTTCTCTGCCACTTGAGCCACAGTGCCATTTCTGGCCTTTTCTGTTTATGTGGTACTGAGAAATCAAACCTAGGGCCTCATACGTGAAAGGCAAGCACTCTACCGCTAAGCCACCTTCCCAGCCCCTGGCTTGGGTTCTTTTTTGTGTATATTTGCATGCTAGTACCAGGGCTTGAATTCAGGGCTTTGTACTATCACTCAGCATTTTTTTTTTGCTCACAGCTGGTACTTTACCACTTAAGTCATGTCTCTAGTCCAGCTTTTTTACTGGTTAAAATAGTCTGTTTGTGTTTACTCTGTGTGTGTGTGTGTGTTTGTGCAAGTCTGTTTGTGTTTACTCTGTGTATGTGTGTGTGTGTGTGTGTGTAAGCCAGTACTAGGGCTTTACCTTGGGGCCTGGGTGCTGTCTCTAAGCTTTTTTTTACTCAGTGCTGGTGCTTTACCACTTGAGCCAAAACTCTGCTTTGTACATTTTGGTAGTTAATTGGAGATGAGAGCCTCACAGACTTTTTTTTTTTGCCCAGGCTGGCTTCGAACTGCAGTCCTCAGATCTCAGCCTCCTGAGTAGCTAGGATTATATGCATGAGCTAGCTGCCAGTGCCAACTACCCCAACTGACTGGATCATCTCTGTTAGCATTTAAACAGGCTGATTTTCCACCTTTAAAATAAACCCCTTGACAGTTTACATTATTGACATGATATTCTTGCCAAAAATGTCTAACCTGATTCTAGTCATGAGGAAACAATCAGGCAAATCCTGAATGTGGGATATACTATGTGACAACTGGCCCAAACTCAGCAAGTCACAGCAAAAAAACCAGCAAAACTGTTACTGATGGAAGGAGACTATGGAGACAAAACAATGAAAAGGCAATTCGTGACTTTTGATTGGACCATAAAAAGAAAAAGTTACAATGGTATTTTCAGGCAGTTGTAGAAGTGGGAATATGGTCAGTTGGTTAGTCAGTTTTCATTCTGTGCTGAATTTTACAGATGGGACATGGCATTGAGGTCATGTGGGAGAATTGCTTTGTTTTTAAGAAAAACATGCTAAAGTACTTAGTGGGAGCCTGCAGCTTTATTTCCAATGATTCCCCCCAAAATGGATACATATGGGTGTGTATGCAGGGAACCAGTGTGTCAAAGCGTTAACCAAGGATGTCTTACAGCAAAGGAGGAAGAGTGTGGAGGTGTACATTATATTTCAAATTTTCTGCAGGTTTAGGAATTCTTTCAAAATCTCTGAGCAAAGATAACAAAAACTTTCCCTTGGCCGACATATGCCTATAGTCACATCCAGTCTAGTGGCTGCTCTCTGACAAAATTCTGGGAAGTCATTGGTGCCAATTCAATGCTTTCAATACTTTGCAGGCTTCAGACTGTTCTTGCCAAGATTACTACCAATGGCAACACCAATGGCAGTGACTGACTGGCTGATCCTTCCTTCCTTCCTTGCTTCCTTCCTTCCTTCCTTCCATTTTTTCTTTTCCTCTCATGCTCCTCTCCCCTCTCCACTTCCTCCCTCAATCCTTCCCTCCCTTTCCCCCCACCCCCTTTTGTGTGTGTGTGTGTGTGTGTGTGTGTGTGTACGCGTGCACGCGCGTGCATGCCAGTCCTGGGGCTTGAACTCAGGGCCTGGGCACTGTCCCTGAGCTCCTTTATTTGCTCAAGGCTAGCACTCCACCACTTGAGCCACAGTGCCACTTCTGGCTTTTTCTGAGTAGTTTATTGAAAATAAAGAGTTTCATAGACCTTCCTGACTGGCTTGGAATCACGATCCTCAGATCTCAGCCTCCTGAGTAGCTAGGATTACAGGTGTGAGCCACCTGTGCCTGGCTCCTTTCCTTCTTTTATACAATGTTCCATGTTTAGCTGAGCATAACCCCTTACTTGTGATCCTCCTGTCTATCTCCTGAGTAATGAGATTATAGATATGCACCTCTAGAAATACTTGTCTCAGCCTCCCGACAAGTTTTGGTTTTCCTTCCACCTTTGTGGTCTCTTTTCACTCTTCTTTGTTGCTTACATTTTCTCTACCCAACCTCCAAATTATATTTTCTGTAGTGCTGTGATTCTTCTCTCTTTAAATCCAGTATAGATTGGAGGACTGATGTTCTAATTATGCTCAACATATACTTTACTACTTGGAGCTTTCTCATATTTGACTACCTTAACTCATGTTTTCATTAATTGAGCAAAGAGATTTTTTTTTTTTGTCAGTCGTAGGGCCTGAACTCTGGGCCTGGGCACTGTCCCTCAGCTCTTCAGTTCAAAGCTAGCACTCTACCACTTGAGCCTCAGCCCCACTTCTGGCTTTTTTTTGGGGGGGGGGTCCGGTCGTGGGGCCTGAACTCTGGGCCTGGGCACTGTCCCTCAGCTCTTCAGCTTAAGGCTAGTGCTCTACCACTTGAGCCACAGCACCACTTCCGGCTTTTTTCTTTTTGCTTATGTGGTGCTGAGGAATCGAACCCAGGGCCTCAGGCATGCAAGGCAAGCGCTCTACCACTGAGCCACCTTCCCAGCCCACTTCTGGCTTTTTTTTGCTTATGTGGTGCTGAGGAATTGAACCCAGGGCCTCATGCATGCAAGGCAAGCACTCTACTACTGAGCCACGTTCCCAGCCTCAAGAGATTTTTTTTTGATATTGTGAAGTGTATATTTCCCTATGTAGCCCAAATTTGCCATGGGCTGTTGATCCTCCTGCATCAGCCCCTCACGTTCTAGAACTACAGGGGCTGGGAAGGTGGCTCAGTGGTAGAGTGCTTGCCTTGCATGCATGAGGCCCTGGGTTCGATTCCTCAACACCACATAAACAGAAAAGGCCGGAAGTGGCACTGTGGCTCAAGTGGTAGAATGCTAGCCTTGCGCTGAAGAGCCCAGGGACAGCGCCCAGGCCTAGAGTTCAAGCCCCACAACCAACAAAAAACAAGAAAAAAACTAGGATTACAGCTGGGAAGCTCTATTCTTGGGTAATTAAGTAAATATCAATTGAGTACTATGATGTATTCTTTCCAGATAAATAAAACACCAAAAATCCAGTTCAGTATGACTGTACCATCAGAGTATATTGTAGTTGGGAAAGATTGTCAGCAAACAAATAAAGACTTTGTTGCTGAGGATTGCTGCAAAGAGAATGAATGAGAATAGGAAATATGTTAGAGACTGCTTGGTAGGGAAGGGGGAGACACTGTATTTTGGGATCTGAAAAGGCCTGGAAGAGGAAACATTTCGGTTACGTTTAGGGTGAGAGGAAGGAGCCAGCAGGAGAAGACTTACAAAGCATCAACTCCAGGCAGAGCAGAGGCCTGGTTGAGATGCCTGAGGGGGAAGAGCCATGGGCATACAGAAACTACCCAGTGTCCAGATCTGGTTTTAATGTCTTCTAGAATGAGGGCTTGTTTCCTCCTATCCCTTTTGATTTGTAGCTTTCAATTCCAAGATCTGTTCATCAACTCTATCTGAAAACCCTTCCATTAAGCATTAACCTTGAGTTTCTATTGTGGAATCTCCAAACCAGAGGAGCTCCTTCCCTGGGCTGGAAAGCATGTGGATTCTTTTATGAGTAGTAAGTCAGGACTTTGAAGACAAGGTGCAGGCCTTAGTCAGAGGCTCCTTAGTCTCCCTTCCCCTCCCTGCAAGCAAAGTCCAGATAATAATCTTGACTTTTCCTGGCCAGATGGTCAGTGGCTCTTGGACTTTACCCAGTCCACTCCAAGTCTCTGCAGCTGCCTTTGTTTTCCTGGAGACTGAGGGAATGCTGGCTGAGGGGCCTTGGGATTGTCAGCTGTTAGCTATGCCCCTCCCAGCAAAGTTTCATAACTTTCCTTGGCAGGAATTGCAGCAAGGATAGCAAACACCCCCTGGCCCCTCAGGACTGAACCCCTCAGGGCTGAAACTTCTTAGGCTTTGCTAATGAGGCCAAATCCAGCTTTTCCTGAAGGAAGGGGTATGGCTTCTTAAATAGAAACACGTGGAGCACTTACAGTTTTTTGAGTGGACAGTGATTTCCTATCTTTCTAAAACTTAAAAAAAAAAACAATAAAAAACAAAAATAGAAAAGTATCAGAAAAAAGTCTTCCCAAGCCAGATGAGGTAGTACATACCTGAAATCCCACCACTGCTGGGATTAAGGCAGAAGGATTGTGAGTTTGAGGCCAGCCTGAGCTACAGAGTGAGATCCTAGAGTGCAGCTGGATGGTAGAGAGGCTTGCGTAGCACACCATTAGAACCATTTTATTGTGCATCCTTGCTTGTGGAAGCACTCAGAGCCTCAGCATTGTTGGAAAGATAACATAAGCTGAATACATTTGCAATTGCCAAGCTCAACAGATGCAAGAAGCTTTGGCTGAGCTTCTTTTAATTGACCAAGAGCAGAAGCTTCTGAGAAGTGAATACTTCCATGAATCCTGTTGGGGAGAAGCTTCTACTTCCTGGAGTGAGAGAAACCAAGAATAAAACTATGATAGACTCCCTACTGGAGGACTTTCATGACCACGAAGACAGAATGACTGTTAACTGTAAGGTATATTAAATAGGTTTCATTAAGTAGCCAATGAGGAGAACACCACGCGCTATTCAGGCAGGAAAGGTTTATTTACCAACAGATGCCCCTGCCATGCAGGTGGAGAGGCATGGCTGAAAAGGAAAGGGGGGGAGGGTGCCACCTCTGGGCCAGGACTTATCTAGGCCAGGGACAGGAAAAGGTGTGGCCAGGTGGGGGAAAGGTGCAGCCACTTTGGATCTGGATGTGACCTCAGGATTTGGGACCCTCCTAAGGTCAGATGAAAGGCATGTGACCAGAGATGGCCCAGGATGTGACCTAGCAGGAGGGGAAGGTGACTGCTTCCAGGTCTGCCAGTTACCTAGGTAACAGATACTGGGTGGAAACTTAGCCAAGAGGGATGGAGGTGTCCCTGTTCAGACTTTACACTAACACCTCATAAACATCACCACTAACTCTTTACCTCGTGTTGGCTCTTCTAAAAATCCATCTGGAATCTTATTTGTTTCTCCCAGTACCTTTCTTACATTTTAAGCATCACTTCGGTGACTCAGACCAATGGATGTACTGAATAAGATGTATCATCTACCATTACCCCCAGAAAGTTGTCTCCCTGGCAACCCCAAGGCAAGCACTAACTGGCTTCCTGTCACTATAAGTCAGAGAGGCTTGTTTAAATGTTTTCTACAAATGGAACCACAGTTGGCACTTTTGTAACTAGCTTTTTTCTTTCTCTGAGTAGCTTTGAGACTCATGCCTCTTGTTACGTTTATTGGTAATTTTAACCTTTTGAAAGAAATCCTGCCACGCTAGGAATCTCAAAGTTCAGTTTTATGGATATAAAAAGATCCCATCACTAGAGTTTGAGAATGTACATTTCTAGCAAGTTCCCAGGTAAGAAAGGTGCTACTGCACCAAGGGACATCCTTTGACAGGCATTGTGCTGGATTCTGACTCAGTGTAGGCTGACCAGGCCTAGGCTGCTTATTAGGCAGAATCAACCCCACCCCCATGATTCTGACCCACCAGGGAATCTGGGAACTCCTGGTACCTAAAGTGGGGAACATTATGATTACCACAACATGTCTCCAATGAAGATGTTTTAAACGAAGAACCTTCCTAACCAGCTTCTCTTTGCATCTTGCCTTTTGTGTGTGCTAGTCCTGGGGCTTGGCCTGGACTCTGTCCCTAAGCTGCTTCTGCTCAAGGCTAGCACTCTGACACTTGAGCCACAGCACCACTTCTGGACTTTTCTGTTTATATGGGATTGAACCCAGGGCTTCATGCATGCTAGGCAAGCACTCTACCACTGAGCCACCTTCCCAGCCCTGCATCTTGACTTTTGTTACAGTCCTACCCTAAGTACCTGGTGTCCTTAAAGGACTTGCAGGTCCTCCCTGTTGGGGTCTGAGCAGTATGGCCTGCTGGAGGGCTGGGCACAGGTGATGTGGCTGCTAGCCTCAGGTCACGTCAGAGTCTTAAGAAGACTAGAGTGTTTCATTGAGAGCTCTAGGCAGGGCCTTGGATCATGATTAAAAAGGGATTAATCACTTTTAGTGCTTCTGAGAAGTAAGCCTTGAAGCTACTGTTCAGGAATTTGACTCTGAGGCTATTAGGAAATTGTATTAAATTCCTAAATGACTATGTTACTACACTATACTGTTTGTTTATTTGTTTGTTTTCCAGTCTTGGGCCTTGAATTCAGGGCCTGGGTGCTGTCCCTGAGCCTTTCTGTGCTCAAGGCTAGCACTCAGACATTTGAGCCACAGTGCCATTTCCAGCTTTTTCTGTTTATGTGGTACTGAAGAATCAAACCTGGGGTTTGTGCATGTTAAGGAAGCACTCTAGCACTAAGCTACATTCTAAGCCCGGTTTTTACTCTTTTTCTAAGTCCTAATTTGCATATGGTATAATGTATACATTTGAAGTAGGCAACTCAATGAAATTTTTATCTATGAGAACACAAGCTGGTGCCAGTGGTTCACGCCTGTAATCCTAGCTACTAAGGAGGCTGAGATCTGAGGATCACTGTTCACAGCCAGCCTGGGCAGGAAAAGTCTGTGAGACTCTTATCTCCAATTAACCAGCAGAAAACTGGAAATGGTGCTGTGGTTCAAGTGGTAGAATTCTTGCCTTGAGCTGAAGAGCTGAGGGACAGCACCCAGGCCCAGAATTCAAGCCCCACAGCCGACCAAAAAAAGAAAAACCACAGAGATCCTACTTTACTTAGTGTAGAAAACATTTTCTTACAGTGAATTCTTTCAGTCCTTGCCTAGTCAATCCCTACCTCCCCTGATCATTATCAGGTGCCCTTTTTTTTTTCATACATAGGTTTTTTGTTTGTTTTCCCTTCCTTCCTTCCTTCCTTCCTCCCTTCCTTCCTTCCTTCCTTCCTTCCTTCCTCCCTTCCTTCCTTCCTTCCTTCCTTCTTTCTTTTTGTGTGTGTGTCAGTTGTGGGGCTAGAACTCTGGGCCTGGGCACTGTCCCTCAGCTCTTCAGCTCAAGGCTAGTGCTCTACCACTTAGGCCACAACACCACTTCCCGTTTTCTGAGTGGTTTATTGGAGATTAGAGTCTCATGGACTTTCATGCCCTGGCTGGCTTTGAACTGCGATCCTCAGATCTTAGCCTCCTAAGTAGCTAGGATTACAAGCATGGCCATTGGTGCCCTGGCTGTTTCTCTTTTCTTTTCTTTTCCTTTCTTGGTTGTGGGGCTCTAACTCAGGGGCTGGGCCCTGTCCATGAGCTTTATAAAAAAAAATTGTAAAGGTGATGTACAGAGGGGTTACAGTTGCATACATAAGGTAATGAGTACATTTCTTTCTTTCTTTTTTTTGTTGGTTGTGGGGCTTGAACTGTGGGCTTGGGCGCTGTCTGTCAGCTCTTCAGCTCAAGGCAAGCACTCTACTGACTGAGTCACAGTGCCACTTCCAGTTTTCTGAGGGTTTATTGGAGATAAGAGTCTCAGGGACTTTCCTGCCCGAATTGGCTTTGAACAGTGATCCTCAGATCTCAGCCTCCTGAGTCCTAGGATTACAGGCAGGAGCCACCGACACCTGGCCATAAGCTTTTTAAAATAATTTTTTATTGGGATTAAGTGATTACATACTTAGGTAAGGCCACAAATACATTTTAACCTTCACAAGGCAAATTGTCATTATCATGGACTTTTTAAGCTTTTTTGTGTCAGAGAGAACATGAGTTTTTGTCTCTCTGTGCCTGTCTTATTTCATGTGACATAATGTTCCCCAGAGTTTTGCCTGTTGTTGAAGCCATGGAATACTGTCACACAGGCCATGCTCTTTTGTGTCTGATTTATTACTTTTCCCTTCCTCCCCTACTTTTTCTTTGTTCCTTCCTCTCTTTTTTCTTCCTTTTGCCTCCCTTTTCCCTTTCTCTTTCTCTTTCTCCTCCTCTTTCAGTGAGCTACACCTCTTACTTTCTTTTGTTTCACAGTGTATTTTTGAGATCCTTCCATATTTCACGTAAGAGCGATTTATTGATTTTCTTTGTGGTACTGTACACTGCAATATATTTATCCATTCCTCTCTGGGTGCCATTTGGCTTGTACTTCGTTTGTGGGTATTATTAATTTAGCTTGATATATGTGTTGCACATGTGTTTTGGCACTCATAAGTCCTCATTCTTTTTGAGCCTATACACAGGAGTGGAACTGCCTGGTCATGTGATAAGTGTGTGCTTAACTTTAGGAAAAACTGTAAAAACAGCTCTCTAACATGCTGGTACCAAATTCTCCCTCCCATCTGGCAGTGTCTTGAGTCAGCTTGCCGGACATCTGGACCAATCCTTGATGTTTCCAGAGGTCTAATTGGAGTTACTCTAGTGAGATTGTGGTCACAACTTCCATACAATTAGCCGGGCGCTGGTGGCTCACGCCTGTAATCCTAGCTACTTAGGAGGCTGAGATCTGAGGATTGTGGTTCAAAGCCAGCCTGTGCAGGAGAGACCATGAGACTCCTATCTCCAATAAACCACCAGAAACCGGAAGTGGCGCTGTAGCTCAAGTGGTAGAGCGCTCGCCTTGAGCTGAAGAGCTGAGGGACAGCGCCCAGGCCCAGAGTTCAAGCCCCACGACCGACAAAAAAAAACAACAAAAAACAAAACAACTTCCATACAATTACCTGTCTTCTCATTTGTTTAATCACTAAGTCAGGTAAAATGGTGTCTGTCAAGACACCACAATGGTATCTGTCCAAGTGGTTAGCCGTAAAACTCTAGCACCATACTCATCTGAAGAGCAAGGCAACTAAGTTTTGCCATTTATATCTACCTTACAGTATTTCAAGACATCCAACTTAACATTTTCTCTATAAGAATTCATTCCTCTCTCAGCACTGCTGTGAAGTTTCAACACAAGATGAAGGGTGGGCTTTTTGATTGTTGGAGACAAAGTGCATCCATCTGACTGATCTCAGTCTTTGCTGATCAGGAGGAATCCCTTCCTTATTCTGCATCTTGGGTTTTACATTTTCTGTAGTATGTGGGATTCAGCTTCCAGTGTGATGATCTTCCCTGTAAGGATTTTAAAAAATATCTGTATCTTGGTGGTGCTTTTTCCACAGATGGCTAGCATTATAGTTTTATTTTAAATTTGTTTTATTAATTTTCTTTTCTTGCTGGGCACCAGTGGCTCACACCTATAACCCTAGCTACTCAGAAGGCTGAGATCTGAGGATCGCAGTTCAAAGCTAGCCAAGAAGGAAATTCCATGAGACTCTTATCTCCAATTAACCACCAGAAAACTGGAAATTGTTCAAGTGGTAGAGTGCTCGCCTTGAGCAGAATAGCTCAGGGACAGTGCCCAGGCCCAGAGTTCAAGTTCCATGACTGACAAAAAAATATATATATAAATATATGTGTGTGTATTCTTCTACCTTCCTTTCTTTCCTTCCTTCTTTCTTTTCTTTTTTTTTTTTTTGATCATGGGTCTTTAACTGAGCTTCTACTCTGGCCCTAAGCTCTTCAGCTCAAGGCGAGTACTCTACCACTTGGGCCACAGAACCACTTGTGGTTTTCTGGTGGTTAATTGGTCATGGAATTTCCTTCCAGGGCTAGCTTTGAACTGCAATTCTCAGATCTCAGCTTCCTGAGTATCTACGATTACAGGCGTGAACCACCATTGCCCAGCCCCTCCCTTCTTCTTTTCTTCCCTCCCTAGTCCTTCCCTCCTTTCTCCCTCCCTGTCTTCCTTCCTGCCTTCCTACTTTCCTAATTTCCTACTTTCCTACCTTCCTGCCTTCCCACCTTCCTTCCTTCCTTCCTTTTTTTTTGTATCAGTTGTGGGGCTTTAATACGGAGCCAGAGACTGGGTACTGTCCCTGAGCTCTTTTGCTCAAGTCTGGTACTCTACCACTTTGAGCAACAACTCCATTTCTGGATTTTGAATGGTTAATTGGAGATAAAAGTCTCATGGACTTTACTGCCCTGGCTGACTTCTAATTGTGATTCTCTGATCTCAGCCTCCTGAGTATCTGCAATTACAAACATGAGCCACTGGTGCCTGGCTTATTATCTTTAAGTAACTTTTCAAATGGTTTCAGTTCAACATGTCAGTTTATGAGTATGCTGCATAATGTCACCCCTTCCATCATTCTCCCCTGCATTATAGTTTTAATTTACATTTAATTGGTACCATTGAGTCTTTTCATAAACTTCCTGGCATGGAATATCCATTAGTATGGATTTTTTGTTCAATTCACTTGCTAATTTCCTCTTTTCCTTCTCCTTCTTCTCCTTATCCTTCTCCTTCTTCTTCTTCTTCTTCTGTTGGTCGTGGGGCTTGAACTATAGGCCTGTGCACTATCCCTGAGCTGTTCAGCTCAAGGCTAGTACTCTACCACTTGAGCCATAGCGCCACTTCCAGCTTTTTCTGTGTATGTGATACTGAAGAATCAAACTGGGGCCTCATGCATGTGAGGCAAGCACTCTACCACTGAGCCACCTCCCCAGCCCCTTGCTAAATTTTTTCTATGGAGTATCTAAACCTTCCTTTTGTGTATGCTAGTACTGGGTCTTGAACTCATGACCTAGGCACTGCCCATTAGCATTTTTGCTCAAGGCTGGCATTCTACCATTTGAGCCATAGCTCCACTTCCAGCTTTTTGGCAGTTGCTTGTGTTAGCTTTGAACTTTGATCCTCAGTGCTCAGCCTCCTCAGTAGGTAGGATTACAGAACTGCCACTGAGACCTTTTAATAAAAAGGAAAAAAAGTTTTGTAAAATAGCCTCTTTCGCTAAGAGTTAAGAAGGAGCTCAGACATGGGCAGAGGAAGATATGGGAAGTGTCTCCACAAATTTTTTTGGTCTGTGTTTCTAGAATCTAATATAAGGCCAGGCACAAGAGAGAAACTCAGTAAAAATCCATCAAGTAGGGGGACTATCATTGGAGGAGGTGAGGGGGTTGTTGTGGACTTTGCAATGATACTCTGTTATTGTTGTTGTTCGTGGTGGTGGTGGTTGTGGGCCTTGATCTCAGGGCCTGGGCTCTGTTTTTGAACTTTTACACTGAAGACTGTTGCTCTACCATTTTGAGTCACAGTGCCATGTCTGGTTTTCTGGTGGCTAATTATAGATAAGAGTCTCGCACTTTCCTGCCCAGGGTGGCTTCAAACCATAATCCTCAGATTTCAGCCTCTTGAATAACTAAGATTACAGGCATGAGCCACCAGCAACCAGCAGGAATAATATTTTGGATGTTACTCTTCCATACCCTGAAGCCTGAACCAGACCTTCCTAGTTCCAAACAGGTATTCTGTAAGCAGCCCTAAGCCACCAGCTCACAGACACAGCCCAGACTTTATCTTGCTGGCCAGCCTGCTTCAGTCCCATAGAACGTGTCCCCAGTATCTGGGGGTCCTCCTAAGCCCACTAGGGATTCACCATTGCCTTTCTCTATAAAGTCAAGATGTGTGCACAGGTGTCTCAGCAACTAAATCCCCAGATTGTCAGAAGAGCCCCTCAGAGACCACAGTCTGCCTTCCCAGCCCAATCCTTTGCTAAGCATAGATCTACCATAAGATGAATTCCAGATCAAGGACCAACCTTGGATGGTTAACTTTGTGTTCTCCACTCACCTTCTGGAGCTGAGGACCAATCTTAGGCTCCTTGCACTTGCCAGACAAGTGTTCTTTCTACTGAACTAAATCCCCAACCCACCTATGTTCCTTTGTGTGCAAAGCTCAGAGAAGCAGCCTCGGATCAGCCATCTCCACTGCTCCTTAGCTACCAAGAGCCTGGTAAGTATTTGAGAATGGAGTGGATCAATGAATAATTTAGGATCTGATCCATCTCCCGATCAAGTAAGCCATCTTTCATTCCTGCCACCTTTGGCTAAAGGAAGACAAAATAAGACAAGCCAGGAATATCTTCTGATGCTTACCAGAGACTCAAAAGTCTCGATGTCTCTTTGTTCCTGATTATTCCATAAAACTTAATCATCCCTTGGTTACTGAACAATTTCACATCAGCTAGATTGTTTAAAACAGTAAATGCCACTGCTATACTGTCTTTGCAACATAAGCAATTACATCCAGTTTAAAAAAAAAAAAGCAAGAAAATTCTCAGTGGTGGAGTTCTGGTATCCTCAGGATGAATCATATATTCATGCATGTAGCTAATGGTCATGTCTCCTAAATGTCATACATTGTAATAGGCCAGAAGGATAAGATACTGAGGTTTTAGTCTGGTGTTTTAAACGTGTTTAGATTTTTTTTTTCCAGTTGTGGGGCTTGAACTCTGGGCCTCAGAGCTATCCCTCAGCTTTTCAGCTCAAGGTGAGCTGAGTACTCTACCATTTGAGCCACAGTACCACTTCCAGTTTTCTGAGTGGTTTATTGGAGATAAGAGTCTCACAGAGTTTCTTTTTTTTTTTTGGGTCCGGTCGTGGGGCCTGAACTCTGGGCCTGGGCGCTGTCCCTCAGCTCTTCAGCCCAGGGCTAGTGCTCTACCGCTTGAGCCACAGTGCCACTTCCGGCTTTTTTTCTTTTTGCTTATGTGGTGCTGAGGAATCGAACCCAGGGCCTCAGGCATGCAAGGCAAGCGCTCTACCACTGAGCCACCTT
>NW_012267315.1:7987397-7994146 GCF_000151885.1 Dipodomys ordii
TTCTTTTTGCTTATGTGGTGCTGAGGAATCGAACCCAGGGCCTCAGGCATGCAAGGCAAGCGCTCTACCACTGAGCCACCTTCCCAGCCTCTCACAGAGTTTCTTGCCCGGCTGGCTTTGAACTGAGATCCTCAAATCTCAGCCTTCTGAGTAGGTAGGATTACAGGCATGCGTCAATGGCACCAGCTTTTAGATGTGTTTTTCTGACCCACCCTCCTCTTGCTCCTCCTCCTCCACCTCCACCACCACCTCCTCTTCCTCCTCCTCCTTCTCCTTCTTTTTTGTTGGTCGTGGAGGTTGGACTCTGGGCCTGGGTGCTGTCCCTCAGCTCTTCAGCTCAAGGCTAGTGCCCTATCACTTGAACCACAGTGCCATTTCCGGTTTTTTTCTGCTTATGTGGTGCTGAGGAATCGAATCCAGGGCCTCATGAGTGTGAGGCAAGCGCTCTACTACTGAGCCAACTTCCCAGCCCTCCTCCTACTTCTTTATGCCTCATCTTTCCCCGCAGAGTTTCTCTCACCCTTGAGGATCTCCTGGACCTCAAAGATGGCTGTTGAAACCCTCCCTGTGTCTGGCTGGTTCCAGTGTCCAATTGGGCTAGGTTGTAATTCCATGAGCTGCCAATAGGTGTCTCCCTCTAACACTTGGGAATTTTTATTTCTCATTACAAAGGACAGTTGTGTGGATTCGAAGCTTTGAAAAGTTAATTGGACAGTAAAATGTAAGTACAGGTTTTCAGAACACCATTGACCAGTAGAACTTTTTGCAGTGGTGGAGGTCTTCTGTACTCTACAATAATTGTAGCCATCAGCTACATGTGATTGTCAAGCTATAGAAACATGTCTAGTGCAATGAAGGAACCACATTTAAAATTTTACTTATATTTAAATTAGAGCAGCCACTGGTGCCTAGTGATCACTGTATCAGGCAGCCAAACTTTGGGCTAATTTTCATTTCTGTCATGTTGGCAAAGGATAAGCAGGAGGGAAAATTTAAGAACAGAGCAGCCATCAAAATAATCCTCACAAGTGTCAGGGTATTTTAATGTAGGCCAGTGGAGGTTTGAGAGTTCTGGCCTTGCCATTGACTAGCTGCTGTGATATTAAATGAGTTTATAACTCTGAGTTTCAATTTCTTCATCTTTACATTGGGGGTAATAAAGACAACCTCAAAGGACTATTGTAAGCCAAGTATGATGGACATACCTGTGATCACAGCACTCAAGAGACTGAGGCAAGGGCTGGGAAGGTGGCTCAGTGGTAGAGCGCTTGCCTTGCATGCCTGAGGCCCTGGGTTCGATTCCACAGCACCACATAAGCAAAAAGAAAAAAGCTGGAAGTGGTGCTGTGGCTCAAGTGGTAGAGCGCTAGCCTTGAGCTGAAGAGCTGAGGGACAGCGCCCAGGCCCAGAGTTCAGGCCCCACAACCGGACCCAAAAAAAAAAAAAAGAGAGAGAGACTGAGGCAAGAGGATTTCAAGTTTGAAACAAGCTTGTGCTACATAGCAAAGCCCTTTTTTAGAAAAACAAAGCAAGAAGAAACATGCACAAAGGCCAAGGAAGGCCCAGGAAGCTAGGGACACAGACAATATAGCTCCAGGACAATGAGGAAATAAAAGCAAATAAAAAAATTTAAAAATATATAAGATAAAACAGGGGCTGGGAAGGTGGCTCAGTGGTAGAGTGCTTGCCTTGTATGCATGAAGCCCTGGGTTCCATTCCTTAGCATCACATAAAGCAGAAAAAGCCAGAAGTGGCGCTGTGGCTCAAGTGGTAGAGCACTTGCCTTGAGCTAAAGAGCTGAGGGACAGCACCCAGGCCCAGAATTCAGCCTCAAGAATGACAAAAAAAAAAAAAAAAGATAAGACAAAGCAAGCTAATTAGAAAGCTGAGATCTGAGGATCATGATTAAAAGCCAACCTGGGCAGGAAAATCCATGAGACTCCAAGAAACTACTAAAAAAGCTGGAGGGGGAAGTGGTAGAGCCTTAGCCTTAAGCAAAAGAAGCTTAGGGGCAGTGCTCAGGCCCTGAGTTCATACTTCAGGACTGGCAAACAAAACAAAACAAAATCTCCAAAGCAAAACCTCCAGAGTAAAACAAAAAGGCTATTGTGAGGAATGAAGTACCACTCAGCTGATCATCCTGCTAAGTGTCTCTGCAGGGTAAGGACAAGTGTGGGTCCAAAGTCAAGACCCTGAAGCAAATAGATTCATCAGGAGTTAGCCTTGGAGTCATCTGTAGTAAACCAAGGGTTAAATTCAAAGAGACTCACAGAAAACATATAAGAGACCAAAGGATTGTTTTCTCATTCACCCAGAGGTGAACATTTTGCTACATTTGCCTTATTGTTTTCTTTCTCTTTCTCTGTGTGTGTGTGTGTGTGTATGTGTGTGTGTTTTCTATAACACAAATGAGAGTAAATTGCAGACATGATGCCCTTTACCTCCAGAATATAAGCTTTAAAAGTAAAGAATATTCTACCACATAACTGTAGAGCAACTATGCAGGTCTGGAAAATGACATGACTCAATGTAATTATCCAATCTACAGACTTATCCAGGTTAGATGTCACCAATTGTCCCAAGAACGTCCTTTGTGACAAAATAATAACCCTGATCACATGCTGTATCAGGTGTTCTGTGTCTACTCTCCTCCAATCAGAATAGGTCCTCAGGCTTTGTCTTACATGACATTGACATTTCTGAAGACTGAAGGCAGTTAATTTTTGAAATGGCCTGATGCTTCTTCCTGATTAGACTCAGTTGGTAAAGTTCTGGCAGGAACCTAGGAAAATGATGTCACGTTCTTCTAGGTGCCTCTTAGCAGGGTCAGGAGGACAGTTTCTGGGTTTGGGAGAACAAATTCTGATGATAAATATTCCCTGTGAGGGCTGGGAATGTGGCTCATGGTAGAGTGCTTGCCTACCATGCATGAAGCCCTGGGTTTGATTCTTCAATACCATATAAACAGAAAAAGCAGGAAGTGGTGTTATAGCTCAAGTGGTAGAGTACTAGCCTTGAGCTAAAAACTCAGTGCTCAGGCACTGAGTTCAAGCTGAAGACCGGAAAAAAAAAAAAAGTGTGTATGTGTGTGTGTGTGTGTATGTGTGTGTGTGTGTGTGTGTGTGTGTGTATGAATCCTGTGGGGGAAAAAAATCAAAAGGCATCTAAGGAAATTTTGAGCAATTCTGATTAGCTCAAAACTTCAAGGGACAAAAATAAAGGATGGAAGGTCGAGGACTTAAAACAGAGAGGGAGTAAGAATGAATAAGTTGCAGAGCTGATGCCAGAATGAGTTGGACCAAGAAAAATTCTGATGTCAACCAAAGCAACCTTTCCACTGCTTACTTAAAGATTTTTTTTTTCTTCTTGACACTAAGAAATAGAATGTGCCCATTGTGAAAAATACAGAAGGCACAAAGCATAAAATGGCAACTCCCCAAGTCCTGCTGCAACTTTCCATAGTCCCTGTCCACATTTTCGGGCAGATTCCCTCTCAGGCTCCAAAAAGATTTTGCAAACTGCTCTTGGAACAGGAAATTCAAGGAGGAAAAGCCACATCTCCACTCCAAGAGGTGATGTCATGCTGGTGGAGGCCAGCGAGCAAGGGCAGCCTGTGTGTCTCCTTCCCTTAGCCTAGACTGTCTGTATATGGCGAGGGAGGGCACAAGTCCCGGGCAGGTTCAGGGAACCTCAAGAGAGCCCAGAGCCACAGGTGTGGGCTTTCACTGATGTTTAAAATGGTAAAGGGGAGGAGATGTGTGTGTGTGGTGACATGGAGTCCCAATTACCTGTTGCAACGGTGGAGGCCTGAGGGGTGAAGTGGACAGGGTGGGCCTGGGAATAGCTCTGGGTATTGGGGGGGGTTGAGGGGAGAGAAAATGAGCTCACCTCATCAGAAAACAGGGAACCACCTAAGCTGTCCTTGTCTCTGTGCAGCGCTGGGGACAGCAAGTGGGGACATTCTTGGTAGCTCTTAAGGGTGGGCTCTGGGCTGCACAGTGAGGCCCATCTATGGTAAGGAGTCCAGTTCACCATAAGCCTGGGTATCTGAAGGCTGGGAGGCAAGGAAGCTGAGAAGGACCCTCTTGGAAAGGGGTGTGAGCAGGAGAAGGAAATGGAGGCTCCTCCCTGGAGGCCTATAGAAGATGCTCATATGGCTAATGCTTCCAGCATGCTTAACTGTGTGCCTGCACCGAGCCGTGTCATCCAAAGTAGGCTTCGTGACCCCTGTCAAAGTGGAAATTGTGCATCTCTGTTGTACAGATAAGGAAACAGAGGCCAGAAGATAAATAATAATAATGTGGTTAATGCCCCTCTCCTATCCTCAGTCATCTGACATGACCTGTGGACCTGTATATGCTGAAGGCTTCCTGCCTCTTCCTGCTGGCCAAAGTGACTGTCAGCCACTGAAGAATGATAGGTGAGGGTTGAATACACGAAGTCATATACTCTTCAATAGCATCTATTTTCTTTTTAATTGTGAGAAAACATAGCATCAAGGGCTACAGTGGTTCAGTGGCACAGTGCTCGCCTGGCATGTATGAGCCCTGGATTCCTCCCCCCTGCCCAGTACCTAAAAAACAAACAAATAGAAGCCATATAATATTGCATTTATAATCTCAAAATCATATGTAAGTGTACATAGTGCAATGGTTAACTATAGGCAACTTGTTGTGTAGTGGGCTTTAGAACTTTCCATCTTCTAAAACCAAAATTCTGTAGCTAAAAAACAATGCCCTCCTGCTCTACCCACTTAGGCCCTGACAACCACATTCTGCTTTCTGTGTTTATATGTTTGACTTTTCTAGATACTTGGTATAAATGGCATCATGTTGTTTGTGTCCTTCTGTGACTGGCTTATTTCACTTAGTATAGTGTCCTTAAGTCTCTTCTATGTTGTGAAATATATCATGGCCCTCTCTCTCCTTTTTTTCTTTTTCCTTTTTGTCGGTCGTGGGGCTTGATTTCTGGGTCTGGGCACTGTCCCTCAGCTTTTCAGCTCAAGGCTAGCTGTAGAACTACCATTTGAGCCACAGTGCCACTTGAAAATAAGAGTCTCACAAACTTTCCTTCCCAGGTTGGTTTTGAACTACTATCCTCAGATCTCAGCCTCCTGAGTAGCTAGGCATGAGCCACGGGCACCTGCACCCCTCCCCCCTTTTTTTTTGGTGACAACTGAGATTGGTCTCAGACTTGTGATCTTTCTGCTTCAACCACATCCAACTGTTTCCTTCCCTCCTTCCCTCCCTCCTTCCTTCCTTCCTTCCCTCTCTCCTTCCCTCCCTCCTTCCTTCCTTCCTTCTTTCCTTCCTTCCCCCCCCCCCGCTTCCTCCCCTTCTTGAACTGAAGATTGAATTCATGGCTTTGCACTTGCTAGGCAGAGGTATTCTACCACTTAAAACATGCCTCCAGCTCATTTAGCTTTGGCCACTTATTATTTATTTATTTTTGATTTGTTTTTTTTTAGATGAGGTCCAGCCTGGACCACAGTCCTCCTATTTATGCTTTTTCACTCTATCTATAGTGATAATAGGCAACTAGGTACCACCATCCCTGGCTTTTTCGGTTGAACTGCGATCTCAATTACATTTACTTGGGTTAACCTGGAACCTCTAGTCTATCAGTGCCCTACTCGTATGTGCTTCTGTTTCTCTGAGGCCCCTCCATTACGGTTTCTCTTAGTGTCTGCAGCATTTTATTGGTGAGCTGTTTTGCACTGGCTTTCATGGTAGCCTTCTCAGACTTGCCTCCCATTGGTTGCCTTCTCTTACCTGGCTCCTATTTCTACCTGCTTCTGTACTTCCTGATCTTCCCATCTAAATAAGCCTGAAGCATCAAGTCTATCTCAGGTCTACTGCTTTTTCAGGAACAAAGGCCCAAGCCTGGCATGCGCTTCAGGTTATTCAGTTCCTAAGTGGAGCTGTTGAATGCCTATTGATGGATAATGAACTACTCATAAACTTGGGGCTTCAAGCAAGAATCATCACCAGGTCAGGAGTAGTTCATTCTACTTTCTGAATGAGGATGGTAATAATTTTTGGCATCAAATGCACAGTTGACATAATGGAGGAGGGAAGAAGGAAACAATACCTAAGTGAACATGAAAGTTATCCTGTTGTGTCTGAATTTTGGGATGAAGCCAAGATAAAACTGATGCTTAAAGAGAAATCTCATGTAAGACATAGGTCAGTTGAAGGGTTATGTCTGGGAAGTTTGTATGGAAAAGAGCTCAGGATTTCAGCGTGGTGCAGATTTTGTTTTGTTCTGTTTGTGTGTGCTTGTATGTATGTGTGTTGGGGCAGGGTCATGCTATCTAGCTATGGCTGGACTTGAATTTACACCCTTCCTCAGAATCCCCCTGTTCCTGCCTCCCTATGCACTATTATACCCAGGTGTAGTGAAAATTGTTGTAAGAACAGATTTGGGGCACTTTGTAGGAGAGTGGTGTCCAGGTCATAGGGTCTGGAGGCTGGCAAACCTACCTTTCTTTCTTTCTTTCTTTCTTTCTTTCTTTCTTTCTTTCTTTCTTTCTTTCTTTCTTTCTTTCTTTCTTTCTTTCTTTCTTTCCTCCCTCCCTCCCTCCCTCCTTCCTTCTTTCCTTCCTTCCTTCCACCTACCTTTCTTCCTTCCTTCCTTCTTCCTTCCCTTCTTTTTTTTTTTTTTTTTGTTGAACGTAGGGCTTAAACTCTGAGCCTGGACACTGTCCCTCAGCATTTCAGCTCAAGGCTAGCACTCTACCACTTGAGCCA
>NW_012267315.1:7994841-8003782 GCF_000151885.1 Dipodomys ordii
GGTTTTTTCTTTTTTGCTTATGTGGTGCTGAGGAATCGAACCCAGGGCCTCAGGCATGCAAGGCAAGCGCTCTACCACTGAGCCACCTTCCCAGCCCACCTCTTCAGTCATTATCACAGAATATTAACTATAGAATTCTATGAAGCATCATGTAGCAGACCACCTCATAAACCTTCCTGTGGGCTGAGAACCTAGGCCTGGCTTAGAGAGTTGGCTCTCATGAGTTTGATGGCCAGATGCAGCTGTGCCTGTTACCCTTTGAAGGTTCCACTGGAGTGGGAGGATGCCTTCCAAGGAGACCCCTCACATGGACTGGAGGTTAGGCTGGCAGGAAGCCTTGGTTCTTTGCCCTGGGACCTTTCCACATAGCTGTCTGAGCATCCTTACTGTATGACTGCTGACTCGCCAGAGTATTGGGTCATTCATGAGAGCCAGATGGCATCTACCATATCTTCTGTGACCTGGTCACATTCTACCTTTTCCATAGTGGGTGACACAGGGGAGCCCTGGGAAGGGACTGCCCAGGGCAGGGCTGCCAGGAGATGGGATGCATCGTGAAGGCTGGCTACAGTAGGAGCACAGTAGGAGGGGATGCCATGTGGACACAAAGAAAGAGATCACAACTGTAATCCTGGCTGAGTTCTGAGGATCACAGTTCAAAGTCAGCCTGAGCAAGAAAGTCTATGAGAGTCTATTTCTAACTAACCACTAAAAACCTATAAGTGCAGCTATGGCTCAAGTAGTAGAGTGCTAGCCTACCAGTAAGCCCCAGTAAGAAAGAAGAGAAGAAAGAAGAAAAGTAGACAGGAACTGGCAGGTGTGATGAAATCTGCCCCAATCAGGCCAGCCAAGTTCCTGCCCCAGGTCTGGGATGGAGAGTTCCCACTTCTGCCCTGCCACTGGGGTTTCTGCCTGTGCTGGCTGGGAGGGAGGGGACGTTTCCTTTGATCCTTGCCGGGATCCTGTTACATTCTCCCTCACAGAGCAAGGCTTTGGGGCCAGGGTGATGCATTGTGAAGACAAGAACCCTGGGGGCCTCCCAAGGAGACAATGGTCTCTATTGAAGAAATATGACATAAAAGGAACCAGCAAGTCCACAGCTACCAGTCAGGGGACAATAAGCATTTCAGGAGGGCAGGGAGGTGTGATGCAGAGGTGACAGCACACACACTGTGCCCCACATGGCCAGCCCACTCTGTTGCCTTAGACATGGTTCCAAGTTGGAAATTTTGCTGGGATTTATCTGAAAAGGTCAGTTGTTCAGGACAACTTCTTAAAAACAGTGTGTTCAGCCAGGCACCAGTGGCTCATGCCTGTAATACTGACTACTCAGACTAAGATCTGAGGATTGTGATTTGAAGCCAGTCCAGGCAGGGGAGTCCATGAAACCCTTATTTCCAATTAACCATCAAAAAACCAGAAGTAGAGCTGTGGTTCAAGTGGTAGAGTACCCAGACTTAGGGCAGGGTAGGGGGAAGCTCAGAGACAGCACCTAGACCCTGAGTTCAAGCCCCAGGAATGGCACAAAACAAAACAAAAAATCATTGTAGCCAGGCACTGGTGGCTTAAGCCTGTATTCCTGGCTATTCAAGAAGCTAAGTCTGAGGTTCCTGGTTCAAAGCCAGCCTAGGCAGGAAGTCTATGAGACTTATCTCCAATTAACCACCAGAAAACCAGAAGTGGAGCTGTGGCAGAAAGTGGTAGAGCACTAGTCTTGAGAAAAAAGCTCAGGAACAGTGTCCAGGCCAAGAGTTCAAGCCCCCATGGCAGACAAAACAAACTAACAAACAGTGTCAACTTGAGGGGATGGGTGGGGTTTGGAGAGATGGAAAGATGGACATTGGTCAAGATGCATAAATTGATTCATAAATTCATAAATTGGTAAGTTAAATTGAAACTCCTTAGACAATAAAAAATCAATCAAACAAACAACCGCCCCCCCCCCCAGTGTCATCTGACTTTGGTACAGTTACTAGGCCCAGTTGAGGGTAGCACTTTGTGGATTCACAGTCCAAGTTTATTTTTATTTATTTATTTATTTTTTTGTCGGTCGTGGGGCTTGAACTCTGGGCATGGGCACTGTCCCTCAGCTCTTCAGCTCAAGGTGAGCGCTCTACCACTTGAGCTACAGCGCCACTTCCGGTTTTCTGGTGGTTTATTGGAGATAGGAGTCTCACGGTCTCTCCTGCCCGGGCTGGCTTTGAACCGCGATCCTCAGATCTCAGCCTCCTGAGTAGCTAGGATTACAGGCATGAGCCACCAGTGCCCGGCAACGGTCCAAGTTTATAAAAGTGCTGGCTTTGGCTGGCAAGGTGGCTTAGTGGTAGAGTGACTGCCTATCTTACTTGATTCCTCAGCACCAAATAAACAGAAAAAGCCAGAAATGGTGCTGTGGCTCAAGTGCTCAAGTGCTAGCTTTGAGCCCAGAGAGGCTCAGGGACAAAGCCCAGGCCCTGAGGTCAAGCCCCAGGTCAAGCCCCAGGACTTAAAAAAAAAAAAAAAAAAAGTGCTGGCCCATGTGTTAGTGGGAATAGGAGCAGGGGGTAGGTTAGGAATTAAAGCTTATTGGATGGACATTACATGGTTCTGTTTCTAGGACTTGAGTTTTCAGATCTCAAGTCCAACAGAGTGCTGGGTGACATTGCTTTCCTGGGAGGAGGGAGCACTGTGTGTGGACCTAGCTTTTTGTCTACTAGCCAAGAGTTTGGGAGCAGGCTTGGGCCTTGGGTTTAAATAGAACTCCCAGCTGGACCTGGGTTCTGGCTGAATTGGTGTCATATGTGAAATTCTTTTTTTTTTTTTTTTTGGGTCCGGTCATGGGGTCTGAACTCTGGGCCTGGGCTCTTCAGCTCAAGGCTAGCGCTCTACCACTTGAGCCATAGCACCACTTCCGGCTTTTTTCATTTTGCTTATGTGGTGCTGAGGAATCGAACCCAGGGCCTCATGCATGCAAGGCAAGCGCTCTACCACTGAGCCACCTTCCCAGCCCCATATGTGAAATTCTTATCAGTGAAGTTACAGTTCTTCAGAGGGATCCTAAGGCAAGATGCTATGAGCAGAAGCATTCCCTTATAAAAATTCTTGCAAAAGTCCAGGCCTCTCAGGACGGAAGGCACAAGTGGGTAGATCTGGGGTCCTGCTGGAAGCACCAAGAAGGAATTTCTGGGAAATGATCCCACTGATCTGGGGCTTAAAGGCCACCTGAATACTTTCCAGAGCAGTCTGGAAGCACAGGTTGGTATTTGGATGTGAGTTTTTGCTACTTCGTGTGCTATGACTTGCAAGTTCATTTGCATCTTTGTGGATTGGGTAGTTGGCATTTTGTGGCCTTCCCGCCTTCATTTCCTTTTCTAGCCCTCCCATGTCCTTTTGTGGAGCTGGCTGCCTTTCTCTTCGTGCATGTAATCAAGGAGGTAACTGGAGGGGACATTGGCAGGAAATACACCAGCATGTTTTCTCCGTATTTGGGGGTCATGACAGCTCTATGTGGAGCTTCCCATAAGCAAAATCATATTTTAATTGCTGGAGAAAGTTTATCAAAGAGAAATAGATGATATATTTGTAAATTCTTAAAAACTCCTATAGTTGTAGAGATGGTTACTCCCTTGTTTCTGGTCACTGAGTTGGTTGTTTCTAATTGGCCTGTGGACTCATAGCCTTTGTGCTAGGGTCTTCTTATTGTTTCTCCTCCCTGCCCTCCCCTCTGCCTTGCCTGTCCCTCTCTACTCTGCTCTGTGTCCTGGGATGATGTCTCCTTAAGCCTGCACAATGGCTCTCATGATGTCCAGGGCCAATTGAGTCTATTCAGTAGACAATATTAGGGAAGGGGACAGGAGGACAGAGGCTGGACATTTCTATTCCTCTCTGTGTCTCTATGGGTTGGGCCTATCTCTTGCTGAAAGAACCTAGCTTCTATCTAGGGCCCTGTTGCCCTTTCTGGGCTCTAATAACTGTTTCCTCACTTTCAGGAGTGTTCTTCTGATGTTACTGGCCATTGGATTCCCCACTACTGTGTTTGAATCTCCTAAACCCTGACTACTCCTTTGCCCATTTACCCATACCCTCTGCATCCACAGGGATCCTGCCAGATGTGGTATCAAAATTTTATTTGGCACAATATGTTTGAAAGTTCTATGTGTGTTCAGTCGACTTACTATTGTTTGAACTTAAAAACCCAGAACTGGCCTTTGGAACAGGGCAGATGAGCAAAATGAGCTTTGTGCCTTTCATCAGTACAAGAGTCAACTGAGTTTTAAGTCTCACTGCTAGCCCAAATTGAAGATAGTTTCATCCCTGAGGGAGATACCCTGGAGAGCTGAGAGTAAGCTGAGAGAGAAAGAGAGAGGGGGAGAGAGAGAAGAGAAGAGGAAAGAAGAAGAGAGAGAGGACGAAGAAGGGAAGGGAGTTTAGAGGATGCTGTGTTTGCTGTTTTTCTCACCACTGAACTTCAAATGAAAGCAAGATCAAGGTTGGGAGAGGAGAAAAGAAGTCAGGACATATGTCTATGAGTTCCCTGCTTCCTAAGGGACACTAGAGATGGCCCTAGGGAAGTGACTTGTGCTCCAAGTTCCAGGGTAATTACTAAGGAATCATTCTAGGCTACAGGACAAGCCAACACAGTAAGTACTGACAGAGCCGCCAGTGGAATGCATGCTAAGTGGCTGCTCAACCCTATATTGTCATTCTATTGTGTGGGGTCGTCAGCAACAGAGAAGGCTTCTGATGATTAGGTGCTGATTAGGTGCTGTGGTCTGAGTGTGTCCCCAAGTTCCCATCTTTGAAACTTAATCCCAGTGCAACTGTTGGGAGGTGATTAGGTCATAAGAGCTCTGCCTGCCCTCATGGATGGATTAATATTGCTGTTGTGGGAGTAGATGTGTTATCTCAAGAGTGACTTTTTGGGGTTGGGAAGGTGGCTCAGTGGTAGAGCACTTGCCTTGCATGTATGAGGCCCTGGGTGCGATTCCTCAGCACCACATAAGCAGAAAAGGCCAGAAGTGGCGCTGTGGCTCAAGTGGTAGAGCACTAGCCTTGAGCTGAAGAGCTGAGGGACAGTGCCCAGGCCCACAGTTCAGGCCCCACAACTAACCAAAAAAAAAAAAAAAGAGCGACTTGTTATGTAAAATTGAGTTCAGCTTCTCTCTTGCCCTTCTGCCTAATGCTGTGTAATACAGCAGACAAAGGATTTTGTTAGAGCACCAATCTCTTGGACTTGCAAATCATGGTTACATTAAATGTCTGTTATAAATGATCAGTCTCAGGCTTTCTGTTACAGCAGCAGCAAACAGGCTGAGACATGTGTGAACCAAAGCTGATTGTAGTTGCACTATGCAAATGGGAGCCTGTTTTTGTGGAAAGGGGACACTGATATATTTATTTAATGTACATCAACTTGTGAGCTGAGCAGAGTCATATTCAGCCATAGAAGAGATGCAGCTTAGAGAGGTCAGGGGAGAAAAGCAGACACGTGGGACAAAAACAAACAACCACCTGAAAACCTGCATTCTTGTCAAAACCCTTCCACAGATCTCCTTGAGCTAGTCTGGAGGGGGTTGGGCCATGGGCCACACTGAGAACATTGAAATGTTTAGTCTGCTATAAGCATTCCCACTTCCCAGAGGCTGAGAGGAGCTAGGCAATGAGGAAGGAAATGGTGTGGCTGGGTCCTCATGGTTACTTGCTGAGAATGAGTCAGGCCCTACCTCTGTCAGTTAGGAGAAGAAAAACATGAAAGGCTTGTCAGGGAGGGCATTTCGGCTTGCTGGGGAGAGGGACTTCTTGCAGGGGCCACTGCACTCAGAAGCAAGGGACATGGGGGAGGGGGAGTCTTCACTTCCTTCCACCCCCCATCTCCTTCTATTGGCTGTATCCAACAGGAAGGATGGTGAAGCCCAGGCCAGGCAGTGCCCAATCCTCAGCTTTCCAGAGACTAGCAGGGTGGGAGAGATAAGAAGAAAACAGAAAAAAACATCACCCTCTGCAGAGTGTAGCTGGGTCCTAAGTCATCCCTGCCTGCAGGACTACAGGGAACCAGGCATAGAGTGAGGCTTTCTGAAGGAACCAGTAACTGCTCAGAGCCAGGACGTGGGGCCTGATCCCAGATGAGTGTCCGGTGGTTTTGTCCCCTGGAATTTGTGCCCTCTCTCACACATTCTACCTCCCCACTCTTGACTTTTCTCCCACACTTTGCTGCCCTGGAATACTATAGAAAGTTTCACCTTGCCCAAAGTCACTGTGTCCTGGTGTTTCACAGACACATGACAAACACTTGTTGGATGTCTGAAGGAAGCGGGGTCTGGCAGAAGATGTGGAATGTTCTGTACAGAAGGAACTGTGAGACCAGCAACTGGGTGAGGGTGGCCTGTTGGGTTTGGTGATTCCCAATATACAGGGGGAGGAGTGAGAAGAGACAGAAGCCAGTGGCAGGTACTGCCAAGGATAGTGACCATTGTGGGCACTGGGACTCCTCAGGTCTCTTGGGATCATCTGAGGAGCAGGAGTGAAGCTGTTTGGTGTGGTCCCACCAGGAGAAGGGGAGCTGTAGCGTCATCTACCCAGGCCAGACTTTATTGGTGAGATTTGCTCCAGCTGAATTAAATCTTCATCAGTAGCCTGGCACCAATAACTCATGCCTACAATCCTAGCTTACTCAGGAGGCTGAGATCAGAGGATCACAGTTTGAAACCAGCCTAGGCAGGAAAGTCCATGTGACTCTTATCTCCAATTAACAACCAAAAAAAGCTGGAAGTGGAGCTGTGGCTCAAGTGGTAGAGTGCTAGCCTTTGAGCAAAAAAGCTAATGGACAGTATGTCCAGGATTGGTACATGTGTGCACGTGTGTGTACGTGCACGCACACACACACAGACACAGACACATACTGCCATCACCTCTAAGCTCTTTGGAGCCTAGGCTGAGCAGCCACAAAGGCCTTTGCCTGGAGGAGCTGTGGCCTACGGCTCTGGAGATGGTTGCTGCTCTTCTCAGGGATTATCCACCAAGATGCAGGTGAGTTTAGATAGGACCCAGAGCTGGAGAAGGGTACAGACAGCTGCTCCAGGCCATGAAGGAGAAACAGATTTTGGCTGAGACATATCTACTGAGTACCTGTGGACACAGAGGCACCTACCCTGCAGAAGCTCATGGCCCAACAGGGGAGTCAGAATTACTGAGTGAGCTAGCACCCGGGACCTGGAAGTGCTGATGCACAGTTGTAAAGTACCACAAGGCTGTGGGCACTACCACAACGCTTGTCGAAGGAACATTCCTTACACTGGACAGGTTGGAGGAGATGGGAGAATGTGGGTTTAAAGGACCAAGAAGGACTTTCAGAAGCTTGGGATAAGGGGGCTTCTATTCAGCTGGGTCCCAGTCTCTCCAGAGAGCCCAAAGGGACTGGAGCTGTAGGCAGCCAGGAGGGTAAGATGAAGGAGAAAGGGTTTGAAGATGAAGGATCAGAGTGAGAAGCTAGATTACTTAGCTGTTTTTCCCCTGAAAATGGTAGGAGCCACTGCAGTTCTTGGAATGTGCCCCTGGAGAGTCAGTGAAGGTAGAATGCAGATATAGAGGCTGGTGTGGGGACTCTAATTAGGAGAGAGGAAGGCGGAGCCCTTCAGTAGCCTGACTGAACCTTGAAAGGCTGAGGATGCTTTAGGGAGCCTGGGAGCTGTGCACACACTGCAATAGAGCCCGGGAATAGCTACTGCTTGCTGACACACTGGAGTCCTGCAAGATGGGCCTTTAGCTGGGCATTTCCTTGTCTCCTTGGCTGCCCCCACCAGCCTGGCAGCCTCCTGGGAGACTCTGATGACTTGATCCCAGTGCCTGGTGGAGGAAGGGAGGTGGTGGGCCCACCAGGCTGGGCTACACAGACCAGCCTTTGTGCCCTGTGGCCTACGGGAGGTGTAGGCTGTCTGCAAGCTCAGCGTCTGCCGGGGGCCAGAACACAGGCACCCTTTGTGGTGCTCAGGAGCCAGGAGGTGTGGGGGTGGGGAGGGAGGCCCAGGGACAGGTTTCTGTGGAGTAGCCAGAGGGTGACATGTTGGGTTGATGTCCCTCAACGAAGACAAGAGGGGAGATACAGGCTAGGCGATGGGAAATCCAGGGAGAAGATGCCCTTGGGTGGCCAAAAGACTCCATGCAGTTGGTAGATGCCACCAGCAGATCTACCTCCAGCCTGAGCTGGAAGCCTCTTGTCTTGGTCTTCTTGCTACCTAAAGCTGCCCAGCATGGAGGACCCTTGGAGTCTCTTTCTGAGCCATGAACATTGCAGGAGACAGAGTTTCAAATCCACAACATGAATGGTGATGTTGGCTCTGGTCAGTTGAAGGAGGCTTTGTGAGTCCATTTCTCACTCAGGTCCTGCTTTGCCAAAGTCCTAACCAATTCCTTCTTGAATGATGTTTTTGGTTCCATTTCTAGCTTTTTTTTTTTTTCTGGTGGGAAATGATGTGTGATTTGTGCAGGTGATCTTGCCAGGTCTGGCAGACTCGTGATCTGAAGGAATACCACAATGTGCTATGCTCAGAGCTCAGAAAGGCCCACATTTGACTTCAAACTCCTCTGTTGTCATCATCTTGAAAACCTTAATATGTGTGTGTGTACACACATGTGTGTGCACGGGCACGCGTATGCACTCATGCACATCAGTCCTGGGGCTTGAACTCAGGGCCTATATGCTGTCCCTGAGTGTTTTTGCTCTACTTCTGGCTTTCTGGTGATTAATTAGAGACGAGTCACAGATTTTCCTGTCCGAGACTGGCTTTGAATTGAGATCCTCATATATCAGCCTCCTGAGTAGCTACAATTACAAGTGTGAGCCACCAGTGCCTGACTTCTTTTTTTTTTTTTTTTGTCGGCCGTGGGGCTTGAACTCTGGGCCTGGGCGCTGTCCCTCAGCTCTTCAGCTCAAAGCGAGCGCTCTACCACTTGAGCTACAGCGCCA